>NC_089509.1:57306880-57681880 GCF_036850995.1 Saccopteryx leptura
TCCGCGGGCGGAACCTGCCGGCACCTCTGCAGTGCGTCGGCCCCGGCGTCGCGCGGGTGGCGGCAACGGCGGGCGGTGGGTGGCGGCTGAAGTGGCGGGGTAACCTCTGCATCAGTTACAGTCGGCGGCAGCTGCGGCGTCACGCGCCGCCTGTGCAAACACTATCGCGAGGCTCCTGTGCCTCCGGTAGCGGCGGCGGCCGCGGGAGCAAGCATGGGGGAGGGACCTGCCAGGGGTTGGGGGCGGGGGTGGGGTGGGGACGGAGGAAGCGCGTGAGGGAGGAGTTGCGGGCGCTCCTGGCGCACCCGCGGATCGTGGCGCAGCGCGGGAGCTCCGGGCCGGCTGACTCCCAGCGCCGGCCGGCCGGCCCGAGGGAGGTGCGCCCCGCACGCGCCCCCGCCGCGCCGCTCTAGCTCCCGCTCTTCTGCCACCTGACTACCCCTCTGCCGCGGAAGCGCGCCTGGATCCCGACCTACACCCTGGTAGAGAGAATTGCTTCTGTTCTCGCTGGGCTCTCGTTTGTTAGGAGTTCGATGTGATCATTTCTCAAAATGGAACTGAAAAGTTGAGAGTTGCTTCATTCTTACTGTGCAAAGAAAACCCCACAAAAAAAACCAAAACTGTACTTTCCTCGTCTGCAGAGTGGGAGCGATAACCGAATAAAAACTAAGAAATTAAGTTGGGGGTGGGATGTGGAAATAAAACTTTATGGATATTTTTTTAAAGAGATCATCTTTACCAGTGTTGTGCACCGTGTGTGAGCTGTAGCACTTATTTAAGACAGTAAGTGGAAAATCTAAATAGGCCAGTTTGAATACTGAATTCACATTTTTAGGGAAACTGTCCAAGATGAACACATCTTGTAGAAGAGGGTATGGTTTCTAAAAAGGTACAATTTGTTTCCAGTGCCATTGCTGAGTCCCGTCGACAAACCCCTGAAGCAAAATAACAGCTTTTACTTAAATTTATAGATACTGTGTAGCTTTCTGCACACCCACACACGTACATGATCCACCAGGGACAGCGGAGGCAGCTTGTACATAAAAGAGCAGTCGAATAGTTCAGGAAAAAATACAATGAGGTTCTTGCTCTCTTAAAAAAAAAAAAAAAAAGTTGATTTGAACACTAAGATTATGATACAGAGCAACTGTTACAGGCATGAGGAAATGGCATGCTTACCAGGGGGACAAAAGTGTCATTTCTTTTATTTTTTATGACTTTGCATTTCTCATAGTAATGTTCTGTTCAGATAAACTATCATACTAGAATAGAAACTTAGTTGTCAGTTATCTGCAGAAGTAATTTTAGTTTTCTTATGCTTCAGATTCTTCAGTGAATTTCTAGTCTTGTTCTTTTTCAAACTTAATAGGTAGATCTCCCAAATGAAACTTTAGTGAGATATTATTAACATACAATAAACTGCACATAATTGAAATGTACAATTTGATAAGTTATAATGTGTACACACCCCTGAAACTTTCAATAATCAAAATAATGACTATGTCCATCTGCCTCCAAAGTTTCCTATGCTCTTTTGAGGTTACTCTTCCACTCCACGCCCATCTCCAAGTAACTACAGATCTGCTTTCTCTCACTTAGATTTGTTTGTATTTTCCAGAATTTTAGATAAATGGAATCAAGCAGTTTGTACTCTTGTCTGGCTTCTTTTACTCAATTATTTTTAAATTCATCTACATTGCTGTATTTATTAATATTTCATTTCTTCCTATTGCTGAGGATTCCATTGTATTGAATATAAATATACCACACTTTGCTTATCCAGTCAGTTGTTGATGGACATTTGTGTTGTTTCCATTTTTTTTGGCTATTACATGCTTTCCTTTCTTTTGAATACATGTCTAGGACTTTACCATTAGATTTTTTTTTTTTAAACCAAAGTGTGTGCACCATAAGGGGAAACAGTTTCTGTAACAACATGTAGGTAAATATGCTCTTTCTGTATTTTAAGAGCTTAGTCAGCTGATAGTGGTGAAAAGACCATAGAACAGGAAGGAAGTCAAGAGACCTGGGTATTAGTGTCCGCAGGTAATAATCCTTGATTCAATTTCCTCATCTACAAAAAGGAAGAGTCATTAGGTGATCTCTAACGCTCCTACCAATTCCAAAACAATACAGAGCTCTAAAGAGAAGTAAAATCCAACCAAAGACAGGTGGTAGGTTATATTCCTCCTAACTCCCTCCAGAGCTTCTGGTTACCTTTATGCCAACTTGTGTTACATTGTATGCAGACTAACTCCTTTTCTTTTAAAGGATCAGAGCATATACTTAGTCCAATTACTTTAGCTATATTTTTGTTATGAATGCTACCAAGGAAGGACAATTAAATGATTGACTCTTGCTTTCTTATAGCTTAAGATAAAGATAGTCAAAACTGACTTTACTTATAACTGACTTACTTATAAAGAGGCTACTGCCAGCAACAGGAAACTAATTAAACTGTGTGGCTTAGCCTGAAAATGGAATGTCATGCCATCATTTAAAATCATGTCTTCAAAGAACAGTGAAAAAGATAAAATTTTCACACTATAGTAAATGAAAAACTGGGTATGATCCCAATTTGTAAGTATGTATAACAGATGACTGCATGGATGCACCCAAAGAGTTAATAATGCCTAGCCATGGCTTGTAAGATTACATCATTTTTTGTTCCCTTATGCTTTTTCAAATTTTGTACAATGAGTCATGTATTTCTTAACTAATTTAAGTTTTAAAAGGGCCTGAATATATTGTGCAAATACAAAATTTTATAAAATGATTATGATTATTTGTATTTTAAATGTAAGTAGAGGCTTCCCCACACCTTGCACATCAGTTAATTCATAGGCATTCAAAAAATGTTTGTAGAGACAATGGTTAAAATGATAGCTTGCACAATAGGAAAATCAGGAGAGTCCTGATGCAGATAGAAAGGAACACCTGCCACTCTGTGATGAAGGGAAAATCTCAAAGAAAGGAAGAAAAGATGATTAGAAAGGGGTTGTGACAAGCTTTCTTGATGAAATATTCCCAGAAGGAAAGTCAGCATGAAAACTGGAATGAACTGAGCAAGTGAAAGGAGAGTGCAGTAAACCTGCCTCGAAAGAATTGGAAAGAGACGGGAAAATGTTCCTTCTGTAAATTGAGAGCTCCATGATGATAGGGACTGAAGCGTGTAGTACAGTGTGTGTCAGAGACCAGGGGCTCTGTCAGTGTTTGTGGAATGAATGAATGCTGAGGATCAATGATCTGAGATACAGGCGAGGGAACAATACAGAAGAAATTTTCAAGGGTCTCCACATAAAAGGACATATACAAAGAAAGAGAAAGATATGAGCTCTGATCCATAATGAGTCATAATTCACAATTATGTTTATTAGACTCTCTTTCTATTTATATACCATAGTACAAATGTTTACAAAGCATCCAATATTATAATAAATGCATTTTATACTTCTTAACATTTGATTCCTTCTAAATTTGAGGAAAT
Organism: Saccopteryx leptura; assembly: GCF_036850995.1. NCBI lineage: Eukaryota > Metazoa > Chordata > Mammalia > Chiroptera > Emballonuridae > Saccopteryx > Saccopteryx leptura. The sequence goes on from NC_089509.1 coordinate 57,310,368, forward strand.
AATTAATGCCTAAGCCCCTTTCCCCCAAACCAACCAGAAATGAGCCCAGAGACTGGATGAAGGGTCCTTTCTCAGTACTCCTCCAGAAAGTAGAGTGTTGGAGCTAACTTGTACCTCCCAGAGAGCAGATTGTGTACCTCTCTCCCAACTCAGTTCAAGTATGTCACATCAGTAGCTTGAAATTGGCCATAGTAAGAATATTTAGGACTCCATACTCAGTAAAAGCAACAAATTAGGGCTTCCTCACCAGCATACCACTGTTCCCATAGTATATAGATCATTGCCTTATTGTCCTTAATTTCCCCAAATAAATATAAGGTGGGCAATTTTTTTTATTCATTTTAGAGAGGAGGGGGAGAGAGAGAGAGAGAGAAGGGGGGAGGAGCTGGAAGCATCAACTCCCATATGTGCCTTGACCAGGCAAACCCAGGGTTTTGAACCGGCAACCTCAGCATTTCCAGGTCGATGCTTTATCCACTGTGCCACCACAGGTCAGGCCACAGTGGGCAATTTTTACAGTTGTATTTCCAACATCTAGCACCTGCCTGGATACAGTTGGTGCTGAAAACCTGTTTGTTGAGCCAATTAATCACTTGTATGTCTAGTTAGCAAGCACTTGAGCCCCCTGAGCTAACCTGATGGTAAACAACAAGGTCGGAAGAAAGGGCCAAATACTCCACCACCCCTCTTACCCTTCATTGCCCAATGTCTGTGATTTGGTTAAGTTTATTGACCTTGTTAGAGTTTCCAGATGAAATATGTATTTTGCATGAATCATACTTATACTAAAACAAATAATCTGTTGTTTATGTGAAATTGAAATTTAACTGAGTATCCTGTGTTTTTCTTTGCTAAATCTTGCAACCCCAGCCTTTTTGAACTAAGCAAAATAATAATAATAATAATAATAATAATAATAATAATAATGAGGTATTACCTAGGAAAATTGAATATATTTTGGACTGGCAATTCTATTCCAAAGAATATATTCTAGAAGAATCGTCATGTGTACCAGGGGATAAGAACAGGTGTACTCATATTACTACTGTTTATAGCAGCCCAAAATAAAACCATCCAAAGGTCCATCCACAAGAGGGTGGGTGAACAGAGTTAATGTATATTCACACAATAAGGTACTATACAGTTAAAATTCTCACAGTATAACGCTAATTTAAAAGAACAAATGAAAGAAGGTCAGTTTGATTCCATTTATAACACATTCAAAACTAAATAATATATTGGTAGGAAATATATATGTGGCAAAACTAGAAAGAAAAAGGAAAAGGAAATGAGAAGCCAAAGTCAGAGTGGTTACTTCCCTCACGGAAAAGGGGAGATATGATCATGGAGGACCCACAGGGGCTTTAAAAGCATCAACAAATGTACTACTTGTTAAATTGGGTGGGAGTATTTATCTTATTTTCTCTCTCTCTCTCTCTCTCTCTGTCTCTCTCTTTCTTTCCTTCTTTTTCTTTCTGTCTTTATTTTTATTCAGTGAGAGGAGGGGAGGCAGAGACAGAGTCCCTGATGCGCCTGGACCGGGATCCACCTGGCAAGCCCACTAGGGGACAAGGCTCTGCCCATCTGGGGCCTTGCTCTATTGCTCAGCAACTGAGCTCTTCCCAGCACCTGAGGTGGAGGCCAAGGAGCTATCCTCAGCGCCTGGGGCCAAATCGCTCCAATCAAGCCATGGCTGCAGGAGGAGAAGAGAAAGAGAGAGAGAGAGCGAGTGAGAGAATTGAGAGGGGGAGGGGTGGAGAAGCAGATGGACGCTTCTCCTGTGTGCCCTGACTAGGAATCGAATTCAGGATATCTGCATGCCAGGCTGGCACTCTACCACTGAGCCAGCCGGCCAAGGCCTTATTTTTTTTCTTTAAATGATATGAATACATTAGATTTACATTATATGTATGTAATATTACATTAAAAATGTTTAGAAAATGAGGAGTCCTGGGCTTCTTTATCAAATTAAACTAAGATGCTCACCCTATCACCTCTGCCTGGATTTTATTTCCTTCTTTGTCCACATGTATACACACGGATAGGTACTCTCAAGATGCCTACCTACCATCACAACATGTTACCTCAATAGTCTTTTTTTTTTACATTTTTTTATTTATTCATTTTTTTAGAGAGAGGAGACACAAAGAGAGAAAGAGACAGAGAGAGGAAAGAGATAGAACAGAGGGAGGAACAGGAAGCATCAACTCTCCTATGTGCCTTGACCAGGCAAGCCTGGGGTTTCAAACCAGATACCTCAGCATTCCAGGTCGACGCTTTTACCCACTGTGCCACTGCAGGTCAGGCTCAATAGTCTTTTTGATAGATACTTAGACAAGTGATTTCATTGCATTGGGTTATAAAGAATTCTAATCTCACTGACTTTGTTCTACCTGCCCAGCCTAATTCACAAAGCTACTACTACTTGAAGATTTAGGTTTCCAAATGCCTGTAGAGATAGTTCCAGCGTTTTGTGCACAACAGGCTAGATTATAATTCATATGCTCTCTTGCAATGGAAATGTTTATCAACTCATTTGGGGGTGGGGGGACCTTGGTCTATACATAACAAAAACTGGAATTACTGGATTCTTAAAACTGATTCATTTCACCTGAGGTTAAAATATTATAATTGTTTGTAACAATATCGCTTTTCCCAAAGTGCACTATAAGCTGTCCTCCAAGGACATGCCTATTACAAAATGTTTACAAGAACAAAGTACAAGCAAATAGTGTTCATACAGCAGATTTAAAACTAACAATGTACCTCTTAACAAAGCAATCTACTTAGAAATGTGACAAAGAAAACATACAAGACCAATTGTAATCTAGTGTTCTTCTTCACTCATCCTAAATTTTACCGATTAAGTCAAAAATATAAATTCATCACATCAGAAGGAAGAACAAAGATTCTGAAAACCTTGGGCTGGGCTTGGTTTTTGCAATAGAACTTTTTTGTAGGCAAAGAAATTGAAGTTTCTTTTCATAAAAATTAATATCAAACATCCTTGATTTTTGACAATATCTTTCCAACTGCATAATTTAAAAACTTACAAAATTACTTAATGCTTTCCCAGCAAATATAACGTAAGCACTAAGATGTCTTAATGTGATGATGATACATGGCAAAAATAAGTAGAGATATATATAAACTATACGTATTTAGAAACATTGAAACAATACAAAAATATCAGATATTGATGAGAATTTCTTCCCCATTTCCCCCCAAAAAAGAAGTCAAAATGCCACCATGAAGCCAGAGAGGAGTTTCTGAAATGCAAATAATAATTTTTTTCTTTTTTTTTTTTCACCGAGAGAGAGACAGGAAGGGAGAGAGATGAGAAGTGCCAACTCACAGTGCAGGCCCTTAGTTGTTCATTGACTGTTTTCTCATATGTGCCTTGACTTGGGGGCTCCAGCCGAGCCAGTGACCCCTTGCTCAAGCCAGCGACCTTGCGGTCATGTCTAGGATCCCATGCTCAAGCTGGTGACCTCAGGGTCCCGAACCTGGGTCCTCAGTGTCTTAGGCCAATGCTCTGTCTACTGTGCCACTGTCTGATCTGGCAATAATTTGTTTCTTAATCCAGGTGCTAGTTCAAAGTGTGTGTTCACTTTGTGAAAATTCATCAAACTATACACTTAACAATAAAAAGTTAGAAACAATTTTTTAGAAAAAATAAACTGGCATTTGTGATTCTAAGTATTTATACACACATTTAAGGAAAAATAAATGTTATTTTATGAGAAAATGAGTATTTTTAAAAAGGAAAATGTTAATATAAGGGGAAATAAATGGTAGTTTCATATGCAAAAAAGTGAAGAAAATAATGTCTTAAGACATTCAATGAAATTTCTAAAACTGCCACTACGAGAAAGTCAAGTACCATATTTTTCGCTCCATAAGATGCACATTTTTCCCCCAAAAGTGGAGAGGGAAATGCCCATGTGTATTATGGAGCAAAAAATATGGTATTTTATTAAATATTTTAACACACCATTTGGTTTAGAATATTTCTTTTTCTTATTTTCCTCCTTAAAACCCTAGGTGTATCTGCATCTTATGGAACAAAAAATATGGTAAATATTTACCTACTTTACTATTGTTCACTCTGGGCAATTAGTAAAGAAAGTTGTTTATGGATGGTTTATAACTGGTATATTCATCAGGGTTTTTTGTTTGTTTGTTTTTTAAGATGAGAGAAGGGGTGATAGTGAGGCAGACTCCTGCATGCATTCTGGCCAGGATCCACCCAGCACCCCTGTCTTGGGCTGATGCTCGAATACCAAGCCATTTTTAGTGCTTGAGGGTGTCATGCTCTGATGAGCTATCTTCAGCACTGGGGCGGCCATGCTTGAACCAATCGAGCCACTGGATGTGGGAGGTAAAGAGGGAGAGAAGGGGGAGGGTAGGGGAAGAAGCAGATGGTCGCTTCTCCTTTGTGCCCTGACCAGGAATTGAACTTGGGACATCCATATGCCAGGCTGATACTTTATCTATTGAGCCACCAGCCAGGGCCTCCATCAGTTTTGAAAATAGTTATGGACTGATAAATGTTTGTTTCAGTAAATACTTGCAGAGTACCTACCTTGAATAAAGCAGTTTGATTTGCCAGGTACTGTGGGTGTGCAGAGGTGAGTCAGACATGAAGTTTAGAGGCAACAAGAAAAGAATAGTCAGGCAAATGACTACTATCCTAAGCAGAAAATGATCCATGCTAGAAGTGAAGTATAGACAAATTGGGAGAATGTAGAGGCAAGAGAGATCCCATTTGAAGCTTCCTAAATGAGGACTAATTTTAGCTGGGCCTTAAAGTGCATCAAAAAGTGACCTAGCCTGACCAGGCGGTGGTGCAGTAGATAGAGCGTTGGACTGGGATGCGGAAGAATCCAGGTTTGAGACCTCAAGGTTGCCAGCTTGAGCGCGGGCTCATCTGGTTTGAGCAAAAAGCTCACCAGCTTGGACCCAAGGTCGCTGGCTCAAGCAAAAGGTTACTCAGTCTGCTGAAGGCCCACGGTCAAGGCACATATGAGAAAGCAATCAATGAACAACTAAGAAGTCACAATGCGCAATGAGAAACTACTGATTGATGCTTCTCATCTCTCTCTGTTCTTGTCTTTCTGTCCCTATCTATCTCTGCCTCTGTAAATTAAAAAAAAAAGTGACCTAAATTATTATTACCTTTTCAAGTTTTAAAACTTACCCATTGGAGTCTGGATCTATTCCATACACCAACTTAAGACTTCTTTTATAATTTTTTTTTTTTTAAGCAAGTGAGACAGAGACAGGAACAGAGGAAGATGAAAAACATCAACTCATAGTTGTGGCACTTTTAATTGTTCATTGATTGCTTCTCATACGTGTCTTGACTGAGGGACTCCAGCAGAGCCAGTGACCCCTTGCTCAAGCCAGTGACCTTGAGTTCAAGTCAGTAACCTTGGGCTTTAAGCCAGCGACCTTTGGGCTCAAACTGGTGAGCCTGTGATTAAGCCAGTGATTCAGGGTTTCAACCTGGGACTGAGTCACAAGTCGACGCTCTATCCACAGTACCACCACTGGTCAGGTTCCTTCTATTTTTTTTTTTATACTTTCAGTTTCATGCAGTCTTGAGCTTCAATCTTTGCTGTTTTACTTTTTTCTTTATTTATAGAGGTCTCAACATACTTTCTAATCCCTCCTAAAACAGCATCTTTTAATTTACCATAGACTTCTCCTTGCTCTGTGGGTTGGAAGAGAACAGGACATTAGTAACAAAAAAGAATTTTCCTCAGTAAAACAAAATCACCTACTACCCAACATACAGAAAAGAAACCTTGTAATTAAGTCAAATAAAGCACTAATTTTGTTGGCAATCAGCAAAAAAGTATATCAGGAACATTCTCCCATGGATTTGAAACAGTTTGATGAATCATAAAATCATGAGTCACTGCATCAGAATAAAACAAACAAACATGATTTGGAAGATAGGAATTGGAAAGAGTTGGTAGAAATGCAAAAACAAACTTGAGCTATAGATACAAATTAAACACTAATAGTGAGAGATGAACTGATGTTAAGTCTAAAACACTGATAAAACTATAGTTAACAATAAAGTTATATTGAGATTTTATTTATAATGATGTGATTTCTTTGAAAGCAATTTGGTAATATGGATCAAGAGTCCTTTAAAAAATGTATTCCTTTTAACCCACTAATTTTATTCTAGGAATCTATCCTACCTAAGGAAATAATCCTAAATTAGAAAAAAAGTGTGCTTTTTCTTTTTTTCCCCACAAAGATAATTCTATTCAACATTATTTACAATAAAAAATTAAAAATAATCTGACTGTAAAATAATAGGAATGTGGTAAATAATTTATGGCTCATCTATTTTATAGAATATAAGGTCATTAAATGATTGTGAAGATTTTTTATAACCAAAAACAACTGGTTTGCTCATAAAAGCATTTCAGTGAATAAAGCAGCATATAAAAATTATATGTATATATACAATATAGTCTCAATCATATAAAATGTGCATAGTAAAAAGATTAGGCCTGGCTGGTTGGCTCAGTGGTAGAGCGTCAGCCTGGCATGTGGAAGTCCTGGGTTTGATTCCCAGTCAGGGCACACAGGAGAAGCAACCACCTGCTTCTCTGCCTCTCCCTGTCCGCTCTCTCTCTTTCCTACCTCTCCCACAGCCATGGCTCGAATAGTTTGAGCAAGTTGGCCCTGGACACTGAGGATGGCTCCATGACCTCACTTCAGGCCCTAAAATAGCTCAGTTGCCAAGCAATGAAGCAGCGGCCCCAGATGGGCAGACATCAACCCCAAATTGGGGTTGCCGGGTGGATCCCGGTTGGAGTACATGTGTGAGTCTGTCTCTCTGACCTCCCTGCCTCTCACTTAAAAAAAAATGCTTAAAGTGAAATATACTAAAATATTAACAGTGGTTGTCTTGGTTAGTGATATGTCAGATTTTTGTTGCTAGCCTTTGTACTTTTTGGTATTATTAAAATGTTTTATAGGAATAGTAATTACTTTATGAGAGAAAAACTATTTTTTCAAAAGATTGGGTTTATTAGCTCAGATTAAATTAATGGAGACTAACTAAAGGAAGGAGAAGGAATTACAGAGGATAGGGAAAGAAAAAGTTTGGTGCCTCTTTTATCATAGAGTTTCCAAAGGTTATTGTTTGGCTTTTTTTATTGGTAAAATTAAACAAATGTATATATTAAAAGTATTTGTGAAACACTCTCAGAAACCAATTAGCAGAGTTAGAGGAATGTCCATCTTCAAAAATCACAGTAGAAAATAAGAGCGAACAAAACCAAGTCTGCAGAGCAAATGACAAAACTGAAAAGATAGAATGCCCACATGAAAACAAAGACCCAAAGACATGGCAGTAGACAGACTGAGCATGACAAGTTTACTTATTACATTTAGATTCCCATAGAAAATGTAAAATGTGTATCAGATGTGTTACAAATTAAAATACATCTACATAAAACACAAAAAGGCTAGAAAGAAAAGGATGGGCAAAAGTGTAGTAAGCAAGCTTGCAATAAATTAAAGATAGCACCCTGAGCCTGACCAGGCAGTAGCACAGTGGATAGAGCATCGGACTGGGATGAGGAGGACCCAGGTTTAAGACCCTGAGGTCGCCAGCTTGAGCGCGGGCTCATCTGGTTTGAGCAAAGCTCACCAGCTTGGACCCAAGGTCGCTGGCTCGAGCAAGGGGTTACTTGGTCTGCTGTAGCCCCACGGTCAAGGCACATATGAGAAAGCAATCAATGAATAACTAAGGTGTCGCAACGAAAAACTAATGATTGATGCTTCTCATCTCTCTCAGTTCCTGTCTGTTCCTATCTATCCCTCTCTCTGACTCTGTCACTGTAAAAAAAAGAAAAAAAAGATAGCACTATGAAGTTAAAATAGAGTTTAAGGCAAGAAATCTTAAATGTGAAAAAACAAACCTCTTAAAATGAAACAGGAAATATCTTTATGACCTATGGTAGAAAACAGTTTCTTAAATAAGACGCAAAATGTACTAACCATAAGGAACAAATTCGACAAATTGAACTGTATTACAGTTAAGAACTTCCTATCGAGCCTGACCTGTGGTGGCGCAGTGGATAAAGCGTCGACCTGGAAATGCTGAGGTTGCCGGTTCGAAACCCTGGGCTTGCCTGGTCAAGGCACATATGGGAGTTGATGCTTCCAGCTCCTCCCCCCTTCTCTCTCTCCTCTCTAAAAAAAAAAAAAAAAAAAAAGAACTTCCTATCACCAAAAGATTTAATTTAAGACTATGAAAGCAAATAGAGAGCTATTTGAAATATTTATATCTGATAAAATATTTACAGACAGAATATGTAAACAACAAAAACTTCCTACAAATCAATAATGAAATGACGAACAATACAATAGAAATGTGGAAAAAAACTTGAACTGTTACTTCACAAAAGAGAATACCCAAATGGCCAAAAAAGAAAACATGTTAAAAATCTTTAGTTAACATGTGGAGCATTTGGGAACTCCCATACACTGTTGTTGGGAGTGACTAGTGTTTCTCTCCCAGTGTATGGGATACTTTTTGAAAACTGAGGGCAGTAACTACCAAAGCTGAACATGTACATATCTTATGATCCATCAATTTCATTTTTAGGTATATTTCCAACAGAAATGCATACATATATTTATCAAAGGACATGTACAAGAATGTTCATAAAGAAACACTGTTTATAATAGCCCCAGACCAGAACCTACCCAAATGCCCAACAGAATAAATTCAATGTGGAACATTTACACAGGGCAGTACTACACAAAAATGAAAATTGATGAATCACAACTGCACACAGTCACATGGATAAATGGTACAAACATAACCTTGAACTAAAGAAGATAAACACAAAAGATAACATATTAGGTAATTCCTTTTACATAAAGTTAAAAAGAAAAAAAGGTAAACCCATTCCATGGTGTTAAAACTCAGGATACTGGTTACCCATAGCAGTAAATGAGGGAGGCTTCTGGGATGATGGTGATGTTCTGCCCCATCTCTTCCATTTGTATGACTCCAAGAATCTCACATGTAATGATGAGTCTCTCTCTCTCTTTTTTTTTTTTTTACAGAGACAGAGAGAGTCAGAGAGGGGGATAGATAAGGACAGACAGACAGGAACGGAGAGACGAGAAGCATCAATAATCAGTTTTTTGTTGTGACATCTTAGTTGTTCATTGATTGCTTTCTCATATGTGCCTTGACCGTGGGCCTTCAGTAGACTGAGTATCCTTTTGCTTGAGCCAGCGACCTTGGGTCCAAGCTGGTGAGCTTTGTTCAAACCAGATGAGCCCGCACTCAAGCTGATGACCTTGGGGTCTCGAACCTGGGTCCTCCGCATCCCAGTCTGACACTCTATCCACTGTGCCACCACCTGGTCAGGCTGTAATGATGAGTCTTAAATCTGTATTTCCAGCCCACATATCTCTCCTGAACTCCAGGTTATTCAAACTTGGATGTTCCATGGGTCCCTCAATTTCTTCCTCTTCTATTCACTTGGGTAGAAAGGAGCTCAGGGATAAGAACCAAATAGGAATTCAGTTTTCCAAACCAGAGATCTGAGAGTCATTCTCATTTTTCTCCATTCTTCATTCTCCATACCCTCATCACTTCCATTCCCTAAATCCACACTGTCTCCTAAAGAGTCCTTTGAATTCATTCCCTTCCATCTGTTCATCCATCCATCCATCCATCCATACATACATACATACATACATCCTTCTGCCATTACCTTTATCATCTCCTGCCTAGATTATTGCAAAAGCTTACTAACTAGCCTTCCTGTTTTGAGCTTCAGCCCCTTCAGTTGAGCTGCTGAGGTTATATTTGTAACACCGAATCTGAGTGTGCTTTTCTAATTTAAAATTCATCTGTGGCTACTCCTCAGTGCCTGGAACATTTTCAAATTCTCTAGCATAGCCTATGTAATTCTCTTTTAATCTTTTTTATCTTATCACCTGCCTGTCTTTCCAGTTTTAGGCCTGGTTACTCCCTCATGGGAATCCCACACTGCAGCCACACCAAAGTGATTACAGTGGCCAAATAGGTTATAAACTCTGTCTCACTACCCATGCCTTCTTCCAGCTCATAATTCCCTTCTTTCCCCTGGCCCATCATCCAAGACAGCTCAAGCCTTTCCCTTTATTGAGAAACCTTTGGGGATCATGTTTTCACATGATTGCGATCATGAGGTACACCCAATTTTCCATCTTGTTTTTATCACTAACATTAAAAACAGGGATAATTTTCCAATTGTCAAGATGCTCTTCATAATTATCATGTAACATGCAATATTAAGTTCTCTTATCTACTCTGATCCCATAGTATACTGCATATAACCTTTTTTTTTTTCCTTCTTCTTCTTTCCCAAGTGAGGGGGGGGGGAGATAGACAGACTCCTGCATGGCCCTGACCGGATCCACCCAGCAACCCCTGTCTGGGGCTGATGCTCTACTTATCTGGGATGTTAAGCCGGTATACATGGCCACCATCACAGCTGCCTGGCCCATGCAGGTTCGCATTGGATTTGAACATACGGTAATGAAACAACAGATCCACAAACTGGTGGGCCATTATCTTTAATCCTAGCTTGCACCCAGTGGGCAAGTAAAAACACACACTGGGCTCCAAAACCCACTCATTCAGTGCTCACAAAGCTACTGACTTATCCGAGTTTCCTACAATCAAAGGTTTCTACCTCACCAGCCTCATTCTCCTTTGTTCCCCATCTCCTTTTCTCTGCACAAACTCTGCATTAACTGACTTCTCTTTCAGCACTCCACCATGTTGGCTGCTTCTCCTGGCCTCCTCCACATGGCCTTTTTCTGCTCTCCTCTCTAATCTAATTTTGCTAATCTCAGGAACCGAGAGAGCAAGCTCCTGGTCTGCCCCACTTTATAGGGCAGAAATCAAAACCTTTAACCCAATATACAAAATAGGGAAGTCTCTAATACAAAGTCACTTATCTGAGGCATGATGAGATTGCACCATCCCACATCAAAAAGGGTGGGAAAGGCTTAGTCCTAAAACCAAGCCCCAGGCTACAAGGATCCTGCCTGCCCACAGCCCACCCCAACACACATTAATATCACCTGGGCGATGGTTTTCCACATGGGCAACGCCATCTTTAACAAAGTGAGCATGTAAAGCCAGGAGCCAGGGCTACCATCACAGCAGCCTCCTGGCCCATGCAGGTTCGCATTGGATTCGGACAGTCGGTAAAGAAACAACGGAGCCAAGAACTGATAGGCCATTTTCCTTCATTCTAGCTTGCACCCGGCAGGCAAGCAAAAACACACACTGGGCTCCAAAACCCACCCACATTCAGTGCTCACAAAGCCACTGACCCATCCGAGTTTCCTAGAATCAAAGGTTTCCAGCCCACCAGCCCCACTCTCCTCAGTTCCCCATCTCCTTCCTTCTCTCTACACAAACTCTACACAAACTGGCATCTCACTCAGCACTCCACCATCCTGGCTGCTTCTCCTGGCCACATGGCCTCTCTCTGCTCTCCGCTCTGCTCTCTCCTCCAATGACAATCTCAGGAACCAAGAGAGCAAGCTCCCGCTCCGTCCCCATTTTATAGTGTAGAAATCCAAACTCTTAATCCAATATACAAAATAGGGAAGTCTCTAATACAAAGTCACTTCTCTGAGGCATGATTGGATTGTACCACCCCACATCAAAAAAGGGTGGGAAAGGCTTAATCCCAAAACCAAGCCCCAGGCTACAAGGATTCTGCCTGCCCACAGAGACACACATTAATATCACCTGGGCAATGGCCTCCACGTGGGCAGCGCCACTTTAACAAAGTGAGCATAATACATATTTTATCTGCCCAACAGAGCATAATATATTTTATCTGCCATATATATTTATACACACACACACAATGAAGAAGACAAGAAGAGCATTTGTTATCTCCTGTTCTGTTTGTAACACATTTCATTGTGCCTAATTAACAGTTATTTCTCAGTCCTTATCTTACTAACTCTTCTAACAGTCTTGACTTAGCTAATTGTTCCTTTTTCCTTGATCCTCTGTCTTTATTTGACCTCTGGGACACTATCCTGGTTTGCCTCCTATCTTTATGGCTTCTTTTGATGAGTTCTGTTGCTGGACCCTCTGGTTCCTCTTCTGACCCATTAAATGTTGGAGTCCATGAGGACTCAGTTCCTGATTCCCTTCTCTTCTCTTCCTACAGTCAGCTATTCAACCCTACTAACCCCCACCCTCACCTCCTAGTTTTTAAGCCTAACTACACATTCAAATCACCTGAGAAGGATTTAAAGCGAAATACCATATCCAGGCCTGTCTTGTATCAAAGCCAGGATTTCATAAATTTTAAAGCACCATAAATGATTCTAATGTGGGATCAATGTTGAGGATTCTGTTGGGTGGGTTTAAATACCATCTCCTTGCAGAGTACCACAACAAGTTTAGTTAACATACATCACCTCATATTATTTACCAAATAAAAAAGAAAGAAAAAAAATTTTTTTTGTGGTGAGAACTTTCATGATATATTCCCTTAGCAACTTCATATATACCATACAGCACTGATAACGATAGTCATCATGTTGTACATTATTTCCCTGTACTGTACTTATTTACCTTATAACTTGAAGTACGTACCTTTTTTTATTTTTATTTTTCTGAAGAAGTGGGGTGGGGGGAGGCGGAGGCAGACAGACAGACTCCCGCACGTGCCTGACCCAGTCCACCAAGCCATGCCCACCAGGAGGCAATGCTCCGCCCATCTGGGGTGTTGCTCCACTGCAACTGGAGCCATTCTAGTGCCTGAGGCAGAGGCCATGGAGCCATCCCCAGCGCCCAGGTCAACTTTGCTCCAAAGGAACCTTGGCTGCGGGAAGGGAAGAGAGAGACAGAGAGAAAAAAGAAGGGGAAGGGTGGAGAAGAAGATGAGCGCTTCTCCTGTGTGCCCTGGCCGGGAATCGAACCCGGGACTTCCACATGCTGGCCGACGCCCTACCACTGAGCCAACTGGCCAGGGCTGAAGTATGTACCTTTTGACCTTATTCATCCAGTTCCTCCACTGCCTATCCCTCACCAATAATCATTGTATTTTAAACTTTATAAAATATGGTAGGAAGCACAAGCACTCAATAAATAACATAATGGGCTGGGGCACTGAATAAATATATAAATAATTAGAATTAATGTTAATATACCAGAGCCAAAAAAAAAAAAAAAAATCAAATCCTGGTTACCATATACATGGAGGAAATGTATCATAGAAACAAGAAGTTTTCATTATGTGATGGGAGCAGAAAGCCCTGAGTTATGCCTTGAACACTGTTGTGGGAGTCGTTGGCATTCAGAACACTACATGTCATGAGCATAGATGGGGAGTCACTGGAATGAGAAAACAAAACATTTTTAAAAAATTTTATGGCCCTGGCCCTTGCCGGTTGGTTCAGTGGTAGAATGTCAGCTTGGTGTGTGGAAGTCCTGGGTGATTTTCCACCAGGGCACACAGGAGAGACACCCATCTGCTTCTCCATTCTTCCCCTTTCCTTTCTTTCTATCTCTCTCTTCCCTTCCCGCAGCTTAGGCTCCATTGGAACAAAGTTGGCCTGGGCGCTGAGGATGGCTCCATGGCCTCCACCTCAGGCACTAGGATGGCTCCAGTTGCAACAGGAGCAATGCCCCACAGGGCAGAGCATTGCCCCCTGGTAGGCTTGCTGGGTGGATCCCAGTCAGGCGCATGCGGGAGTCTGTCTCTCTGCCTCACTGCTTCTCACTTCAGAAAAAAAAAAAAAAGACTTTATGGCCCTGGCTCAGTGGTAGAGCATTGGCCCAGCATGTGGATGTCCTGGGTTTGATTCCCAGTCAGGGCACACAGGAGAATCACCCATCTTCTTCTCTACCCTTCCCCCTCTTCTCTCTCACTCTCTCTTTCTCTTCCACTCCTGCAGCCATGGCTGGATTGGAGCGAGTTGGCCCCATGTGCTGAAGATGGCTTCATGGCCTCCACTTCAGGCACTAAGAGGAGCTTGGTTGCTGAGCAACAGAGCTACACCCCAGATGGGCAGAGCATCAACCCCTTGTAGGCTTACCAGGTGGATCCTGGTCAGGGCTCATGCAAGAGTCTGTCTCTGCTTCTTCCTCTCACTGAATTTAAAAAAAAAAAAAGAAGAAGAGGCCCTGGCCGGTTGGCTCAGTGGTGGAGTGTCGGCCTGGTGTGCAGAGGTCCCGGGTTCGATTCCCAGCCAGGGCACACAGGAGAGGCACCTATCTGCTTCTCCACCCCTCCCCCTCTCCTTCCTCTCTGTCTCTCTCTTCCCCTCCCGCAGCGAGGCTTCATTGGAGCGGGGACGGCCCGGGCGCTGAGGATGGCTCCTTGGCCTCTGCCCCAGGCGCTAGAGTGGCTCTGGTCGCGGTGGAGCAATGCCCCGGAGGGGCAGAGCGTCACTCCCTGCTGGGTGTGCCGGGTGGATCCCGGTCGGGCGCATGTGGGAGTCTGTCTGACTGTCTCTCCCCGTTTCCAGCTTCAGAAAAATACAAAAAAAAAAAAAAGAAGAAGAAGAAAGAAAAGAAAATATTTTATTTATTTATTTTACAGAGACAAGAAGGAGGGGAAGTGCGAAATATCAGCTCAATTTCTTCATTTTAGTTGATCATTGCTTGCTTGTCTTATGTACCTTGATTCAGCAAGTCCAGGATTTGAACCAGTAACCTCAGTGTTCCAGGTTGATGCTCTATTCACTGTGCCACCATTGGTCAGGTGAGGAACCACATTTGAAACAGAATTGGTCATCAAAGAAAAACAGGTATCAAAGATACCAGACAAAGGTTTGTTCAGAACTTGTCTCTTCTCATCTAATGAAGTGATGCAAATACAGCAATTTTTAGGCTTAGAGTCATTGCTGAATAAGGCCCCCAAAATTATATGGGAACATCTCCTACCAATGGTATAGTGAATTTTTCAAACAAAGATATTTTTTATACTAATAGTACCAATGTTTTATTTGCAAGCATTGTTTAATGCTTACCATATGCAGGCACCATATACAGTGTTTACATGCATTATCAAATTTGATCATAACAGTAAACTCTATAACTGTTATCCTTATTTTACAAATGAGAAAGCTGAGGCTTTAAGAGGGATTAAGGAGTTTGTCCAAAGCCAAACATGTCTTTTTTTTTTTTTTTTTTTTACAGAGACAGAGAGAGAGTCAGAGAGAGAGAGAGATAGGGATAGACAGACAGGAATGCAGAGAGATGAGAAGCATCAATCATTAGTTTTTCGTTGCGACACCTTAGTTGTTCATTGATTGCTTTCTCATATGTGCCTTGACCGTGGGGCTACAGCAGACCAAGTAACCCCCTTGCTCAAGCCAGCGACCTTGGGTCCAAGCTGGTGAGCTTTACTCAAACCAGATGAGCTCGCGCTCAAGCTGGTGACCTCGGGGTCTCGAACCTGGATCCTCCTCATCCCAGTCTGACACCCTATCCACTGCACCACTGCCTGGTCAGGCCAAAGCCATACAGGTCTTAAGGAAAGAAACCAGAATTGGAACCCAAGTCAGTTTGAGGCCAAAGTCCACGCCTTCAACTCTTCTGCATACTGCCTTTTATTTACAGTTGGCCCTCCATAGATGTGGGTGCTGCACCTGCAGATTCAACCAAACTGGGATGGACAATATAAAAAAAAGAAAAAGAAAAACAAAGAGAGAGAGAAAAAAAGAAAAAAAATTACGTTGTTGCTGACACATATTATGTAGATAAGCCTATGATGTCTGACCAGGCAGTGGCGCAGTGGATAGAGCGTAGGACTGTGACGCGGAGAACCCAGGTTGAAACGCCAAGGTCACGGGCTTGAGTGTAGGATCATCCGGCTTAAGCACGGGCTCACCAGCTTGAGCGAGGGGTTGCTTGCTCGAGTGTGGGATCGTAGATGTGACCCAACAGTCGCTAGCTTGAGCCCAAAGGTTGCTGGTTTGAGCCCAAGGTCACTGGCTTGAGCAAGGGGTCACTTGGTCTGCTGTAGCTCCCTGGTCAAGGCACATATGAGAAAGCAATCACTGAACATCTAAGGTGCTGCAAGGAACAATTGATGCTTCTCATCTCTCTCTCATCTCTCTCCCTTCCTGTCTGACTCTCTTTGTATCTGTCAAGAAAATATATAAATAAATAAGCCTATGATGCTTGTTTCTGTCCTGAACATGTGCAGACTATTTTTTCTTTATCATTACCATATAGTGTAACAACTATTCATACAACATTTACCTTGTATTAGGTATTATAAGTAATCTCTAGATGATACAAAGTATGCTGATGTCGGTAGGTTATATGCCAATATTATACCATTTTACATAAGAGACTTGAGCATCTGTGGATTTGGGTATCTGCAGGGGCTCTGGTACCAATCCCCCACAGATATTGAGAGACGATTCTATTCTTGTTTCTTCTTTATTTCTGGATGGAGTGTCATGGAGCTTTATATTATAGACTAGAGCTGAAGGGAACTGGGCTCCTCATCTTCCCACCTTTTCCTGCTTCCTGACCATCTTTCTTCTTCCCTGAGTGTTCATATAAGGGAAACAGACTTGAGTTTGGACATACCAGTGACAACAGCGGTAACAAAAGTTACCGAATGGAACTCCAAGAAACTGTCGGTCAAAGTAACCAAGACATATTTAAGCAAAGCAGCAGCTGAAATGGATTGAGAACCAGTCAGTTTTATTAGGAAAACTACAGAGAAGCTTGAGATTTTATCTGTCTGAATAGAGTCACACAAAGCTGCTATAATGTATATTGTTTCCATTCTTTTTGTTAAATATTTTATAGGTTTATTAAACTGAAGAACTATAAGTATGAGTTCAGGCTTTGTACCACTTTCCTGGTTGGGGGTAGCAATTTAACTTAACATTATTAAAACAATCTTAATTTTCAAGTATTATGACCTTTTACACTGATGACTATTAAAAATTTTACATATACTTTTTATTATACTGGATAATTCAGTGCATTTTCAGTGCTGTAATTTTGAATGACTCCAAGTTTCTGAGGTAGCTTGCACCTGCTCTAGTTACAGCTTTTTACAGCCTCATCTAGTGATGGATTTGAAGACTATTCTAATATTTATTGTTATACCAGAATGGGTCTTATGCTCCATGTAAGAAGATATGGAATAGTAATTACCAACTGCGTAGGGAAATTGGCAGTGCTATTGCGACGGCAAGCACAGTTGTAGTGGTGTGACCGATTTATTCATTTCTTTAATAACCTTCATAGTTGCTATGAGTCATTCTTGTCTCCTATTATTTTAAATTATAGGGCACCTTTTTATTCCCAAACCAAATGAATACACACAATGACATTTTTTATCTTTCTTTCTCTCATTTCAAATATCTAATTTTTTATAATCTCACAGTTAAGAGAATCAGACTGATGTGAGTTGGAATCCTGGCTAAGAGGAAGAAAAGGTTAGAGAAGGTGCAGATTCCTCCACTGCCCTCAACTTGTCCTCTAGACATCTTTCAGAGGCTTTGAAACACAGCCAGGCTCTTTGTTGCTGTGAGTCTAATATTTAAGCAGCTAGTTTCTTTCATCCTTTTTATAAAAAAAGGAGGAAGAAAAAGGAGAAGAAGAGGAAGTAATTTTTGGTTTGACAATTAAGCTGATTGTACTTGTTCTATATAGCAATTTAACTAGTCACAAATGAGGAATCTTTAAAGGAGCTATTAAAGAACAGTCATCGGAGAAGGCAGAAGAACACATCTGCCTCTCGGGTCCCAGTGATACCAGATAGTGTTTGCCATAGAAATCCAGATGCTTAGCTAATAAGAAAGAAAGCTTCAGCATATTATCTGTTGTTTTAGCCATATTAGTATCTTTCTTCTTGAGTATGGATAATCAAAATAGCGGATTAGCAACAGAGTAGTATGCAGACTAAGGAGAAGATTTGTTTTCTCCTATGATTCCCAGAAACAGAGGAGGAACTGACTGAGAAGATTGCAACATGTTTTAACTTGTTGCTTCAGTGTCACACGGGGGTTTTCTACATTGGCTTAAAATGTGTGACTGTTATTTAGACAAAGATTTGAAATCAAACTTTCAGTTATGTAAATTCTGCAAATGAGTCATTTGACTCATTTTTTACTTGACCGTAAAGTTCAAAGTTAAGAGATGTCCTCATAAGATATAAAACTATAGGTGTAACAAAAATATGGAAAAGTTCAGATAATTAACTCTGATAATGACGACTGAGAAGAGTTATATTTACATTTTTTATTTATTCATTTTTTTTTTTTTTTTAGAGAGAGGAGACACAGAGAGAGAAAGAGACAGAGAGAGGAAAGAGATAGAAAGAACAGAGGGAAGAGCAGGAAGCATCAACTCCCATATGTGCCTTGACCAGGTAAGCCTATGGTTTCGAACCGGCGACCTCAGCGTTCCAGGACGACGCTTTTACCCACTGTGCCACCACAGGTCAGGCGAGAAGAGTTATCAATATATTTAAATCAAGAAACAGATTCATTCTGTAAGGAACCTTGAGCACAAGAAAGTTTCTATTTGGATTATAAGCAAAAACAATAAAGATCTGCATTTGTTCTGATCTTTCAACAGAAGCTGGAAGAATTAATGTCTCATTAAAGAAAATAGCTCAAACAAAATGTGTTTCTCTTATTAAATGGAAATAAAATATCAAAGTGAGTGGTATAAAACTCTAACATCAACAAGACCACAAAATTGTCAGACTCACACGTAAAGGCAGAAATTTTTTTATTTTTATTTTTATTTTTTGTATTTTTCTGAAGCTGGAAATGGGGAGAGACAGTCAGACAGACTCCGGCATGCGCCCGACCGGGATCCACCCGGCACGCCCACCAGGGGCGACACTCTGCCCACCAGGGGGTGATGCTCTGCCCCTCCGGGGTGTCGCTCTCCCGTGACCAGAGCCACTCTAGCGCCTGGGGCAGAGGCCAAGGAGCCATCCCCAGCGCCCGGGCCATCTTTGCTCCAATGGAGCCTTGGCTGAGGGAGGGGAAGAGAGAGACAGAGAGGAAGGAGGGGGTGGGGGTGGAGAAGCAAATGGGCGCTTCTCCTGTGTGCCCTGGCCGGGAATCGAACCTGGGTCCCCCGCACGCCAGGCCAACGCTCTACCGCTGAGCCAACCACCCAGGGCCAAGGCAGAAATTATTTGATTCTTGACTTCAATTAGGATGACTCATTCCATGTGTTTAACTAATGAGGTGAACATATCAAGACTCTGCAGCATTACTGCGCCTCTGAGAAATTCAAGGTGAAAAGCTCAAGCCAACACTTAAACCCAAGTGCTCTAATGTCTCTGTGTGTCTCCAGAGCTGCCCCTCCACAATGTTAACATCATCGAGGTTCCAAATCCTCACCTCTCTCCATTGCCTTGTTATCTGTCAGCTGCCTCTGGCTTCACTTCTTACCTATTCAGCCTGACCCTGCAATTCACCCTTCAATCCCAGTCTTACAGAGACAATTAACTTCCTTGCTCCTTTGAAAGACCAGTTACTAAACCTACTCTGGTTCAATCCAACCACTGGCTTCTCTTGTACATGAACACCTGGAGAAAAAAAATCACCAGACTATCAAAAATTAATGTTAATAATAGATATCTCCAGGGATAGGGCTTTAGGGAAATTTCACTCTCTATACTAATAAGAGTAGAAGAAATGATGGAATTAGAAAAAAATTTTTGGCAATAAGAAAAGTGATAATTCAGGAAAGAGGCATCAACGGATGCTAAGTACTAAAGGGTGAAAAATGGAATGAGGAACAGAATTTGACATAGTCTGAGAGTACTTCCTTCAAATACTAGTCAATTTTAAAAGGATGGAAGAATAATTTTTCAGTCAAGAACCTGGCAGATACCATCTGTTGACATAATAAACATCCAAATTGTAGAGGATTTTTATGAGTTTATTTGAGCCAAACTGATGACAATTGCCAGCAAGCAAGATCTCAAATGCTCTAGAGAATGACAGTTTCCAGGGTTTTTTAGTTAGTTTGTTTAATACATTTGGAATTAAGGAGAAGTTTAAGAAAGATTCAAGCCCTGGCCGGTTGGCTCAGTGGTAGAGCATTGGCCTGGCGTGCAGGAGTCCTGGGTTCGATTCCCAGCCAGGGCACACAGGAGAAGCGCCCATCTGCTTCTCCACTCCTCCCCATCTCCTTTCTGTCTCTCTCTTCCCCTCCCGCAGTCAAGGCTCCATTGGAGCAAAGTTGGCCCGGGCGCTGAGGATGGCTCCATGGCCTCTGCCTCAGGCGCTAGAATGGCCCTGGTTGCAACAGAGCAACGCCCCAGATGGGCAGAGCATCGCCCCCCTGGTGGGCATGCCGGGTGGATCCTGGTCGGGCACATGCAGGAGTCTGTCTGACTGCCTCCCCGTTTCCAACTTCAGAAAAATACAAAAAAAAAAAAAAAAGATTCAAAAGAGTGGGAGAAAGCAAAGCTGCAATTGGATTACAGGATGGTTGATTAGATTGTGTGCTGTAAAGTGGTTATGCTTTGGAGGGGTCTGAAAAAGAGGATTACTCTGGCATTTCAAAGGTATGTTAACCAAGGTGCACAAGAATGGTGGACAACAAGCCTTGCTTAAAAACCTTTCTCTAAAGAAGTTTAGTCAGGCCTGGGGCATGACTCCCACCATCATCTGCCCAGTTAGGAATTTATGATCAGATGACCCTGTGAGGTTACTTTTCCTAGATCCCTCTTTTGTCCACAGATCTTAAATCCATAAATAATTTATTCTTTGTTTATGGTGTGAGATAAGAATCTAACTCAACATTTTTCATCTGTGGTAATCAGAATAATGGCCTTGCAGACATGTCTACACCTTAAACCCCCAGAACCTATATATGTTACCTTACAGGGCAAGAGAGATTTTTCAGATATGCATAATATTATGAAATTTGAAATGAGATTACCCTGGATTATCTGAGTGGGCCCAATCTAATCACAAGAGTCCTTAAAAGTGGAGAAGCTTTCCAGGCTTGGTCAGAAGGAAATGTGAGTACAGAAGATTGGTTAGGGAAATGCAACATTGCTGGTTTTATTGATAGAAGAGAGGGCCAAGAACCAAGGAAACAGGGTGGCTTCTAAAACTAGATTCTTGTCTCCAAGCTCTAGGAAGAAATGCAATCCTAGCAACACCTTGACTTCAGCCCACTGATACCGTTGTCGGACTTCTGACCTACAGAATTATAAGATAACAAGTTTGTATTGTTTAAACCACCAGGTTTTTGGTAATTTGCTAATTAGAAAACTAATATACTGTACCCCTCTAATCAACAATTTGTTATTAAATACTCCATTCTGTTCCCAGTAAATTAACATGCCATCTTTGCTATATATGATATATAATTCCCATGAACATGCTGGTTTCTGAACTATCTGTTCTGATCCATTGATCAGAATGGATCTCTTTTCCTGATCTGTAACTATGTTGTTTTAATATATGTTACTTTATAATTATTTAAAATGTCTCGAATCCCTCTTCTTTTAATCCCCACTCCTACCTCTTTTTTTTTTTTTTTTGTATTTTTCTGAAGCTGGAAACGGGGAGAGAGAGTCAGACAGACTCCCGCATGCGCCCGACCGGGATCCACCCGGCACGCCCACCAGGGGCAACGCTCTGCCCACCAGGGGGCAATGCTCTGCCACGACCAGAGCCACTCCAGCGCCTGGGGCAGAGGCCAAGGAGCCATCCCCAGCGCCTGGGCCATCTTTGCTCCAATGGAGCCTTGGCTGCAGGAGGGGAGGAGAGGGACAGAGAGGAAGGAGGGGGGGGGGTGGAGAAGCAAATGGGCGCCTCTTCTATATGCCCTGGCCGGGAATTGAACCCGGGTACCCCGCACGCCAGGCCGACGCTCTACCGCTGAGCCAATCGGCCAGGGCCCCCACTCCCACCTCTTTAGTCAGGACTCCATTATTTCTCTCCTCTCTCCTGGTGTCTTAAGCAGTCTGTCTCCAGTGCATACCCAGTTCATTTTCTACTCCATTGCTAGAATGATTTAAAATGCAAGTACAATCAGATTTATGCCATTAAAGTCCTTCATGGCCATCCTCCATCTTCAATGCTGAGTCCAAATTCCTTGGTAGGGTACATAAAAGTGTCTTGATAAATGACACTGCCCATCTAACTAGTGTCATCTCCTGCAACTCCCACTATTGTCTGCTCCAGACCCCCTAGGACTTGAAGCTCCTGCAGAGCACCACACTTCCTTTCCATCTTTTGCATCGTGGGTATGTTGCTTGTCTGTCTAGAATACCTTCCATTCTTCCTCCAAGCCAATTAGCACTGTACAGTCAAAACTCTTACGCAGCATCAACTTCCCTTGGCAAACGCTGCACATTCCTCAATTCAATTGAGCTAGTGCCCTTTCTCTGCACTCCCATAGCAGCACAAATTCACATGCACTTGGATGTTTCCATGGCTATTGTTGGTTTACTTGCTTATCTCCCTCACTAGAGCATGAACTCCTTAAAGGCTGGAATTGTCTTTCATTTCTGTATCCACAGTACCTAACTGAGCACTAACAACTTTGTAATAATAAGAATATGAAAAATAATAAAATAAGTGGTGCCTCTTATTAAAACATGGCCTAAGTGCTTTGCTCTCTCTCTCTCTCTCTCTCTCTCTCACTCTCGCGCGCGCGCACGTGCGCACTTTTAATTTTAATTGTTATTAGGGTGCCGATAGTTAGCATAATTATACAAGTTTCAGGTGCCCAATTCTACAGCACATCTCTGTACGCCATATTGTGTGTTCACCCCCCCCCCAAGTCAAGTCCTCATCCATCACCACTTATACCCACTATACCCTCTGCCACCTCCCCCATGGGCTAAGTGCTTTTCATAATTTGGTAACTACTAAGTGCCAGCTCATAATTTCGTGTTCTGTGAAACTTCTTTTAACTAAAAATAATATTGCCCAGCTTGTTCACTCATCTTATTCACAAGGCTTGCCTACAAGCAACTTTGGGATGTTTCCAAAGGAAGAAAGTTTTCTATGTTGAGCAAATTCAAAAGAACATGACTCAGGCTCTAAAAGTAATACAGAAGAGAATTTCTAAAATATTTTTAAAAATATTTTTGATATTATTTTTTAAAAAGATTTTATTTATTGATTTTAGAAAGAGAGAGAGAGAAAGAAAGGGAGGGAGGAGGAGCCGAAAGCATCAACTTATAGTAGCTGCTTCTCTTATGTACCTTCACCAGGCAAGTCTTGGGTTTTAAAGCAGTTACCTCACCATTCCAAGTCAACACTTGATGTATTGTGCCACCACAGGTCAGGTAATTTCTAAGACATTTTGAGTAGGAATGATATTGTTTGGTTATTTTGATAAGCATAAGCCTTATTTAAATACCTGTGAAAACCACTAGGCTTGGTTAGGTACTCTTCCTCTGTGTTTCCATAGCAACAAATGCAAATATCTAGCCCAGCATGTATTATGTCATCTGGAAGTGATGTATTTAACTATCTCTTTTCATTACCCATGGTTTTCAACAGAGGATAATATACCCCCCCCCCCCCCACACACACACCTTGTAGGGACGTTTGAAGAAATGTTGGTTCTCATAATGATGAGCAGGGAGGTGCTCCTGTCATTTTAGTAGTTAGGAGGTAGAGATGCTAAATACATTACAATGTGCAGGTAAGTCTATAACAAAGAATTATTCTGCCCCAAATGCCCATAATGACCCCCTTAAGAGACTGACTGACTTCATCTTTTATTTCCAATTGACGAGGAGAATCCCAGCACTTAAAGTCACTCTAACTGAAACTGCAAAGGAGTGAGGGCAGGAGCACCTCATCATGGTTTGTAGGTTATGTGGGCTTAAATAATCAGCCCATCTCTTTGTAATCACCTTTCATAGTTGTCTGTATTTCTTTCTTATATAATTGATGAAAGATGAATGATAAGAAAATAAAATCATTAAACCCAAATACTTTTCTTTTTTTGGTCAGCCCAGGTAAGGTTAATTCTAATAAAAATAGCAAAATAAATAAATTTTCAGTACTTTCTTCCATGCTTCCACTCATATCTAGGAGTCTTTTTCATATTTTGGCATCTACCTGCAGGAACCTCTCCAATTTGGCTCTTCCTCGGAAACAGACATTCTGGCCTAGAATATGTACACTTCTTTCAGGGTCTTATTTGTTGGAACTAATAATCCAGGTGGCTCCCAGCTAATATGGGTTCTATTAAATTCCCTTCCAATGTTAACATTCTATGATTCAAAAATCATTAAAAGTCTACAATATTTTCACAAATTCTTTCTAAATGTACTCATGATTCTAAACTATTAACAAGCATTTACAGTTTGTTTCAGTGCCATGAGTTAAAGAGTAAGAGAGAATTTTAAGAAAGAGGCACAAGACCATTTCATTCAAGTGTGAGATATTTTTTGAGCTGATGGATTTGGGTTTCCTCTAATCATAATTTTTAGGAACCTACCATATTTTCCCATGTATAAGACGCTCCCATGTATAAGACACACCTTAATTTGGGTGCCTGAAATTTGAAAAAAAATGTATTACATAAAGTTATTGAACTCAAGTTTTATTCATCATAAAATTTATACAACTCCTCATCACTGTCAAAACTCCCATCCATTAGCCTGTCCTCATCTGTGTCTGATGATGAATCACTGTCTTCAACAAGGAGCACAAAAAAACAAATGCAGAAAAGCGGGAAATGTAAGTAAAAAAATCTACAACCGCAGTCTAGGACGCATCCAGTTTTTAGACCCCAAATTTTTCGAAAAATGGTGAGTCTTATACATAGGGAAATATGGCAGCTCTTCACCATTCCTAGTTTTAAAACAACATTGTGTATTGTCTGCATCTGCTAGAATGTCAACTATATGAGAGCAAGAACCTTGTCAGCTTTATTTGTACTGCATCCCCAGTGCATAGAACTGTATTTGTTCTATGGAGGCACTCATTAAACATTTGTTGAATAAATGAATAATAAGGTACTATAAGTAGAGATCTAATCATTTATCAATAAAAGAACACAGTGATATATTCTACAGCAAAAAGAAACTTCATGTTGAGGGGAGATTGTTTGACATATTGTGAACTCTGGACTGAATTGCCAAGTCATGGGAGGGCAAGGAGCAGGGATCCATATGCACAAATGAAATATAAAACAGATATCCCTGGATTATTAGGAGCACTGAAGTGTGGTGCAAGGTCAAGAAAAACTCATTTATCCCTTATATCTGGTCTAGGTAAAGAATATTTAGGGAAAATAAGATCAATTCTAAAGAATTACCCTTAAAAATCCAAAATCCATTAGCTTAAGCAATAATCCTAGACACACTCAAAATCTTATATTAAAGAACCCTAATGTGCCATTAAGGCCCAAGCAAAGTACCTCACGGGAGTAATGACATACAGATGACATACAGAGAACTTAAACTCATTTACATCATTTGTGTTTAATAGGAACCAGTCATTATCTCCATTTTACAAAGGACAATAAGTCAATTGGGAAAATTACCTTTAAATTAATACCACATCCTAAGTGAAATGTCCATGCAACCACATTTGTGAGGGAATTTAAATAAAACTAAAGAATCAACTCAAACACTGAGAGTATAATTTTTAGACTTTAAATATTTCCTGATTTTAAAATATCAATGATAAGTATGGGAAAGACTCATGAAAAGAATTCACATTCTTTATTGCAAAGTCCCACAGAGGGTTGCAAAAGAAATTCTCTCCTGGATCTTTAATTCAATATCACTATTATGAGAAATGTTTCAATTTACAATTGCATTTAGCAGAAAATAGCAAAAACAATAACCATTTTTTACATATACCAAAGAAATCTGAAGCTAGATAGTGACATCAGGCCAGGAACTGTCTATTTTTCTGTACCTCCATCTCTGCCCTCATGTTGACATTTGTGGTCACAATATGGCTGCTCCACCTCCAGCATTGCACATGAGTTCCAAGCAGGAAGAAAGTGACAAACAAAGGGCAAAAGGCATGTGTCAGCAAAAACCTGGTAAGAGATTTATCAGCAGCCTCCATTCAGTGACTTTCCTCTCAGGTCTCATTAGCCAGAACTTGTCTCACGTGGCTACTCCAAGCGGCAAGATGGGCTATGAGAGGGACTTTTTTTGCCAGCGCTTTACCACACATTAGGTTTCTGTAGGCTATATCCAACTGGGAGGAACTGGGTATAAAAGGGTATGAGCCTCAGAGGCAAATT
Organism: Saccopteryx leptura; assembly: GCF_036850995.1. NCBI lineage: Eukaryota > Metazoa > Chordata > Mammalia > Chiroptera > Emballonuridae > Saccopteryx > Saccopteryx leptura. Next base: position 57,336,634 of record NC_089509.1, read on the forward strand.
TATCCTGTTGCTAATGAAGTTTAAACTTCAGCTTCCCTTACTTAAATGGACCCCCTCCAAGACCCTGGGAGAAGTCAAGGAAATATGTTCTCAAGAGCATATGTTTTTGTAAAACTTGCACAAGTAAGGGATTTTAACTACAATTAATAATACCACTGTTTTTTTCCACTCTGACTTTCCTACCTTCATGACATAAGGTGAATGTTGTTGGTAAGGCCATGGTGTTTGGGAAATCAAACTAAGTGGAAACTGAGGGGTTTTTTTGTTGTTTGTTTCTTTTTTTACAGAGACAGAGAGAGAGTCAGAGAGAGGGATAGATAGGGACAGACAGATAGGAATGGAGAGAGATGAGAAGCATCAATCATCAGTTTTTTGTTGCAACACTTTAGTTGTTCATTGATTGCTTTCTCATATGTGCCTTGACCGTGGGGCTACAGCAGACCAAGTAAACCCTTGCTCGAGCCAGCAACCTTGGGTCCATGCTGGTGAGCTTTGCTCAAACCAGATGAGCCCATGCTCAAACTGGCGACCTCGGGGTCTCAAACGTGGGTCCTACGCATCCCAGTCCGACGCTCTATCCACTGTGCCACTGCCTGGTCAGGTGGAAACTGAGTTTTGAAGATACATTCTATTTGGATTTAGTGGGATATATTATGAAGGTTTGCAGTGGAATTATTGTCAGCCATCAGAATACTCCTGCTGCCCACTATTATAACTCATCTGGCACCATCATGTGAAGGTTCAGGGTTCAACATAAACCTTATTCATTAATAAGCTACAGTAGCACATTGGGGACCAACCTTTCAATGTGTGTCTTCAACTCAGAGTAGTTACTTTACATTAGTCACTGACAAGAAAACTTGAAATACACTGAAATCTCATAAATCAAATAAACTAGGTAGCCTGACCAGGCGGTGGCACAGTGGATAGAGCGTCAGACTGGGATGCAGAGGACCCAGGTTCGAGACCCCGAAGTCGCCAGCTTGAGTGCGGGCTCATCTGGTTTGAGCAAAAAGCCCACTAGCTTGAACCCAAGGTCGCTGGCTCCAGCAAGGGGTTACTCGGTCTGCTGAAGGCCCATGGTCAAAGCACATATGAGAAAGCAATCAATGAACAACTAAGGTGTTGCAACACGCAATGAAAAACTAATGACTGATGCTTCTCATCTCTCTCCGTTCCTGTCTGTCTGTCCCTGTCTATCCCTCTTTCTGACTCACTCTCTGTCTCTGTAAAAAATAAATAAAAACAAACAAACAAACAAAACCACTAAGCTTTAAATAAACTAGGTAAAAATCTCCCCAAATTTGACAATAATCCTAAATTTCTATATGACATTTCCAATAAGTTAAGATGCTGAAAGTAACTATACTAAATTGTCAATAAAAAATTCAAACTTGTTAGAGGAAATGTTATTTCAAAATTCGAAACCTTCATACAAAGAAGCACACAACAAGCACCCAGCAAAAAATATTTGTAAAATATAGGCCCTGGAGGCCCTGGCCGGTTGTCTCAGTAGTAGAGCGTTGGCCTGGCATGCAGGGGTCCCGGTTCGATTCCCGGCCAGGGCTCACAGGACAAGCGCCCATCTGCTTCTCCACCCCTCCCCCTCTCCTTCCTCTCTGTCTCTCTCTTCCCCTTCCGCAGCGAGGCTCCATTGGAGCAAAGATGGCCCGGGCACTGGGGGATGGCTCCTTGGGCTCTGCCCCAGGCGCTAGAGTGGCTCTGGTTGCCACAGAGCGACACCCCGGAGGGGCAGAGCATCGCCCCCTGATGGGCAGAGCATTGCCCCCTGGTGGGCGTGCCAGGTGGATCCTGGTCGGGCGCATGCTGGAGTCTGTCTGCCTGTCTCTCCCCATTTCCAGTTTCGGAAAAATACAAAAAAAAAAAAAAAAAAATATATATATATATATATATATATATACACATACGCCCTGGAAAACACACACGCACATTTATTTTAGGGCACAGAGAACAAGTTTATTTGGCGAATGCTGATAGCAAACATCTTCCAAGAGATAAAAGCTGACAAAACTGCTGAGACAAGAGAACCTAGGAAGACTTTGGGGCTACACATACGGTCTCACTCAGGGGAAGGCACAAAGCCATTCAGACATTTAACACCATGTAGACGAGCTCTTCATAGTTGATACAACCATTGCTGTCCTCTTGCTCTGCCACCAGCATTTCTACTTATTCCTCTGTCATCTTCTTACTCAGTTTGATGAGAAAATGCTGGATCTCAGTGCATAGAATGTCATCCCTATGCAGGTTCAATCCCTGACTAGGGCACATATGAGAAACAACTAAATGTGAATAACTAAGTGAGTGCACAACTAAATGGAATAACTAAGTGGAACAGTGAGTTGATGCTTCTCTCTTTCTCTCCCTCCCCCCTTTCTCTTTCCTTTCTTCTTCTTCTTTTGTAATATTTGTGGTATTTATCAACCTTTAAAATCTATTTTTTTGTATGATTTCTTTTCTCATTTAAATAGTCACTTTTGTTCCTACTAACAAGTTCTGTTAACAAGTTCCTCCTACCTCCAAACTGGATGACTTTGAAGCCCCATAAAACCTGGATCTGTCCTTGGGCTTTGGAACCCAATGAGTCCCCAAACAAGAAGCAATCTCCAAGGCCTTTCACATTTACCTCTACATCTATCATATTAGGAGGAGAAAATACAAAGAGAGTGCTTCTTTCCTTTCAAGTCAGAATGAGATTTGACCAGAGATGTGGATTTAAAGGATCCTTTCTAGTGGGTTTATTTAGTCTTCCTAGAGGAAGGTAATGGTCAACCATCCCACACCAGCCAGGAGAGGGCTACAGGAAGAAGAAAAATAAATTGAGTGTCAAATTCTCTTAGTTTCCCCCTGAAAAATAAACCCTTGTTCCCAATGAACAATCCATTTTGTCATTGATCCATATTAGCAGTCTTTCTACCTGCATGTAGGAAGAGCTTTACCAGCATGGCCGACACGCTTCCCAAAGGGTGTCCTCCGAAACATCAATCTCACAAATCTCTTCTCTTTTGGTATAATGAATTAGGAATGCTGCACGCTAGAATCTTCTTTGAAGATTCCCAATGCACACCAGCATCTTCAAAGCTTTGAGAAGTACAACAGGGTGTTGACTTTGATTTTGCACTTCTCAGTTTAATTTAAACAGGATCCTTATTTTTTCCTTCTTTTACAAGTAAGAGGAGGGGAGATAGAGAGACAGACTCTCACATGTGCCCTGACTGAGATCCACCCAGCAACCCATATTTGGGGCCAATGCTCTGCCCATCTGCGGCCATGCTTGCAACTGAGCTATTTTTAGTGCCTGAGGCAGAGGCTCCATGAAAACCATCCTCAGTGCCTGGGCCAATGCACTCAAATTAATCAGCCATGGTTGTGGGATGGGAAGAGAGAGAGAGGGAGAGAGAAAGAAGGGGGAGGAGGAGGGGTGGAGAAGCAAATGGTTGCCCTGACCAAGAATTGAACCCGGGACATTCACACACCAGGTCGATGCTCTACCACTGAGCCAATGGGCCAGAGCATCCATAGTATCGTTTTGATCCCAGAATACATCTTGAGAACTTTTATTCTAAACAGATGTACAATCATTTATTATTAGTATTATTAATTTTCATAATACAAGTGCAAGCTTTCAAAGGATATTTGGATTCTAACAAGTTCTTGGGAAAAAAAGAAACCAATCTTAACACTGGAATTTAAATTCATGGCCAAAAGGTTAAAGATAGTTTAAGACGATGTTAGGAGACCATCTACACATGCTTTAAATTCCAACATCTTGGTGACTGTTATTCTAGCCATTCATAATGTGGGTCTTAAGCCTGTTTATTAAAGATAGGTTTATAATGGAGGACATAATTTGTTACTTGATTATGTTTCCATGCTATTATTCTCAGATACGGAATTATCGTTGCCTAATAGATCAATAATACTTTTAGCTCATGCACTTTTTAGTTTTCAGTTACAGAATCTATGAAGTGATTATGGTGTAAAGTCTTCTAATTTTCCTTGGTTAATAATAAATCCAGTTTAGATTGCTATAGAAAATCCTTTTTTTAAATTTGCTCTTTAAAACATTCTGCTCAGGTATAAACATGTATAGTATTGGTAACCACACATCTGGTCAAAAAGAAAATCTGTGAGCTCATTTATGTGCTAAGATAAATCAATTGCATGAGGCCAGTAGCCATGCTTAGACATAGCAATGCTTGGAGTGAATGAAAGGCCTATTTTAGGAGGAGTAGAATCACTACCACTAGGACTTTATAAACCTTACAAAAACTCTTGCATCTTAAAAAAAATTTTTTCCAAACAATCTTAAGTCTTAAATGACATAAAATGCTTCCATGGTGACTTTTTATTGTTTATTTATTGCTTTAATAATGCAATTGCCCTAGTCTTGGTATATCTGAATCTTTCTTCCTTCTTGTGCTGAAAGCAAATGGCTTATATCCCAGAGCATGGAGGGTATATTGGGGTTCTCTATTGATGAAATGTATTTCTTTAGTTTCTGTTCATATTAACCTGCAAACATCATGCTCAGAAGTGTTGGAAAAATAAGCGCCTGCTGTCAGGAACACCAAAACTACACACAACAGCCCCGTGCTCCAACCTTCTATACTTGCAGAAATAAGTTGACTGGAGAAGAGAGGTGTATAAAGGATTCTGGCGAAAGCCTGTGATTTCTTTTTTCACACATGGAGCACAATTGATCATGTATTTGTAACTTTAAGTTGTTTATTATGAAATAAAGTAAAATTTTTTGGTTAAGAAAAAATTACAATGAAATAAAATTTGGATAAAATTAGAAGTGAAAGCCATTATATTTATTTCCCATTAAGAGAAAAAAAATTACATTGTTTTAAATATTAGAAAATAAAAGGGTGGATTGAAACTCAAGGTTCTTGGCAACCAATACATGAATCATTATTCTGCCCCTTTCCTGAATCAGTTGAAAATGCCGAATGTCTGCATCTGGCAAGTTGGAGTCAGCAGCAAAATTTCCCTGAGATGCATTTTCATGTATCTGTTGTTAGTGGAGAATGCACTAGTAAAATTCTTCTAGCTCTCAACATTTATGACATGAAACATTCTTCACAGCCCCAAATGCCCTTCTCCCAGCAAGATGTCAGACACTAAGAAGAAAACAATACCTGAGCTAGGGCTATAGTTAAATATATACCATATATCTTTCAACACTGCTCATTTTGTAAGACACTCTCTTCTGAGATCTTTTTTGGTTGAATAAACGCCTAAAAATGATTGCTATTGTAAGATTTTCTACTGCGATCTCAGTTAGTTCAAAGGCATCATAGCTGCTTTAAGAGAGATGTGGTGGGACTGTTCCATTTTATTTAGCTGTATAATTGTGGATAATTGTCTCCTGCTTTTTAGAAAACAGCAAACCCATAGGGGGGTTTTTTTCCTTCTTTTTTTTTTTAAATTATTTATTTATTTTTTACAGAGACAGAGAGTGAGTCAGAGAGAAGGATAGACAGGGACAGACAGACAGGAATGAAAAGAGATGAGAAGCATCAATTATTAGTTTTTCATTGCGCGTTGTAACACCTTAGTTGTTCATTGATTGCTTTCTCATATATGCCTTGACCACGGGCCTTCACCTGACCGAGTAACCCCTTGCTGGAGCCAGTGACCTTGGGTTCAAGCTGGTAGGCTTTTGCTCAAACCAGATGAGCCCACACTCAAGTTGGCGACCTCAGGGTCTCCAGAACCTGGGTCCTCTGCATCCCATTCCAACACTCTATCCACTGCGCCACTGCCTGGTCAGGCCCATAGGGTTTTTTTTAATGCTCTCAAAAATTGATATACATATTCCATAGATAGATAGACAGATAGATAATAGATAAAATAATATAATAGATAAAATCATATATCATGTATGGCAGCCAAGTAACTGTCACTTTATCTGTGTGGCAACTGTGTACTGTGTGTGTACCTCCCCTCAGCTACATTGACAGAAGTTGTAGAGAAAACAAGGGAAATAGATTTCCTCTCTCTACGGTGAGCTAGGGCATCCCTTAAAAAAAAAAAAAGACTAAGCAAGCCTGCAGTTGAAATGCAAGAAAAGGTAAGCAATGAAGGAAGGAGTCTAGAGGCCACTAACAGCCCATTTGTAAGAGAGACTTCACAATGAGTTGGAAAGGAAAGTTTAAAACTGGAATTGGGTGGGGGACTCTGCCTGGTCAAACATAAGCATCAGTGAGAAAAATAACAAATTCTACCTGTATGATTAGGGTTCTACAAACTTATTTAGTGAGGTTATTTAATGCTTTGTGTTGTTAAAACTTATTTTTAGCCTGACCTGTGGTGGCGCAGTGGATAAAGCGTCGACCTGGAAATGCTGAGGTCGCCGGTTTGAAACCCTGGGCTTACCTGGTCAAGGCACATATGGGAGTTGATGCTTCCAGCTCCTCCCCCCTTCTCTCTTTCTCTGTCTCTCTCTCCTCTCTCTCCCTCTCTGACTCTCTCTCTCTCCTCTCTAAAAATGAATTAATAAAAAAAAGCCCTTATTTTCAGTCTCTTTCAGAGAAGTAGACAAATGACTAAAATCAGCATCTCACGGAAAGAATAATTTGGGCCTATAGTTGGACTAAAAAAACTAAATGTTTCATTTCTCCTGGAAGGAGGAGACCCTACTTGCAGGAAAAATATCTGTGAAGAAAAAACAGACTCAGAGTAGTAAACTTTGAAATCTGAACTTTTACAAAGTGGTAACATTGTTGTAATAGTGTTATAAAGCAGTAATTTTATGGTTTAATGGTAGGAAAAAATTGAGGAAGATATGTGATAAATTTCTGGGTTTTTAGCAAAGTACTCATACTCTAAATCTTCTTATACTTAACTGGTAATCTCTGAATTTAAAATGGTAGAGAGAGAAAAACATTCATGGAAAAGGAAACTGGTTAAATAACATTTTCCTTTTAATAGCATTAAAAGAAACACTTCATGATAATAGTACAGAACAACAGACACAAATATAAGATATTGAATAGAATTTAATGTGGTGTTTTGAAAGTGCTCGCATGGACTACCTGCATCAGAATCACTGGAAGGACTTGTACAAATTTAGATTCCTGGGCCCCATCCCAAACATTTTTAATTGGGGTAGCTGAAAACTCCAGAATCCACATTTCCACTAATACCCTCACATGACTCCCAGGAACACTAAGATCTGAGAAGTAGTGCACTAAAGTTCCTCGTGGATAGAATAGACACGCTATGCTCATTTTTTGTATCCTCAGAACCTAGCATGCTGCCTGGCCCAGAGCAGATGTTCAATAAATGTTTATGTAAGCAAGGTGAATAGGGGAGATGGTCTTTCCCCCCTTAACTATAGCTTAAGTCCAAGCATTTACTTAAGAAAAGTATTCATCTATGATCTATAGTTACTGGAGAAAGCAAGTAAAGAGGAAAAAGTGAAAGACAAAGGATGTGGTTTGGCCAACTGGAAATAGATTATAAATGTATTTGATGTGTATATTTAATATGTGATATAAATGTATAAGCTCAATTGAAATACTATAAATATGTCAGTCTGATTAAAGCATGGAACTTTTCGGCTCAGAGGCACCATTTAAGAAATGGCAATGACTCAACATAGCCTCAATATCTCAACTGCAAAAATTATGTAAAATATTTGCATCTTATGGATGAGGATAACTTTCAATAGAAAAAACAGTACTTTTGCAACTACTATGGAAAATCTTAGAATGCATATGCCAAAGTAGAGGACTGGAGAGGGTTTGGATAAGATGTGCATATAAAAGGGCCATTATAGCCATTCTAATCGCAGGCTGTGAGAACAGCTGGGCTGGGTAGAGCTGGTGGTTGGTTGGGAGTGATAAGAATGGGAAGTTAGACCAGTATACAAAGATGCAGCAGAAAATTGGTCTGATTGACTAAAGGATAAAAATGAGAAATGATTACAAATGGCATTTAAAAGCCTGCATGATCAGAAAAATCTGACCCCAGTAAATTTATCCTTCAATCTGCAAAAGGAAATGTTTGTATATTTCTGTTCTTTACTGATTATAACTTAAGATCTCTCCTATCTATTTACCTATTAATCAACTTTAAAATAAATTTATATTTCTGCATATAAGTACTTTATTTAACAAATTAAAATTAATAAGGTATGACTCTGACATAACCAGAACCAACTTTTTTGATAATATATAATATAAATTATTTTTAAAAATCAAGTCCTGTCCATCCACTTGGTTTTTAATGAAAGGGCCATGTACCCAAAATTCATTTTTCAAAATAATAAAAGGATTGTTTTCCAAAAGGTCATCTAAGTTGCTTGCTACTTGAAAGAATTTTTCTTATAAGCAGTGTTATATTAGGGATGTTCATGTATTTTTTTTTAGATTAGTTTTCTAGGCTAAAACACAAAATCATGCCAGGGTCACTCAACCTCATCTATATTATTCATCTTCCTCACCCTAATTTCATCACAAAAGCCTTACATTCATGAAGTAAGTTTGTAATTAATTTTAAATTCATTTTATCCATGCTTGTTAATTATGATTTAATTGCATCTCGTGGCTTAAGGTTATACATGCAATATTTTATCATCTATCATTATTGAACAATCTTCGAAATCACTACTAGAGAACCATTTCCTGGTAAAAGCCACATTATCGACACTAATCCTGCCTGGCCTCACTTCAGAACATTTGAGAGGACAAGTAGGCCACATATACAACAATTCAATTAGGAAATCCCTGATAACACAACAGATGTACTAAAATGGTCAAATCCAAAACATTGACAACTCTAAATGCTGACAGAGACATAGAACAATAGAAACTGTCATTTATTGCTGATGGAAATACAAAGTGGTACAGCCATATTAGAACACAGTTTGGCAGTTTCTTAAAAAATTAAACATACTCTTACCACAGAATCTAGCAATTATGCTCCTTAGTAGTTACCCAAATAAATTGAAAATGTATGTCCACACAAAAGTCGGCACACAGTATGTTAAAGCAGCTTTATTTATAATTTCCCAAACTTGGAAGCAGCCAAGATGTCCTTCAGTAGGTAACTGAACAATTAAACTGTAGTACCTCCAGACAATAAAATATTATTCAGCATGAAAACGAAATGAGCTATCAAGCCATTAAAAGACATGGAGGAACCTTAAATGCATGTTACTCTGTCAAAGAAGTCAGTCTGAAAGGCTACATACTGTATGATCCTAACTACATAACATTCTGGAGAAGTCAAAACTGTGGAGACTAAAAACATCAGCGGTTGTCAGCAGTAAGGTGGGATGGAGGGATTAGATAGAACACAGGATTTTTAGGGCAATGAAACTACTCTATATGACATCAAAATGGTGGATACATGCCATTATAAATTTGTCCATGCTCACATAAAGCACAACACCAAGAGTGAAACCTGATGTAAACTAAGTACTTTGGGTGATTATAACGTGCCAGTGTAGATTCACCAGTTGTAACAAACGCACCCCTCTGGTGGAGGGGATGCAGGTGTGGGGGAGGCTGTGCGAATGTGGAGACAGGGTGGATGTGAATTTTCCGTGCTTCCTGCTCAATTTCTCTGTGAACCTAAAACTGCTCTAAAAAAGAAAGTCTACTTTTAAAAGGAGGGGATAATAGAGAGAGGTATTCTGATGACCAGTGCTTTAGGTTTTGATTCCTTTGAAAATACAATTACAGGTCAAGTAAATTGACAAGCCCAGTCTCTCTAACCTGGTTTGAGATAGTAATGTGGGCTTTTTTTCTTTCTTTCTTTCCTTTCTTTCTTCTTTCCTTTCTCCCACTTTCCCTCCCTCCTTCCCTCCCTTCCTTCTTTCCTCCCTTTTTCCTTCCTTTCCTTTCCTCCTTCCTTCCTTTTTAACTTTTGACTTTCATCCCTGGCTGACTAGCTCAGTTAGTTAGAACATCTTCCCAATACACCAAGGTTGCAAGTTCGATCCCTCATCAGGGCACATACAAAAATCAGCCAATGAATTCATAGATAAGTGGAACAATAAATTGATGTTTCTCTCTCTCTTAGAAAAAAAATCAATTAAAAAAAGTAACTTTTTGCCTGACCAGGCGGTGGTGCAGTGGATAGAGTGTTGAACTGGGATGCGGAGGACCCAGGTTCAAGACCCCGAGGTCACCAGCTTGAGCGCGGGCTCATCTGGTTTGAGCAAAGCTCACCAGCTTGGACCCAAGGTTGCTGGCTTGAGCAAGGGGTTACTCAGTCTGCTGTAGCCCCACGGTCAAGGCACATAAGAGAAAGTAATCAATGAACAACTAAAGTGCCACAGCGAAAAACTGATGACTGATGCTTCTCATCTCTCTGTGTTCCTGTCTGTCTGTCCCTAACTATCCCTCTCTCTGACTCTCGCTGTCTCTGTAAAAAAAAAAAAGTAACTTTTGGCTCTTGTAAAATTACCAAAATTCTATAATCCAGGAAAAGTACAGAGATTAATATTATTTCAAGCTTAGGAAAGTATAAGAACAAGTATATAGATAACTTTTTAAAAATGGATTGAATTCATGGTGTTGCTATTTTAAAATAGCAAGTGTAAGTTTTTATCACTGCTATTTGACATTTAAATATTCTAAACAAGGCTTTATATTATATTGAATATATAGTTAAATTTTAAATCATTGAAAGGATATTTAGTAAATTTAGAATCACTGTTTAAGTGCTTAAGGAAAACTGACTTCTAAATTCTATGTACTAACTATATAAGCTTAGAGCATTAATCACATTACAGGAGTGGAGAGAGCCCTTCTCCTTGCTTAGAAGCCCACAAGAATTCATGAACCTCCCAAATAAGGAGAACAGATCAAAAGCCTTAAAAATGCAAGTAGTCCTGGACCAACATAATCAACTTTGAAAATTTTATTTTAAAGAAATAATTAAATTACAAGCAAAGGTGTAGGCATGAGAAAATTAATCTTAGTGTTGCTAAGGGTTGTGAAAGTGGAAACAACTTAAATGTTCAAAATGAGGCATTTGATACTGATAAACATCTAAACATTTGCAACTCATCCTACTAAGGAAGCTGTAAAGAATTAGTCACTGTCCACTGCTGGTTGGACTACAAAACAGTGCAGCCCCTACGCAGGGTTATTTGGCAGTGTCTATCAAAATTACAAATGCATTTTGACTCAGCAATCCCAGTCCTAGGAGTTTATCTTAGCAATCCACCTGCATTTATAGGAAATGACATTTGCATTAAGTTTATTTTGTGCTCCTCTATAATAGAAAAAGATGAGAAACAACCTTTTATAGAGGACACTGGTTAAATAAACTATGGTTCATCCACACAATTGTATATTTTGTGGCTGTAAGGGAGAATGAAGACACTCCTGTGGTGATAATGGAGAAGTCCCAGAAATATATTAAGTAAAAACAAACAAACAGTATGGTGCAGAGCAGTGTAAATAGTGGGTTCTCTTTTGTATAAGAAAGTAGGAGACACCACCCACCACCCACCACCACCCACCACCACCAGCACACCAAACTCACGCAAAAAAAAAAAAAAAAGAAAAAAGAAAGCAGGAGAAATAAGAATGTATATTTGCATTTGTTTTCATTTGTATAATAAAACACTGAAAACTTTCTAATAAAATGGGTTACTTATGGAGAAAGGGGGTGGGATGACAATAGGACTTCTGTGTTTTGATTTTTGAACTGTATAAATATATGTCTTATTCAAAAACTTAAAAATTAAAAATAGAAGCATTATTAAATTATGATGTAACTATATAATATACATATAATACTAGATAGTAAATAAAATTGATGTTGTAGGTGTTTCAATATATAAATGTTCAAAATATATAATAACTAGCGTGGCCTGTGGTGGCACAGGCGATAAAATATCGACCTGGAATGCTCAGGTTGCAGGATTGAAACCCTGGGCTTGCCTGGTCAAGGAATATACGAGAACCAAATACTAGGAGTTGATGCTTCTCGGTCCTCCTCTGTAAAGCCAGTATCCACTGCCATCATCACAGCCGCCTGGCCCATGCAGGTTCACATTGGATTTGAACAGACAGTAATGAAACAACAGAGCCATGAACTGGTGGGCCATTATATTTAATCCTAGCTTGCACCCAGTGGGCAAGTAAAAACACACACTGGGCTCCAAAACCCACTCATTCAGTGCTCACAAAGCTACTGATTTATCCGAGTTTCCTAGAATCAAAGGCGAACCTGCATGGGCCAGGTGGCTGTAATGGTGGCCGTGGATACTGGCTTTACATTTGGCATAGTCGGCAGGATTTGATACAGATTGGTATGGAGCCACTAACACCTTTGAGTGGTAGAGTAGAGGACTGGCTGCTGTTATGGTTCCCCATGGCTGTCCTTTTGGGGATTGTAGGCTGGCTGACTTTTATAGCCATGCATGAGGAAACTGAGAGCTCTGTGGAAGAGGCTGCCCGGGACCTGCAAACTGAGCAGTGGAAGGAGCTGGAGCAAACACGGGAGAAAGAGATGCTGACCCTGGAGCTGGAGGAAGTGCTGGAGGAGGAGCCCGACCAGGTTTGCAAGATTCGCCTGGAAATGGAGCAGCTGCTGGAGGAGGATTCACAGGTTCGTGAGTTGCAGATTGCCCTGGATGTTGTGGAGAGCCAGCAGTGGCAGGAGGCTGGGGCTGAGGCCAGGCCCAGGGCTGCAAGCCTGGCATTGGGAGCTGGTGTTTTCAGTTCCTTTTTGGAGGATGAGGAGAATCTGGCTGGAGTTGCAATCCGCAGTCTCCGTAAGATGAGAGCCCAGCTGGAAGGAGCACCTACTACGGCCCTGGTAGGTCTGCGATTTTGGGACATAGAGTTGGATGCTATCATGCTCTCCGGAGAAGAGATGGAAATGCTGACTGCCATTGCCATGTGCTCCTCTTTGGGACAGTGTAAGACCTGCCAGGATGGCAGGGATGAGGGGGGTGGCTGACGCCCCATGTGCGTGGACTGATTTCCTGGACTACGACCGGAGTGAGCACTGGCTCCTTTGTTGGATGGACTTACGGATTTTGGACAATGTGAAATACCCTGATGGGGGTAGGGGGCAGCTTTGCTGGAAGCACTCCCCTGCCGCAGGAAGCTTTTCCCATAGGCCAAGGACATTTTGCGCTTTGGGCAAAGTGCTCAGAGACTGGTGAAGTGTACCTTTGTGATTGTTGAAACTGTATGATTTGTGCTGTTGTAATTTGTGTAATGTGCCTAATTTCCTTGCACAGGGATGCCGGTGATGTAGATTGTGGGTAGTAAAGTGAGCATAGGGGTGGATTGTTGGGCAGATAAAATATATTATGCTCACTTTGTTAAAGATGGCGCTGTCCACGTGGAGGCCGTCACCCCGGTGATATTAATGTGTGTTGGGGGCGGGCTGTGGGCAGGCAGAATCCTTGTAGCCTGGGGCTTGGTTTTGGGATTAAGCCTTTCCCACCCTTTTTGATGTGGGGTGGTACAATCCCATCATGACTCAGATAAGTGACTTTGTATTAGAGACTTCTCTATTTTGTATATTGGATTAAAGATTTGGATTTCCACACTATAAAATGGGGACAGAACGGGAGCTTGCTCTCTTGGTTCCTGAGATTAGCAGAGAGGAGAGAGCAGAGAGCAGAGAAAGGTCACATGGAGGAGGCCAGGAGAAGCAGCCAGGATGGCGGAGTGCTGAGTGAGAAGCCAGTTTGTGCAGAGTTTGTGCAGGGAGAAGGAAGGAGATGGGAACAGAGGTGAATAAGTCTGGTGAGCTAAAAACCTTTGATTCTAGGAAACTTGGATAAGTCAGTAGCTTTGTGAGCACTGAATGTGAGTGGGTTTTGGAGCCCAGTGTGTGTTTTTACTTGCCCGCCGGGTGCAATCTAGGATTAAAGAAGATGGCTCATCAGTTTTTGGCTCCGTTGTTTCTTTACCGACTGTCCGAATCCAATGCGAACCTGCATGGGCCAGGTGGCTGTGATGGTGGCCGTGGATACTGGCTTTACACCTAGAATCAAAGGTGTCTACCTCACCAGCCTTATTCACCTCTGTTCCCCATCTCCTTCCTTCTCCCTGCACAAACTCTGCACAAACTGGCTTCTCACTCAACACTCTGCCATCCTGGCTGCTTCTCCTGGCCTCCTCCATGTGGCCTTTCTCTGCTCTCTGCTGTTTCCTCTAATGCTAATCTCAGGAACCAAGAGAGCAAGCTCCCAGTCTGCCCCCATTTTATAGTGTAGAAATCAAAACCTTTAATCCAATATACAAATAGGGAAGTCTCTAATACAAAGTCACTTATCTGAGTCATGATGAGATTGTACCACCCCACATCAAAAAGGGTGGGAAAGGCTTAGTCCTAAAACTATGCCCCAGGCTACAAGGATCCTGCCTGGCCACAGCCCGCCCCCAACACACATTAATATAATTACGCCCATTCCAAGCATAATGGCAACTAATATCATCACCTGGGAGAAGGGCTTCCATGTGGACAGCACCATCTTTAACAAAGTGAGCATAATATATTTTATCTGCCCAACATCCTCCTTTTCTCTCTCTCTGCTTTAAAATCAGTAATTAGAGATGACATCAGAGTAATGGCGGGGTAGGAAGCGATACCGATAAATCTCCCCCAAACCTCAACAAGATCTTCAACCAGAAACAGAAAAACCTATCCTTGGAGCCTCCAGATGTTTCGCAATACACCCAAAGGTATGATCGAGCGAAAAATTGGCTAAATATATAACCAAACCCCGAAGGAAATACGGAGTAAGAAATGCTCCGCCTTCCTCACTAACCTAAACAGGGTGATTTTCACTGGAAACTGAGAATATAGAAACTAAGGCGGGCAAAGGGGGTGAATAGATCCAGGCCGTGGCACAAACGGCCGAACCAGGCTGTGGCACGGAGATCCAAGCCGAGGAAAAACTGTTCCTGTGACAACCCGGGCAATACAGCTAACACTCGCGCTAAACCCAGACAAAGAAAGACAAGCGGGGCAGCCATTTTACCTGATCCCCTGGTCGGCGCATAGTGGGCGAGAGATTCCTTCCAAAGCCCCCGGAAGGTGCGCCCATGTTACTCCACAGAGAGGCAGAGTCAGAGGCCTTTGTGTGGGCCGAAAGCCTCCGGGCTGCCCCAGCACCCGGGGAGAGCCGCACACGGGGAGGGAGTGAGAGCTAATTCCAACACTGGAACTTTTCAGTGCGGGCGGGAGGTTTCACTCAGAGGGCGAGACTCCGGCCTCACATCCTGGTCTGCGCGCACGGAGAGTGGGCAGGAGACTCCTCCCAGCACTTCCAGAGTGGGAGCCCGTGTTGTCCCATGGAGGGGCAGAGTCAGGGGCCTTTGTGTGGGCCGAGGGTGGAGTCACGGGCTGCCCCAGCACCTTGAAAAAGCCGCACACGGGGACGGAGCGAGAGCCAATTCCAACAC
Organism: Saccopteryx leptura; assembly: GCF_036850995.1. Lineage (NCBI taxonomy): Eukaryota > Metazoa > Chordata > Mammalia > Chiroptera > Emballonuridae > Saccopteryx > Saccopteryx leptura. The sequence goes on from NC_089509.1 coordinate 57,352,056, forward strand.
TGGAACTTTTCAGTGCAGGCGGGGGGTTTCACTCAGAGGGCGAGACTTCCGGTCTAACATCCTGGTCTGTGCGTGCAGATCTGCCTGTGTTACCAGACAGAGTGGCAGAGCCAGAGGTCTTTGAGTAGGCAGAAGCCCCGGCTGATTATGCTAGCGGCTCTGACTGACTGAGCCTTACCCAGAGCCCTGTGCTGAGTGGGAATAGAGTGGGGAGTTGCCAGCTCTTTGAGCCTCTTACTATCCAGGCAGAGGCAGCAGCAACCCCATAGCTGGATTCTCAGGCTACTAATTGAGGAAGGAAAGACTAGGAGAGAGGCTCCTGGAACACGAACTCTCTCACTGTCGGAGCCTATAAATGCTAATGAGCCTCGACTGCCAACGAGACTAAAGCACAATACATGACATTGCCATAGAGACTTATCAACTGCAAACCTCTACCTGAGCGTGCCAAAGGGGCAGAACCCGGGGTACAGAGTCACCGACCAGGAAGAGGGAGAGAAAAGAAAAAGCAAGAAGATAACCTCTAAAAATCAGAATAATCCGCAGACTTTATAACCTATCCCATTTTATTATATTTGTTCGTTTGTTTCTCTATCTTCATCCTTGATTTTTTTTTTCTTTTTTTTTCCTCCTCCAATTTGTTCGTTTAACTCACTACCGGTCTTACTCTCTCCTCTCCTTGAACTACACTACCCATAAGTGTTACATCTCCCATTATCTTTTCTTTCCTCTTCCTTTCTCTCTATGAGGGTTGCACTCCAAAACCCTTAACTCTCTCTCTCTCTCTCCTCTTTTTTCTTTTTTCTTCTTTTAGTGGTTCCCTCTTTTTTTCTCTCTCTCTCTCTTTCTTTTCTCCCTCTATATTAGTTTCTTCCTTTCTCCTTTACGTCTCCTCTCATTCAAACCTCAATAACAAACAAATTATTTTATCTGGGACTCAAATTTATGTTTGTGGCATTTTGGGGTTTTTTTACTTCACCTTTTTAACTCACTAGCAGTGCTTCCATCCCTGGCTCTCCATTTTATCAAGCTCTTGTTCCACTAAATACAATAGTAATTTTTAAATTTGTCATTTTCCTGTTTCCCTCTTACTCCTCTCATCATAACTCTTAGTCAACCAACACCTAAACACAAATCATTTTATTTTTGATCCAAATTTTTTCATTATTTGCTTTTTGTGGGTCCATACCCCCCCCTTTTCTTATTTATTTTTTATTATTTTTTTTCTTGCCCCTTTATTACTTTTCCCCAATTCAGGCCCTCCATTACAGGCATTGTTTGTTCTATTAAATACAATATAATTCACAGTTCACCACAAGATTTTCTCAAGAAAGAGGGGAGAGGAGAGGAGAGAAAAAAAGGAGGGGGGGAATAATTTCCTTTTTTAAAATTTTTATTTTATTTTATTTTTCTTTATTTCATTATTAATTTTTTTTAAAAAAAAACCAACTTTTTTCGATTTTTAATTTTTTTAATTTTTTATTTTTTATTAAATCTCATTAATACTATCAACAAAACCACCCTCAGATGCCATTAAGGAAGAGAAAATCGAATATCATGGATACAAAAGAAAGAGAGGTAACACAGCTAGATGAGGAAAAATCTATGGAGAAAAAATTTAATATATTGGAAACCTTGGAGTTAAATGACAGAGAATTCAAGATAGAAATCCTAAAAATACTCAGAGATATACAAGAAAACACAGAAAGGCAATTTAGGGAGCTCAGAAAACAACTGAATGAACACAAAGAATATATTTCCAAGGAAATTGAAACTATAAAAACAAATCAAACAGAGATGAAAAACTCAATTCACGAGCTGAAAAACGAGGTAACAAGCTTGGCTAATAGAACAGGCCAGATAGAAGAGAGGATTAGTGAAATAGAAGACAAGCAACTTGAGGCACAACAGAGACAGGAAGAAAGAGACTCAAAAATTAAAAAAAAATGAGATAGTCCTACAAGAATTATCTGACTCCATCAGAAAGAATAACATAAGAATAATAGGTATATCAGAGGGAGAAGAGAGAGAAAATGGAATGGAGAACATACTCAACAAATAATAGATGAGAACTTCCCAAGCCTGTGGAAAGAACTAAAGCCTCAAATTCATGAAGCAAACAGAACTCCGAGTTTTCTTAACCCCAACAAACCTACTCCAAGGCACATCATAATGAAATTGGCACAAACCAATGGCAAAGAAAAAATTCTCAAGGCAGCCAGGGAAAAGAAGAATACAACATATAAAGGAAGGCCCATTAGATTATCATCAGATTTCTCAGCAGGAACTCTATAAGCTAGAAGAGAGTGGACCCCAATATTTAAAGTCCTGAAAGAGAGGAACTTTCAGCCACGAATACTATACCCATCAAAGCTATCCTTCAAATATGAAGGAAAAATAAAAACATTCACAGATACAGAAAAGATGAGGGAATTTATCATCAGAAAACCCCCACTCCAGGAATTACTAAAGGGGGTTCTCCAATCAGATACAAAGAACAAAAAAAAAAAAAAACAGAGCCACAAGTAAAAGCTCCAAGAAGAACACAATAAAACTAAATTTAAACTGTGACAACAACAAAAAGAAAGGGGGGGGAGGATGGAGATTAACAGTAGCAAAGGACGATGTAGTGCAAAAGTACTCACAAAATAGTGCGCTACAATGAACAGGGTAGGAACCCTTTTCATTACCTAAAGGTAACCACCATTGAAAAAACCACCACAGAAGCACATGAGATAAAGATAGCAACAGTGGAAAGATGTATGGAATACAACCAAATAAAAACAAAAGATAAAAAAACGAAAGAGAAGGATCAAATAAGACACAAAACTAACAGAAAAAAATCTATAAAATGGCAATAGGGAACTCACAAGTGTCAATAATTACACTAAATGTAAATGGATTAAACTCATCAATAAAAAGACACAGAGTAGCAGAATGAATTAAAAAAGAAAATCCAACTGTATGCTGCCTACAGGAAACTCATCTAAGTAACAAGGATAAAAACAAATTCAAAGTGAAAGGCTGGAAAACAATACTCCAAGCAAATAACATCCAAAAAAAGCAGGCGTAGCAATACTCATATCTGATAATGCTGACTACAAGACAACAAAAGTACTCAGAGACAAAAATGGCCATTTCATAATGGCTAAGGAGACATTGAATCAAGAAGACATAACAATTCTTAATATATATGCACCAAACCAAGGAGCACCAAAATATATAAGACAGCTACTTATTGACCTTAAAACAAAAACTGACAAAAATACAATCATACTTGGAGACCTCAATACACCGCTGACGGCTCTAGATCAGTCATCCAAACAGAGAATCAACAAAGATATAGTGGCCTTAAACAAAACACTAGAGCACCTGGATATGATAGACATCTACAGGACATTTCATCCCAAAGTGACTGAGTATACATTTTTCTCCAGTGTACATGGATCATTCTCAAGAATTGACCATATGTTGGGCCACAAAAACAACATCAGCAAATTCAGAAAAATCGAAGTTGTACCAAGCATATTTTCTGATCATAAAGCCTTGAAACTAGAATTCAACTGCAAAAAGGAGGAAAAAAATCCCACAAAAATGTGGAAACTAAACAACATACTTTTAAAAAATGAATGGGTCAAAGAAGAAATAAGTGCAGAGATCAAAAGATATATACAGACTAATGAAAATGACAATACGACATATCAGAATCTATGGGATGCAGCAAAAGCAGTGATAAGAGGGAAGTTCATATCACTTCAGGCATATATGAACAAACAAGAGAGAGCCCAAGTGAACCACTTAACTTCACACCTTAAGGAACTAGAAAAAGAAGAACAAAGACAACCCAAAACCAGCCGAAGAAAGGAGATAATAAAAATCAGAGCAGAAATAAATGAAATAGAGAACAGTAAAACTATAGAAAAAATTAATAGAACAAAGAGCTGGTTCTTTGAAAACATCAATAAAATTGACAAACCCTTGGCAAGACTTACCAAGGAAAAAAGAGAAAGAACTCATATAAACAAAATCCAAAATGAAAGAGGAGAAATCACCACGGACACCGTAGATATACAAAGAATTATTGTAGAATACTATGAAAAACTTTATGCCACTAAATTCAACAATCTAGAAGAAATGGATAAATTCCTAGAACAATACAACCTTCCTAGACTGAGTCAAGAAGAACCAGAAAGCCTAAACAGACCTATTAGTAGAGAAGAAATAGAAAAAACCATTAACAACCTCCCCCAAAATAAAAGTCCAGGCCCTGATGGCTATACCAGCGAATTTTATCAAACATTCAAAGAAGACTTGGTTCCTATTCTACTGAAAGTCTTCCAAAAAATTGAAGAAGAAGCAATACTTCCAAACACATTTTATGAGGCCAACATAACCCTCATACCAAAACCAGGCAAGGATGGCACAAAAAAGGAAAACTACAGACCAATATCTCTAATGAACACAGATGCTAAAATACTAAACAAAATACTAGCAAATTGAATACAACAACATATTAAAAAAATAATATATCATGATCAAGTGGGATTCATCCCAGAATCTCAAGGATGGTTCAACATACGTAAAACGGTTAACGTAATACACCATATCAACAAAACAAAAAACAAAAACCACATGATCTTATCAATAGACGAAGAAAAGGCTTTCGATAAAATACAACACAATATGCCTGACCTGTGGTGGCGCAGTGGATAAAGTGTCGACCTGGAAATGCTGAGGTCGCCGGTTCAAAACCCTGGGCTTGCCTGGTCAAGGCACATACGGGAGTTGATGCTTCCAGCTCCTCCCCCCTGTCTCTCTCTCTCTCTCTCTCCTCTCTAAAATGAATTAAAAAATTAAAAAAAAAATACAACACAATTTTATGTTTAAGACTCTCAACAAAATGGGTATAGAAGGAAAATATCTCAACATGATAAACCATCAGCCAACATCATATGGCACTAAACTGAAGGCTTTCCCCCTTAAATCAGGAACAAGACAGGGTTGTCCACTCTCTCCACTCTTATTTAATGTGGTACTAGAGGTTCTAGCCAGAGCAATCAGACAAGACAAAGAAATAAAAGGCATCCATATCGGAAAAGAAGAAGTAAAGGTATCACTTTTTGCAGATGATATGATCCTATACATCGAAAACCCCAAAGAATCCACAAAAAGACTACTGGAAACAATAAGCCAATACAGTAAGGTCGCAGGATACAAAATTAACATACAGAAGTCAATAGCCTTTCTATATGCCAACAATGAAACAATTGAGAATGAACTCAAAAGAATAATCCCCTTCACAATTGCAACAAAAAAAATAAAATACTTAGGAATAAACATAACAAAGAATGTAAAGGACTTATATAATGAAAACTATAAACCATTGTTAAGAGAAATTGAGAAAGATATAATGAGATGGAAGAATATTCCTTGTTCTTGGTTAGGAAGAATAAATATAATCAAGATGGCTATATTACCCAAAGCAATATACAAATTTAATGCAATTCCCATCAAAATTCCAATGACATTTTTTAAAGAAATAGAGCAAAAAATCATCAGATTTATATGGAACTATAAAAAACCCCGAATAGCCAAAGCAATCCTAAAGAAAAAGAATGAAGCTGGGGGCATTACAATACCTGACTTCAAACTCTATTATAGGGCCACGACAATCAAAACAGCATGGTATTGGCAGAAAAATAGACACTCAGACCAATGGAACAGAATAGAAAGTCCAGAAATAAAACCACATATATATAGTCAAATAATTTTTGATAAAGGGGCCAAAAACATACAATGGAGAAAAGAAAGCCTCTTCAATAAATGGTGCTGGGAAAACTGGAAAGCCACATGCAAAAAAGTGAAACTGGACTACAGTTTGTCCCCCGGTACTAAAATTAACTCAAAATGGATCAAAGATCTAAACATAAGACCTGAAACAATTAAGTACATAGAAGAAGACATAGGTACTAAACTCATGGACCTGGGTTTTAAAGAGCATTTTATGAATTTGACTCCACAGGCAAGAGAAGTGAAGGCAAAAATTAATGAATGGGACTACATCAGACTAAGAAGTTTTTGCTCAGCAAGAGAAACTGATAACAAAATAAACAGAAAGCCAACTAAATGGGAAATGATATTTTCAAACAACAGCTCAGATAAGGGCCTAATATCCAAAATATACAAAGAACTCATAAAACTCAACAACAAACAAACAAAAATCCAATAAAAAAATGGGAAGAGGACATGAACAGACACTTCTCCCAGGAGGAAGTACAAATGGCCAACAGATATATGAAAAGATGTTCATCTTCTTTAGTTATTAGAGAAATGCAAATCAAAACTGCAATGAGATACCACCTCACACCTGTTAGATTAGCTATTATTAACAAGACAGGTAATAGCAAATGTTGGAGAGGCTGTGGAGAAAAAGGAACCCTCATACACTGTTGGTGGGAATGTAAAGTAGTACAACCATTATGGAAGAAAGTATGGTGGTTCCTCAAAAAACTGAAAATAGAACTACCTTATGACCCAGCAATCCCTCTACTGGGTATATACCCCCAAAACTCAGAAACATTGATACGTAAAGACACATGCAGCCCCATGTTCATTGCAGCATTGTTCACAGTGGCCAGGACATGGAAACAACCAAAAAGCCCGTCAATAGATGACTGGATAAAGAAGATGTGGCACATATACACTATGGAATACTACTCAGCCATAAGAAATGATGACATCGGATCATTTACAGCAAAATGGTGGGATCTTGATAACATTATACGAAGTGAAATAAGTAAATCAGAAAAAACCAGGAACTGCATTATTCCATACGTAGGTGGGACATAAAAGTGAAACTAAGAGACATTGATAAGAGTGTGGTGGTTACGGGGGGAGGGGGAAAGGGAGAGGGAAAGGGGGAGGGGGAGGGGCACAAAAAAAACTAGATAGAAGGTGACAGAGGACAATCTGACTTTGGGTGATGGGTATGCAACATAATTGAAAGACAAGATAACCTGGACTTGTTGATCTTTGAATATATGTAACCTGATTTATTGATGTCGCCCCATTAAAAAAATAAAATTATAATTAAAAAAAAAATCAGTAATTAAAACCTTTAAAATATATATATAATGAATAAAAATTAGCTTATAAGAAAGTAATGTATAATCCTATAATGTGAGGAATTATATACTGCTCACAAAAATTAGTGGATATTTAAAAATGAATATGAAGTTATAAAATATCCCCTAATTTTTGTGAGCAGTATATTTACTTCTTTAGTATAGCTTCCTAAAAGTAGAATAGCTCAGTAAAGTGTCCTTTTCTGAGTCTATTTTGAGTCCTAATCCCCCATATCACGGAATATTACTATATTTGGAGATAGGTGTAAGGTATTTTTCTCCGCCGAGAAGGAAGGAAGAGGGCTCGAGCCACCAAGTGTGGAATAGCAAAAGGCTTTATTGAGTACAGAGCACGCATCCCGCCCGGCAAGGTTACCTGGCCCCGAGGTAAGATGGAGGCCAGGGAAGTTGCACAGATTAAACCGTGTGGGAGATATTTAAAGGGGTCCCTCTAGGGAAGTCGAGCTAACATGACATGGTGAAATCCCACTGGCTGGTAGACGGTTGCTTTTTTCCAAACGGTTCCTGTGAAGCCTCTTTTGGCGTGCTTGGTTGTGGGCGGTCCTAGCCAAAGTTCATGGGTCTGAGTTCCCTAAGTGACCATCCCTCATTATCCACTGACCTTACAATAGGGTCTTTACAAATATAATTAAGCTAAAATGAGGTCACTAGAGTGGGCTCTAATCCAATGTGACTGGTGTCCACATAAGATGAGGAAATTTGAACACAGATTTGTTCCAAGGGAAGACCATGACCATGTGAAGACACAGAAAAAAGATGGTCATCTTCAAGCTATGGAGAAAGGCCTCAGAAGAAACCAACGCTGCAGACACCTTGATCTTAGACTTCTAGCCTCCAGAATGCTGAGAAAATAAATTCCTGTTGTTTAAGCTACCCGGTCTGTGGTACTTTGTTATGACAGCCCCAGCAAACTAATACACAACTGACCTATAGTCTCAAAAATTTTAGGATCTTGTACCCAACAGTGGTATATGAGGTGTTTCATATCTACTACTAGCTAATTGGGTAAGTCAAAATATGATATCATATTTTAATCTGCATTTCTTTACATTTTCCTTATGTTAAAAAGTTGTATTACTGTTCTGAATTTGAGTGTCATTACACTGCCATGATCAGTGAACTGACTGATATTCTTAGATGAATAAAGCTGAGCTGCAGTGTGATGACTAACGTGTGTATTTATAGTGCGCCTCTGAAGGAGAATAAGGTTGTATTGCCACCCACACCCTCATGGTCCCTTTGGGTGTAACAGTCCTGGCTGGGCTGCCACCACGGTTCATGCTCTTGTCACCTCTCAAGCCTCACTTACTGCTGTGTTCCACTGGAACACCAGTTCTCCCAGAGACCACACCTAGGCAAGTATGTGGGACAGTGAGTCTTTCAATCTCAGAAATAATAATAATAAAAAAATCTCCCTAATAAGCACAACTAAGGAGCTGAGCACTACGGTGACATAATTGTTTATAAACAAAAACAATTTCTCTGTGCAAAACAAAGCGAAATAAATGAACAAACAAACGTAAAATTTAGGGATACTTTGAACTCTGACAGGTTCTGAACCTGTGACTAAACTAGGATGCTTTGCAAGGGAGAACCTGTTGGCTAATTAAATTAAGGCAAGGTTAATTTATTAAGAAGGCCATGAAATGTGAAGAGGGAAGCTAGGAATTAAGAGGAAATAGGCTTCCCTGTCTGTTACCAGCAGGAAAAGGCAGCTTCATCTGAATCTGAATGCAGCCCTACCGGAGAGTAACTTTACCCAGCAGGTCCACACAGCTGGGTGGACCAGGGAGAGTAGTTAGGAGCAGTCAGTCCTAAATGCACTTCTAAAGCCAAGGCTTCTTTATCTCATTTGATCTTGGCAGCAACCTCCTGTGGTCACATGAAAACCTTACTTAGGGTTAATTTCTCTACTTCCTGCCCATGTGACTTTCTTAGAAACTAAAAAGTGTCCTTAAGACAGATGCTCAACAATTCAGAGAATTTGAAGCCTACGATGTTCCTAACTGTGGGGAAGCAGCTGTCTTAGGCTTGCTCGCGGTTTTACCAGCTGCAAGCACTGATTGGTGCATCCTGGCAGTGCCAAGTGTGTAGGGCCTATGCAAGGCTCTGGGTGCTTGCGCTCAGGGGGATTGCAGAAGACGGATTGCCGGCCCGCCACTGTGAGGGGCCATTTTGCTGTTTCTTTGCCTGAGAAGTGGTTCTCCCCTGCCTGTGTACTTGTCTACCATTGAGAGACTCTATTAAACAGAATGGCCCAATGCTTTCTGGCTCCACAGTTTCTCTACCATCTGCCCAAATCTAGTGTGAACCTGCCTGGTCCCGGCCACTGGCATTACACCAACACAATACATGCTGGAGAACAAACAAAAATGTAAACAAGCTTTGCTTTATTACTTACCTGGCTTACTTTCTAGAACTGGTTTTGGTTGTAGGAAGCCTTTTGATTTTTACCACAAGTTACTTCAAACCATTTGTCATGGTAAATTCACTTCCCCTTCCTTTTCTTGCATAATTAAACTCATCTGAAATGCTATAGTGTGCTTACCCCATATTTTAATACAGCACAAATATAATATACAAAGGTACTTCACCGAAGTACACATCAAAGATTAACTTTGCAGTGTTGTTGTTTTGCACTGACCACTCTCAGTCCAGCATTCTACATCGTAAATACATAACTCTGAGGATTCCTGAATTAAATAACAGCTTCTTCACCTGTCCTCCCGGTTTGAAGCCCATCTAACAAGTCTTGCCAGTTTGGAACTTCAGATATTGATTAGCATCTGCCTAAGTGCAGCCTGGCCACTCCAGCAGCTGTGTCTTATTACACAGAAACATTCCTGGCTCCCTCCCCCAACACTCCACTCCTCCTAATGTTGTCTTTTTGCCACTTGAGCCTAACATTCCGGAATTTCCTGACATCTCTAGGGTTGATACTATCTTTATATATTGATTTTATCATGCCTTTCTTGCCTGGTTAATATATTTTCCCAAGCAAATAAGAGACAACCTATTACACTTCCTTCATCAGCTTCAGTGTGGTCTAAGGCAGAAGGATTTTGAACAAGGAGATAGACGATTTAAATTTCAGCACCAGCTCTGGCCGGCTTGCTCAGCGGTAGAGCACTGGCCTGGTGTGTGGATGTCCCAGGTTCAATTCAGGTCAGGGCACACAGGAAAAATGACCATCTGCTTCTCTACCCCTCCCCCTCCCCTTCTTTCTCTCTCTCTCTCTCTCTCCAACCCTCCTGCAGCCATGGCTTGATTGATTTGAGTGAGGTGGCCCTGGAGGCTGAGGATGGCTCCATAGCCTTGCCTCAGGTGCTAAAAATAGCTTGGTAGTCAATAAAGCAATGTCCCAGATGGGCAGAGCATCACTCCATAGGGGGCTTGTGGGGTGGATCCCAGTCAGGGTGCATATGGGAGACTGTCTCTCCGCCTCACCTCCTCTCACTTAATTAAAAAAATATTCCAGCACCAGCTTCTTTCATAACTGGAGATATGACCTTGGAAAAGCAATTTAAGTCCTCTGCACCTCTAGCATGTAGTTTCAAAACTGTAATAAATATTATAAATCCATTCTGTTCTCACCATTTTTATCATTTAGCAAATGTCTATTTGGGGATGGCACACTGCAGGGTGAGGTCAGCAATCAGGGACCCTGTTCTTCAGTCAAGGGCCCAAAGCAGAGCATTTGAGTTTCTTACCAGGCTTTATTTATATAAACTTCATGTGAGCATTTGTTTGCAAAGCTTTACCACTCTGTGGGAAATAAGAAAATATACAATAAAAAAAATTTTTTATCCAAATTTATTTAGTATTTTAAAAAATCAATCTTAAAATTTTTTGTCATAAAAATGTCGTTTCTTTTTTGAAATTATGGTCATAATAGATGTTACTTCTTAAAATTGTCTTTACCAAATTAAAAAAATAAAATTGCCTTTTTTTTTTTTTTTAAGGTTTTGCTACTAGGTGAATTCCAAGTCTAAACTTTACAAGATGACAGTGTTCTACACTGGACCATTATCTCTCTTGAGAAGAAGTTTGGACCTTCTCTAGCAGCCTTCATCCTCTTCCAGACTCTGTGGGGTGTAGTTTTATAACATGCTGAGCTGATGGTCTCTGAGCAAGCTGAGAGCTAGTGTCTGTACTGCCTTTCAGAGTCCGTGTTGGGTGGGTAAGTGCTATATCCCCTCCAGACTTCAGGTTCCTCATCTGTAAAATAGTCGTATGAGAGATTACTCGTGTACCTTTTCTCTGAATGGGTGACAAAGACTCTCTCATTGACCTAACTCAACTCAGGCTCCTCTAAACCCTCAAGGCCCTGACCTTGGGATCTGCCCCTAGACCCGTGATGGCAAACCTATGACACGTGTGTCAGCACTGACACGCATAGCCATTTTCAATGACACGTGGCTGCCTGCGGCCGCATACCAGAGAAGTATGAGGCCAATGCCAAGAAGGACGTTTCATCCTGGGCTCCTGCATGGCCAGGTGCAGTAGCCGAGGATAAAACATTTGGTGTAGTGTAGACACTCTGTGCTGGGGGTCTGTAGGCCAAAACGACAGAACTCTGGCACAGAGCGTCTAGTTCTGGGACTTCCGGTTAGGCCATTAGGGGGATCCTTGGCCTCACTTCCTGCTGACGGAGCAGGGAGCAGCAGAATGCCACAGGGGATGCATCTCTGGGGGCCCTTTGATCACCATTACCAGCAACCACATAACCACAGCAACCATCATCCAATCTACTGTTCTGGGGTGTTGTGGATTTCTAATTGACCATCATTACTGAGAGAAGTGAGGGGGAGGCTGGGAGAGGCGAGGGCCTGTGCTGTGGGTGCCGTTTCCAGCCATTAGAAATAGCGGCAGCCATCTTAGTTTACGTAAGATGCAACTTGCAGAATTTCAAGACAGCATCTGGGCCCAAGTGTTTGTCGACTTGAGGTCAAAGCTTGAGAATCTGGAGAGGTGCCGCTTGGAGAATCAAGAGGAGTGTCACTACGAACAGGAAATTTGGAGTGCCTGGAACCGATTACCAGACACTTTTAGCACCCTGAAAAATATAGCAATGGCTTTACTCACAATTTTTCCCTTTACGTACTTTTGAGACCTTATTCTCAGTGTTAAATAATATTAAAACCAACAAAAGAAACAGATTGATCAGATGAAGTTAATAGCACTTGCTTGGGCTTGAAGTGTACAAAATACCAACCTTCAACTGAAAATTTAGCCAATGAAATTCAGCAACAAAAAAGTCACTAATAGGCAGGTTAGTTAAAGAATTCCCCCTCCCCCTCACTTATCTTAGTTCACGACACCCCACACAAGTTAAATAATATCAAGACCAACAAAAGAAACTGACTGACAGATGAACAAAGAAGTCACTAAGCCAGTAAGTTAAATAATTAGTTTTTGGTTTATTAAATAGTTATATATTACAATTATACATTCTTGTTATTTAAACCATAAATATCGCTAAATTATGGTTTTTTTCTTGAAGTGACACCCCCCCCCCCCAGTTATGCTCGGTTTTTTGGCGAATTTTAATACACCAAGCTCAAAAGATTGCCCATCACTGCCCTAGGCTATTAATTAATGTTCAGTTTTAGTAAAAATCCTATAAAAAACCCCGAATAGCCAAAGCAATCCTAAAGAAAAATAATGAAGCTGGGGGCATTACAATACCTGACTTCAAACTATGGGCCACGACAATCAAAACAGCATGGTATTGGCAGAAAAATAGACACTCAGACCAATGGAACAGAATAGAAAACCCAGAAATAAAACCACATATATATAGTCAAATAATTTTTGATAAAGGGGCCAAAAACACACAATGGAGAAAAGAAAGCCTCTTCAATAAATGGTGCTGGGAAAACTGGAAAGCCACATGCAAAAGAATGAAACTGGACTACAGTCTATCCCCCTGTACTAAAATTAACTCAAAATGGATCAAAGATCTAAACATAAGACCTGAAACAATTAAGTACATAGAAGAAGACATAGGTACTAAACTCATGGACCTGGGTTTTAAAGAGCATTTTATGAATTTGACTCCAATGGCAAGAGAAGTGAAGGCAAAAATTAATGAATGGGACTACATCAGTGTAAAGCCAGAGGCCACGGCCAGGGCCACCACTATCAAAGCAGTCGCCCGGCCCATGCAGGTTCGCATTGGATTCGGACAGTCAGTAAAGAAACAGCGGAGCCAAAAACTGATGGGCCATAGTCTTTAATTCTAGCTTGCACCCGGCGGGCAAGTAAAAATACACACACTGGGCTCCAAAACCCAGTCACATTCAGTGCTCACAAAGCCACTGACTTATCCGAGTTTCCTAGAATCAAAGGTTTCTAGTTCACCAGACTTATTCACCTCTGTTCCCCATCTCCTTCCTTATCCCAAATACAAACTCTACACAAACTGGCATCTCACTCAGCACTCCACCATCTTGGCTGCTTCTCCTGGCCTCCTCCACGTGGCCTTTCTCTGCTCTCCTCTGCTCTCTCTTCTAATGATAATCTCAGGAACCAAGAGCAAGCTCCTGTTCCGCCCCTATTTTATAGTGTAGAAATCCAAGCCTTTAATCCAATATACAAAATAGGGAAGTCTCTAATACAAAGTCACTTCTCTGAGGCATGATTGGATTGTACCACCCCACATCAAAAAGGGTGGGAAAGGCTTAATCCCAAAACCAAGTCCCAGGCTACAAGGATTCTCAACACACATTAATATCACCTGGGCAACGGCCTCTTTTAACAAAGTGAGCATAATACATTTTATCTGCCCAACAATCAGACTAAGAAGTTTTTGCTCAGCAAGAGAAACTGATAACAAAATAAACAGACAGCCAATTAAATGGGAAATGATATTTTCAAACAACAGCTCAGATAAGGGCCTAATATCCAAAATATACAAAGAACTCATAAAACTCAACAACAAACAAACAAACAAACAATCCAATAATAAAATGGGAAGAGGACATGAACAGACACTTCTCCCAGGAAGAAATACAAATGGCCAACAGATATGTGAAAAGATGCTCATCTTCGTTAGTTATTAGAGAAATGCAAATCAAAACTGCAATGAGATACCACCTCACACCTGTTAGATTAGCTATTATTAACAAGATAGGTAATAGCAAATGTTGGAGAGGCTGTGGAGAAAAAGGAACCCTCATACTGTTGGTGGGAATGTAAAGTAGTACAACCATTATGGAAGAAAGTATGGTGGTTCCTCAAAAAACTGAAAATAGAATTACCTCATGACCCAGCAATCCCTCTACTGGGTATATACCCCAAAAACTCAGAAACATTGATACGTAAAGACACATGCAGCCCCATGTTCATTGCAGCATTGTTCACAGTGGCCAGGACATGGAAACAACCAAAAAGCCCATCAATAGATGACTGGATAAAGAAGATGTGGCACATATACACTATGGAATACTACTCAGCCATAAGAAATGATGATATTGGATCATTTACAGCAAATGGTGGGATCTTGATAACATTATACGAAGTGAAATAGGTAAATCAGGAAAAACCAGGAACTGCATTATTCCATACGTAGGTGGGACATAAAGGTGAAACTAAGAGACATTGATAAGAGTGTGGTGGTTACGGGGGGAGGGGGGAGAGGGAGAGAGAAAGGGGGAGGAGGAGGGGCACAAAGAAAACTAGATAGAAGGTGACAGAGGACAATCTGACTTTGGGTGATGGGTATGCAACATAAGTGAACAACAAGATAACCTAGAGTTGTTATCTTTGAATATATGTATCCTGATTTATTGATGTCGCCTCATTAAAAATAAAATTATTAAAAAAAGAAAAAAAAATCCTGCTGTGTCAGGTTAGTAGAAAATTCCCAACCCTTGATATCTGATCAAATTCCTCATCCCTTGCCCTCAATATCTTATCATCCTGGCTTGCCTTCTGCAAGAATCCGGTCTTGCAAGAATCTCTTTAGCCTTGATGATTTATCTCAGTAACTCCCGCCATGTTCTTTGGCTATTCACTTCTCCTTGTTGTATTTAGAGCTGAGCTCAACCTCTCTCTCCCCTATTAAAACCTCATTCTAGTGATTCCCCATGAATTAAGTCTTCCTTTTAACAGCTGTCATGATTATTTTCTTTAACATAGAACACTCAGGAATGACAGGTGCACATGCACAGCTCTCTGGCCCCTGTTTCCCGGTCACCAGTTGTATAATAGATGTTATTTCTTAAAATTGTCTTTACCAAATTAAAAAAATAAAATTGCTTTTTTTTTTTTAAGGTTTTGCTACTAGGTAATTCCAAGTCTGAACTTTACAAGATGACAGTGTTCTACACTGGACCATTATCTCTCTTGAGAAGGAGTTTGGACCTTCTCTAGCAGCCTTCAATCTCTTCCAGACTCTGTGGGGTATAGTTTTATAACATGCTGAGCTGATGGTCTCTGAGCAAGCTGAGAGCTCGTGTCTGCACTGCCTTTCAGTGTCCCTGTTGGGTGGGTAAGTGCTATATCCCCTCCATACCTCAGGTTCCTCATCTGTAAAATAGTCGTATGAGAGATTACTCGTGTACCTTTTCTCTGAATGGGTGACAAAGACTCTCTCCTTGACCTAACTCGACTCAGGCTCCTCTAAACCCTCAAGGCCCTGACCTTGGGGTCTGTCCCTAGGCCTGTGATGGCAAAACCTATGACACCTGGAAGGTCACCCTTCCACTCACCCTTGATAAAGCACATCTGAATGCCAGGTAAGTTACATTAATGTTATTTATTTATTTATTTATTTATTTATTTATTTATTTATGACAGAGACAGAAAGAGGGACAGATAGGGACAGACAGGAAGGGAGAGAGATGAGAAGCATCAATTCTTTGTTGTGACACCTTAGTTATTCATTGATTGCTTTCTCATATGTTCCTTGACTGGAAGAATACAGCAGACTGAGTGACCCCTTGCTCAATCCAGTGACCTTTGGGCTCAAGCTAACAACCATGGTGTCATGTCTATGATCCCACGCTCAAGCTGGTGACCTCGGGGTTTCGAACCTGGGTCCTCCACGTCCCAGTCCAAGGCTCTATCCACTGTGCCACCACCTGGTCAGGCACATTAATGTTATTTTAACAGTGTGTCTCCAACTGGAGTGGGCACCAGAATAGCCACCACTGCTTGTCAGGGTGGCTTGTCAGGTTACCAGGGCCCACTCAAGAGTTCTGATTCAAAAAGTCTGGGTTAGGCCTTGAAAATATACATTTCTGTGAAGTTCTCAAATGATGATGCTGTTGGTGGTTGTGGTTCTGGAACTGCGCTTTGATAACTATTGTAGGATAAGAAATTTGAATCTAGGCCCTGGCCCGTTGGCTCAATGGTAGAGCGTCGGCCTGGCGTGCGGGAGTCCCGGGTTCGATTCCCAGCCAAGGCACACAGGAGAAGCGCCCATCTGCTTCTCCACCCCCCCCCCTCTCCTTCCTCTCTGTCTCTCTCTTCCCCTCCTGCAGCCGAGGCTCCATTGGAGCAAAAGATGGCCCGGGCGCTGAGGATGGCTCTATGGCCTCTGCCTCAGGCGCTAGAGTGGCTCTGGTCATGACAGAGCGACGCCCCGGATGGGCAGAGCATCGCCCCCTGGTGGGCGTGCCGGGTGGATCCTAGTCAGGCGCATGCAGGAGTCTGTCTGACTGCCTCCCCGTTTTCAGCTTCAGAAAAATACAAAAAAAAAAAAAAAAGAAAAAAAAAAAAGAAATTTGAATCTACTAGAATTTAGTAATTAACCAATCGATCAGTCAATCATTCATGAATTATACTTTTATTATTTGTAATAAATTACTTTCTACACTTTGGTTTAACTACTAAATCAGTGACCCCTCAAAGGCCTTTCAGCTAAAAAATTCTGTGATGTTTGAGACAAGACAATAGATCTTGATTCAACAATTGAAGCCTAACTCCCTCTGTAATCATATTCTTTTTCAATTCTTGTCAGTATCCCTTCCATTCTGTTTACCTAATGACTCTAACGCTCAGTACCGTAGGAACCAAGGATGGCATACTGTGTTTTAATTTTGTGTCTGAATACAGAATGCAGTGCTCTTCTCCAAATCTTGACAGATGTGATGAGAATCTTCTCTTTTCCTTGGAGATTAAGAAAATCAAATCTATGTTCTGGCTCTTTTGAGGCTGGAGGGAGGTCATTACAGGCACAGCCAATGTTGAAATTTGCTTTTAAGATTGTCTGAGACAGGCACCATACAATATATTGGCTTTGCTCTGATAGAGCCTATAGGTCATTTTAAGTTGAAATCCAGAAGGAACCATTAAACATTTTTAAAATTAATTATACATATAAATTTCTCTAATAGTGATGTATATTCTGTGAAAATATTTCAATCAATTGTTCTTTAGAGGCTGATTGTCCAAAAGAAAGAAGAAATATTACTCTGGGGGTTTTGGAAGTCTATTGGCTTCATGGTCTTCCAGATGCCAGGAAGGGCAATTTAGCAGCAAAGGATTAAGGAGTGCATGGGGCAGCTGGCCCCCACTCAAGGTTGTTCTTATTGGTGCATTCACACAGTGGAACACTATTCCTTCAGGCTTTTTTATTACAACATACCCACAACCACACCTTTCTAATGGGAAGTGATTTAAGTATTTTCAACTCATGGCTACTCAGTTTTAAATAAAAGTAGCTGTTAACATATCAAAGTCTTCTACGTGCCAGGCATTGTGATAAAGAGTTTTCTGGTATTAATTCAATTAAGTCTTACCACAATCCCATAAGTATTACTATGAACTCCACTTTATAGACAAGGAGACTGAGCTACAAAGAATGAATTAATATCCCCAAGGTCACACTCATTATGAAAAGGTAAAAAAGGATGGGATCCAAATGAACTCTGCCTCCAGAGTGCATTCTACTGCTGTTTTCTTTAAAACAAAGAACAATTTTCTAGATTAATTCAATTTATAATTCAAATGTCTTATTAAACCGCCTGACAATAAGAACCAGTTATGGATTGAATTATGCTCCCCCCAAAAATGATAACCCCCAGTATTCCAGAATGGGACCTTTTTTAGAAACAGAATTATTGCAGATGTAACTGGTGAAGATGAGGTGATACTGGAGTAGGGTGGGCCGCTCATCCAATATGACTGGTGTCCTTATGAGAAGACAGATACACAGAGACACGCCCTATAGAAAGGAAGATATTGGAAATACACATCTGCAAGAAGAAGCTAGGAAAAGGCAAGGAAGGATTCCTTTCCAGATTTCAGAGGGAATGTGGCCTTGCTAACACCTTGATTTCAGACTTCTAATCCCCGGAACTATGAGACAATAAACTTTTGTTATTTTAAGCTACCTAGTTTGTGGTACTTTGGTATGGCAATATAGGAAACCAATATAGAACTGATACATTTATTCTCCATTTTCTCTCACTTCTCCCTACTGACTTCCAATGGTAGTGCTATAGAATAGCAGGTTTACTTGCTAGGTCAAGACACAAAAATTTAAGTTGTTCATTCATTCAGAGCCTGCATGACTCCCAGCATATTGTAGGTGCTTAATAAATGTTCGTTGGTTGAATAAATTTTTCCAACATTTATTAAAGGACTACTCTTTGCCAGGATTATCTAAAAAGAGTTCCTCCCCCAATAAAGTTATTCTTTAACAGTTCTGAAGGCCAGAAGTCTGACGTTGGCTTCTCTGGTCTAAAATCAAGGGGTTGGCAGGGCTGCACTGCCTCTGTGGTCTCCAAGGGAGAATCTGTTCCTCACCTATTCTAGAATCTGCGTTCCTCGGCTTGTGCCTCACACTCCACTCTCTACCCTGGTGGTCAAATTGTCCTCTCTTCTGTGTGTATCAAATCTCCCTCTGCTTGTCTCTCATAAGGACATTGTGATGGCACTTAAGGCACCCCTGGATAATCCAGAATAATCACCCCATTTCCATCTTCTTAACTCCTTTTATTTTTCAAGTGTGAGAGGAGGGGAGATAGACCAACTCCCACATGCACCCCGATGGGATCCACCTGGCAACCCTGTCTGGGGATCGTGCTTGAGTACCGAGCTATTTTTAGTACCTGAGGCTGACATGCTTGGACCAACCAAGTTATATTGTCAGTGCCTGGGGCCACACTGGAATTGAGCCACTGGCTGCTGGAGGAAAGAGGGAGAAAAGGGGGAAAGGGAGGAGGGGAGAAGCAGATGGCTGCTTCTCTTATATGCCCTGACTAAGAATTGAACCAGACATCTATATGCCAGGCCAATGTTCTGTCCACTGAGCCCTGGTTCATGGACTCAATCTCAACTTAATCACATCTGCAAAGACCCCTTTTACATATAAGATGACACAAGTTTCAAGAATTAGGACCTGCTATTTTTGGGGATTCATTATTCAGCCTACCACAGATATATACCACATCATTAACATCAGGAGGAGCAGCATGGCAGCTAGACTTCAACATGGGCCCTGATAATCCTTGCCTCTTAATATATACACCTTTTTATAGTCTATTCCTATACTGAGTGAGGGCTAGCTGTGTGACTAATGTTTTTATTTTATTTTATTTAT
Organism: Saccopteryx leptura; assembly: GCF_036850995.1. Classification (NCBI taxonomy): domain Eukaryota; kingdom Metazoa; phylum Chordata; class Mammalia; order Chiroptera; family Emballonuridae; genus Saccopteryx; species Saccopteryx leptura. Next base: position 57,371,754 of record NC_089509.1, read on the forward strand.
TCATTTTTAGAGAGGAGAGAGAGACAGAGAGAGAGAAAGGAGGAGGAGCTGGAAGCATCAACTCCCATATATGCCTTGACCAGGCAAGCCCAGGGTTTCAAACTGGTGACCTCAGCATTTCCAGGTCGATGCTTTATCCACTGTGCTACCACAGGTCAGGCCTGTGTGACTAATGTAAGATGGCAGAAGTTACTATGTGTGATTTCCAGGCTAAGTCATAAGGGGCATTGCAGTTTCTGCCTTGCTCTCTCGGATAGATTACTCTGAGGGACGATTCTCAGCAGCCCTGTGCAGAGGCCCACACACAGAGAAACTTGCCAACTCTGTATGTGTGCCCCTGGAAGCAGGTCCTTGAAACTCAGCTAAGTCTCAAAGAATGACTGCATTCCCAGAGCTGCCTAAATACCCAGCCAAGTTCCTCCTGACCCACACAAATCACTGGGGAACAAAATTTTTGTTGCATCCACAAAAACACTTGTTCTTACCTAATTCCAGTGTGCTGATCTCAAATCTGACATTAGTTTTTCTCTGTAAGCTACAGGTTGTTTTTTTTTTTGCAATTCATGATTTTAGGTTTTCATCTTATTGTAAAATTTTCAACATTTAGTTTAACATAATAAAGTAGAATGTCTTCTTGGATGCCCAAGAAGACATTTCTTTGTGAAAATATAATAATTTATATAATGCAGTAAATACACTAATACACTAAAAGATATGATTGCATCAGAATTTGTCTACATTTTCAAAATAGAACATATTAAAATACTTATTTTAACCATAAAATTTGTGCAAAAGTTATTTAAATTCTATTCAGACAAAAATTTGTGTTTGTAGCTCTTGCGTTTGTGTACTTGTTGAGGACAATCTTGTTTGATGCTCTAGCAGTAGTCTGCTCATCACTAACAGCTCCAAGATTTTTGGGAAACTTATCAAGGTGACTGTTAAGGAAGTGAATCAATGCTCATGGTACATCCAATGTCGGGGAAAGCCAACAGCATCCTTTGAACCAGAAGGATAGTTTCATAGTTTTCTGCTTTTTTATTGCCAAGGAAGTTCTTTGTAACTGCCACAAAAGACTGCCATGCTGCTTTCTCCTCCTTATTCATCTTTCTGGCAAATTCTTCGTCACGTATGAGGGTTCAAATTTGAGGTCCATCAAATACACCTGCTTTTATCTTCTCAAAAGACAAGGCAGGAAAAGCAGAAATAATATGTTGAAAGTATTCACTTTCTCTATTCAAAGCCTGAACAAACTGCTTCATTAAGCCAAGTTTGATGTGAAGTGGGGGGAAAATGATCCTGTTTCGATTAACTACAGGTTCATTCACAATATTTAGCTTCCCTACTTCCAGAGCTTCATGTTTCAGCCACTCCTTCTGTGTCCAGTGTTTCTCCTGAGCTCGGCTATCCCACAAGCACAGAAAGCAAGGATACTTCGTGAAACTTCTCTGTTGTCCTAGCAGGAAATTTACCATTTTAAGATCCACACTAATGATCCAGTTATGCTCCTCATACTTCAGAAAGTCGAGGACAATTTTTATGTCATTATAATCTTCTCACAGATGAATTGAATAACCAATTGGAACCGCTGAAAATAGGCAATATATGCATGTGTCACAAATGATGAAATATTGTGCCTTTGACATTGAAGTGTGTAACAGCCACATATATAACAGAAGGTGTCAGGACTATTCTTACATTTATGCCTACTCAAAGAAGCCATGATTCACTCTTAAAATAAGAGGGTTTTTTTTATCAGATAATAATTTTTTACATTTAAAAACAACTACAATTATGTAAAAGTGATGTTTGTAAAACATTAATTGCCTTGTGGTTATGTTCAATCCAAGAGTCATTGCCCTTTAACTCCAATTTAAAAACCAATGCATGCCATTAACTGTAACAAAAAGAAATTAAAGTTGCATAAAAACTAGAGTATGCACCAAAAAACAAATTTCAGATTTGGAATCAGTGATGTAGAAATATATAGAAACAGTTCTAAGACCTCATGCAACAGAAAATGAAAAAAAAAATTGTTCCCCAGTGTTATGAAAGGTAATAAATGCTTATTGTTTTTTTGTTTTTTTTTTTAATTTGCATGAGTTCCTTCTTTTTTTTTTTTTTTTAAATTTTATTTATTCATTTTAGAGAGGTGAGAGAAGGGAGAGAGAGAGAGAGAGAGAGGGAGAGAGAAAGGACAGAGAGACAGAGAGAGAGAAGGGGGGAGGAGTTGGAAGCATCAACTCCCATATGTGCCTTGACCAGGCAAGCCCAGGGTTTCGAAACGGCGACCTCAGCATTTCCAGGTCGACGCTTTATCCACTGCGCCACCACAGGTCAGGCAAATGCTTATTGTTGTTTTAAGTCATTTAATTCATGGTATAATTTGTATCAGTGGTCCCCAACCTTTTTTTTTTTTTTTCTATTTTTTTAAATTTATTTTATTTTATTTATTTATTTTTAGAGAGGAGAGAGAGAGACAGAGAGAGGGGGGGAGGAGCTGGAAGCATCAACTCCCATATGTGCCTTGACCAGGCAAGCCCAGGGTTTCGAACCAGCGACCTCAGCATTTCCAGGTCGATGCTTTATCCACTGCGCCACCACAGGTCAGGCCATACAATTTGTAACATAGATAGTGATTATAGAAGAAGAAACCAAGCTCCGCCCCCCCCCCCATAAAACTACACTTAAAAAATCCCCCTCTCTCTACCCATTCATTAAATTAAATTATATATATTAATTACACAGAGTATATTTGGAGCTTATTTGACATTAATCTCTGAGAATAAGAAATGGACTGGAGTGGCTTTCCACATTACTGGGAGGAGAGAGGAAAGAGGTGTGGTTTTGTTGTAGTTCTTCTGTATCTTTTTACCTGTGGAATGTAATTAATGGCTGTTGTTATTGCTTACCTAGTATTCTTTCTCCTTTTCTCTAGTAACAATGTCCCACTTTTGCTCTAGGGAATTCCCCTAGAAGGACATAAAAGAATAAGAGAATGAAAAAAGAGCCAGATTTGAAGGCAGAACTGACAGGGAGGGAAAAGCCTCTGGGAGGTCTGCTTATGACTTCTATAATCTGTGTAAATCACACATTAAAGTACCTAGTTATGTGTGTGTGTGACGGCAATCCACTCCTCTCCTAAACCTTATAAACCCATTGGAGGAAAGATGATGTATCGATGTACAAGCTGTTAAAAAATCCAAAAATTTTTATTGTTTAACAATTAAGTATAGATTAATGTAAAACATTCTATAATAGGCCCAATCTATTTTTTTAATTCTTTTCTCCCTCTATGTGGCTGAGACATTAGTTAGCTCAGGCTGCTATAACAAGATGCCATAGACTAAGTGGCTTAGAAAACAGAAAATATTTAATCATAGTTCTCGAGGCTGGAAGCCCAAGATCAAGGTCCTAACATGGCCGGTGTCTGATGAAGCCTCTTTTCCTGTAGCCTTATCACTCTCTTCACATGGACTTTACTCTGTAAACACACGTACACACACAGACAAATCTGGTGTCTCTTCCTCTCCTTAAAATACTGTCCCAGTTCTATCAGTTTAGAGTCCCACCATTTTTATTGCCTTACTTATCTCCTTAAAGGCAGTATCTATAAATACAGTCACATTGGAACTTAGGGTGTCAACATATGAATTTGGAGGGGAGACAATTCATAAGGGACATTTACTGCTTACTAACTATCCAGGTGCTCCCTGACTCTCTCAGGCCCCTACAATCAGTCAGGCTCCGGTGACAAGTCTGACCAATTGCTGTTAGCAAAAGATACATGTATCACTTGCAGTTGAAGGTTTTAAAAGCTGGTACATGGCCCTTCAGTTTTTCCTACTTTTTTCTGACTTAGCTGTCATATATTCTAAATGATGTAGACTGGGTTATGTTGGAGTTTTACCCCCTGTCAACTTGCACTGAACATGTACAGTGGTACCTTGAGATACGAATTTAATTCATTCTGTAACCAAGCTCATAAGTCAGTCAACTCGTATATCAAACTGCTGATACTGGACCTGCGCCAAATAGTGGCAGCTTCCCGAATCACTACTTGTGTCTTGGAATTTTGCTCGAATCTTGAACAAAAATACGGACCGAGTTGCAGCTCGTATCTTAAAAATTCAAATGTTGGTCTATTCATATCTCAAGGTACCATTGTATTATGAATTAGAAATAATCTTTGTGGGTATCAAGCCTTCTAGACAGTCATGGGATTCATTTAGCTGGTTTGCACCGGTTCGGCAGAACCAATACCTAATTGTTTGTTGAGTTCAGTGAACCGGTTGTTAAAATGGCACTTATAATCAGGGTTCTCTCTAAGGTGGGTGCCTGGGAAGCTTCCCAATGTGGAAATCACACATTTACACTCCTTATTCTTTTTTAATGTTCATCAGCACAAGAGTGTATTTTAAGAGCCTGTAGTAATGTTCATTTTGTCCATAGGTGAAAAAAATTTGATGGAACTATGCTTATAATATTTAACTGTTTCTAATATATCAAACACAATGACTAATCAGCTTACCTCTAAAGAAATGGGATTCTATTCCTACAGTAAAAAGGTGGTTAAGGATAAATCACATAGCCAATGATGCTCAGATAAAAGCAAATAAAATTACAAGTGAGGACACCAATCAAGAAGCAATATGGAAATATCTTAAATAACAGTTTTATTGTCTTTGTCAGGCATTATTTAATATTTTTTCAGTAATATTTTAAAACTCTCCTAACAGTCTAGTTTTGTGTACCTCTTTTATTGTTTGTATTTAAGTATTAAATGCATGAAATAATAAACTACCTTTTGGTATATCATTTTATATCATTAGGGCAGAGAATCAGTTGTTAAATTATTTGAATCCCACCACTGCTTCTAGATTTCAGAGTAAATTTGTAATTAAGCAAAACCTTGCACTTCCTAACTAATTGTTAAATCTTCAACCATAGTGAACTACTAAATAAATGGAAAAATATCTCCTGTTCATGAATCTGATGTTGGAATATTGTTGATGTAGTGATATTCCCCAAATTGTTCAATGAATGCAATACAATCTCTATTAAAATCTTACTAGATTTCCCCCTACCCCCGAATTTGACAAGATAATCCTAGATTTCATATGGAAATTCAGGGGCTCCAAGAGTGCCAAAACAACCTAGAAAAAGAACAAAATTTGAAGATTCACATTTCTCAATTTCAAAACTTAGTACAAAGCTATAGTAGTTAAGACAGTGTGGTACTGGTTTAAGAATAGACATATTAATATATATCAATGGAATAAAATTGAGAATCCAGAAATAAACATTTACAGTCAATTAATTTTCAGCTGTTTCTAAGACAATAAATAAGGAATAGTCTTTTCAACAGATGGTTTTGAATAACTGAGTATTCACATGCAAAAGAATGAATTTGGACCCCTAACTCACGCCATATACAAAAACAAGCTGAAAATGAACTAAAGGCCTAAATACAAGAGCTAAACATGACACCAAAAGCATAAGTGACAAAAGAAAAAAAGATAAATTGGACATCATAAAAATTCAAAACTGTCATGCTTCAAAGGGCACCATTAAGGAAGTGAGAAGCAACTCAGATTGAAAGTATTTGCAAATCATGTATCTAATAAAGGGTCCTATATGCAGAATATACAAAAACAAAACAAAACAAAACAAAAAACCTCTTACAACTCAACAATGAAAAGAAAACTAGCCCAATTTAAAAATGCGCAAAGGAGCCCTGGCTGGGTGGGTCAGTGGATTAAGCATTGACCAGCATGCCAGAGGTCATGGGTATGAGAAGCGATCAATGGATACACAACTAAATGGAACAACTAAGTGAAACAATGAGTTGATTCTTCTCTCTCTCTCTTGCTCTCTCTTTTTCTCCCCTCTCTCTTCTTTTCTCTCTTTCTTGCTCTCAAATCAATAAAAAACTTTTTAACTAAAAAGAAAACAAAAATTATAAAAGGATTTGAACAGATATTTCTCTAAAGAAGTTATACAAATGGGCAATAAGCACATTAAAGATTCTTAACACCATTAGTTTTTAAGGAAATACAAATCAAAGCCATAATGAGATACTACTTTATACTCACTAAGATGACAAAAGAAAAAAAAGAGCAAAATAACAAGTGTAGAAAAGCTGGAATCCTCATACATTGCTACTAGGAATGTAACATGGTGCAACTGCTTTAAAAAATAGTCTGGCAGTTCTTTAAAGAGCTAAACAGAGTTACTATGACCAAACTTTCCACTCTTAGTTATATTCCCAAGAGAACTGAAAACGTATATCAACAAAAAAACTTGTACACGGATCTTCATACATTTCTATTTACAATAGCTAGAAAGTGGGAACAATCCAAATGTCTATTATTTGTTCAGTGAATACACATGTCCTTTATGCTTCCTTATTTTCTGAAATAATCTTTCTCTGACCCAGACCTAGAATCAGCCACTTCTCCAAGGAGTTCTGACTTCTTTCATCATTCATGAATGGAATTTAAAAACCAAAACTTGGGTACCAGGTATGTTCACTGCTACTGGGCTTTGGTTGCACCTAGGCGCTATCAGTGAACAGAGCTAGGTTTTCTGGTACAAGCTTTTTTTTTTTAAAGCACCCTAACTTATAAACTTTTAAAGACACTCACCCACCCAGCCCCTATAGTCTCTGGTGAATACTTATAGATTTCCAGTGGTGGAATCCTACATAGTAGAATACCAGGGAAACAAATTGCATGGTAGTCTATATAAAATGGTGAAACATTTAGTGAGAATTAGAAATAACCTTTTGTTATAGGCCATTGAAATTGGGGTCATTTGTGCCTGACTGGTGGTGATGCAGTAGATAGAGAATCGACCTGGAACACTGAGGTCCCAGGTTCAAAACCCCAGGTTGCCAGCTTGATTGCAGGCTCATCTGGCTTGAGCACAGACACCAATTTGAGCACAGGGGCACCGGCTTTAATGTGGGATCACCAATGTGATCCCAAGGTCACTGACTTCAGCCCAAGGTCACTGGTTAGAGCAAGGTGTCACTGGCTCAGGTGGAGTTCCCCAGTCAAGGCAAATATGATAAAGCAATCAATGGACTACTAAAAGTGCCGCCAACTAGGAGTTGATACTTCTCATCTCTCTTCCTTCCTCCCTGTCTCTATCTCTAAAAAAAGGGAAAGAAAAAAAAATTGGAGTCATTTGATACAACCACATAATCTCACCCAGTGTTGTTTAACTGACTCATAGACTGGGGTCAGTCCACAGACCAGCAGTTCCAAAACACTGATTTAACCTATCCTGACTATTACAGTAATTAGGCACCACAAAGCACTGGGCTAAGTACAAATAGTTATTTTAATATAAAATAGAAAGAAGTATTAGGAAATTAAAATCTTGTTTGCTTCCACATAAATCAGTAAGGCAATAAAAGGCTGAAGACCCATCAGAAATCTCTAACTAGCCAAATTTCCTAAAAGGCATCTGGTACTCCTGTCTGACATAATAAGGGCCAGTCTCTATATAACAGAGGTTGAAAACCCAAGAGAAATGGGTTAACAAGGGTCATGTTTTCCATATAAAAATCACTTCACTAGAATTTGAGGACTCCATGTCACTGTACAGATTTATGAAGAAAACAGAATTCTTAATAGAGCCTCAGGCATCTGCTCCTATCATGGAGGGAAAGCACGCCCAGAAGTAAGTACATAACATTTGCCTAGAACCTGCTATTATTACACTCTGTGCATATGGTAGCTAAAAACTCATTAGTTTTATAATTCTGGCTGAAGTTGGCAAGCCACCTCCAGAAATATTTCATACTAGCAAAGTGACAGATGGCAATTTCCTTTGTTATAGGATAAGCTGGTTAGGGTAGTGGTCATGCACACAAATCTCATCCAGATACTACTCTGATGTATAGTAATTTATTTGCAGTTTCTGATAAATTCATCTTCATGTGCTTGACTTCATTTTTTTTTTTTTAGTGAGAGAGAGAAAGACAGATAGACAGACAGGCCAGACAGGCAGGAAGGGAGAGAAATGAGAAGCATCAACTTATAGTTGCAACACTTTAGTTGTCCATTGATTGCTTTCTCTTATGTGCCTTGTCTGGGGGCTCCAGCTGAGCCAGTGACACCTTGCTCAAGCCAGCGACCCTGGGCTTTAAGCCAGTGACCATGGAGTCATGTCTATGACCCCACACTCAAGCCAGCGACCCCGTGCTTAAGTTGGTGAGCCCGCACTCAAGTAGGCAACTTCCAGGTTTTGAACCTGGGTCCTCAGCGTACCAGGTTGACGCTCTATCCACTGCACTACTGCCTGGTCAGGCATGGTGGTTGACTTCATTTTTGTCATCTAATAATACATTATTATTCAGATTTATGTAATTTCTTTCAAATAAGATAAGCAAATAGGTATATTTCAGTGGCCATAATGAGTTACATATATAATTATTTTGGAGCAGCCAAAAAAGAGGTCATTTTGTTTTAATTTTCCTCTTAGAACTGTTTGTTTTTTCCCCAGTATCCCATCCCCATTCTCTTTCTTGAGACTTGTTTGGAGGTTCTAGCAGGGGAGCGCAGCTACTCGTATACCCTTGACTGAAGAACGGTCCTCTCCTCTAGTGGGAAAGGTCGATCTCTTCGACTGAGCGCGCAGTTTTGGGAGGGATGCACATGGAGCGGTGAGGGAGGAAGGGGACACCCGCCTAGCCAGCCAGATCAGCCGAATCAACCCTGGCGATCAATGGGGTGACAGATGTCGCAGCCAGATCTCCCTCACATCCCCCATTCTCTTTCCTTTAGTAAAAATGTCCCAATAATACTTTGAGGCTTCCTATCATTATCCATATGCTTCAGGTAGAGTTGTCCCCGCCTCCATCCCCAGGCTGTAGGGATGAATCCATGACCCAAATCGGGTCAGTCAGAATACTGAATCTCCTGCCCTCATGTTCAGAGCTTCAGAATACTGAATCTCCTGCCCTCATGTTCAGAGCTTCAGAATACTGAATCTCCTGCCCTCATGTTCAGAGCTTCAGAATACTGAATCTCCTGCCCTCATGTTCAGAGCTTCAGAATACTGAATCTCCTGCCCTCATGTTCAGAGCTTCAGAATACTGAATCTCTTGCCCTCATGTTCAGAGCTTCAGAATACTGAATCTCCTGCACTCATGTTCAGAGCTTCAGAATACTGAATCTCCTGCCCTCATGTTCAGAGCTGAGCAAATGATCCAACTTGGGCCAATGAGAGTTTTCCTCCAGTTTTGCACTGGAACTATTATGAGAGATACTCTTTTTCCAATGGATACCATGTAAGCCACCATACTCTGGACTTCTCCATTTATATGAATCAGTAAATTTTCTTTTTCTTTTTCTTTTTTTTTTTTTTTTTGTTTAAGCTGTTGGATTTCTTTCATTTGCAACCATTAGCATCTGAAAAATGCACTCATTCTGAGAGGACACACAACCAGAGAAACATTAGTCTCCTGCCTGGTCTTTTCTCTATGACTTAGTCATTGAACCAGAAACACAACACAAATAAAATTTCATCCCAATATACTAGTACATTTTCCCAAAGAATTTATTTCCTCTCTCCCTCCTTCCCTCCCTCCCTTTCTCCCTCCCTTCCTTCTCTCTCTCTCTCTTTCTCTCTCTCTCTCTTTCTCTCTTTCTCTCTTTCCCTCTCCTTCCCTCCCTTCCTCCCTTCCTCCCTTCCTTCCTTCCTTCCTTCCTTCCTTCCTTCCTTCCTTCCTTCCTTCCTTCCTTTCTTCCTTCCTTCCTTCCTTCCTTCCTTCCTTCCTTCTGTGAGAGAAGGGGAGATAGACAGATTCCTCCATGTGCCCTGACTGGGATCCACCTGGCAACTCCCATCTGTAACTGATGCTTTGCCCATCTGGGGCCCATGCTGCAACCGAGCTATTTTTAGTGCTTGGGGGGCGGAAGGCTCCATGGAGCCATCCTCAGCATCTGAGCCAATACACTCAAATTAATTGAGCCATGGCTGTGGGAGGGGGAGAGAGGGAGAGAGGGAGAGAAGGAGAGAGAAAGGGGGTGGGGGTGGAGAAGGAGATGATCATTTCTCTTTTTTGCTCTGACTGGGAATTGAACTTGGAACTTTCATACACGGGATCAATGCTCTACCAATGAGCCAACTGGCCAGGGCCCCAAAGAATTTCAAAGCATTTACAAACCTCAGAGAACAATATCATGGAGGATAAGAGACACCTTGGAAGAACACCTAGCTCTTGTTAATAGAGTTAAAAATATCATTGACCTTTTCCTGAGAATAGGCTATGTGCCAAGAACGCAACAAAGGCATTTTATAGCTTAATTTTTTTTTTTTTTTAAGCAAGAAAGACAGAGACAGAGAGAGGGACAGATAGAGACAGGCAGGAAGGAAGAGAGTTTATAGCTTAATTTTATCTAACATTCATGATTCTTTTATTAGGTTGGTATTATTACGCCCAATTTACAAATGGGGAGTTCGTGTTCAGATAGATTAATTTTCTTAAGGTGATTTAGATCATAAGTGACTGCTCCAGCATTTAAACTCATGTTTTTCTGGTCCAAAGTCTGTGTTCTTCTAAGCGGCATTGCCTCTTTCCTGATGTCAACATTGACCTTTCTGTGGGCGCCTGCCTACTCACCCCTGCCATTTGGCCTCCCTCCTCCTGGGGTTCTAGCTGCATAGAGCAGAAATGGATACCTGATCTGGGCACTAGATGTACTTGGGAGTTTAAGAATGAAACATGGAAGAAATTTTCACTCAATGTGGTAGATTCCTGAGCTGACAGAGCATTTATGTTACCTGTAAGGCACACTTTTCTAACTTAAAGAAAAATATAGTCTTATGTCTTTTATTTTTTTCCAATAATTTATTGAAATTCTCACATGTTCTTTTCCAGGATCTCCCCTGTAAGGACCTCCCACTAAATTTTCTAAGACTCTCAGAGGCTTTCTTGGTGCAAAATAATCCATCCTGTCAAACTTCAAAAAGAAGGAATTGGACATCTGATTAGATCGCTGCACTATTAGTCTGATCCCTGCCACACAGAGTCACACTTCACCACTGGTCTCGGGCAGGCTGATGGTTACTTGTCTGTCTTCATTAGCTCAGAGTCTCATGTTTGGCCTCTGAGATCAGAACTTTCTTGACTTTCATTCACTTACTCAATACAATGCCAGGAGAGCTGGGTTTCACAGAGTATCCAGCTGTCAGAATTTTGTGTTTAGTCCTGGTCACTACCTTAAACTCACCCTTCCATCTTGGTGCCATCTCTATTGGAAACTGTAGTCTCTGTTCTGCCAGAGAACAGGACCAATACAGTTATTCCTGATAAGCTAGTGGACTTTGATTCTAAGGAAAAATTGGTGCCACTTGGTACTCACACACCAGAGCCAATATCCTGGCTTGGTCTTACCATGAGCTATTGGCAAATTCTGGATCTTATTAATCTGGCTTTGAGTTTTGGCTTCATTTTCAGAATTAATTGTTTTATTTATTTATTTATTTATTTATTTATTTATTTATTTATTTATTATTCCATTAAAAATGATTTAGTGCCTGACCTGGTGGTGGCACAGTGGATAGAATGTAGGACTGGAATGTGGAGGGCCCAGGTTCAAAACCCTGGGTCACTGGCTTGAGTGCGGGCTCATCTAGCTCTAGTGCAGGCTCACCAGCTTGAGCGCAGGGTTGCTGGCTTGAGCGTAGGATCATAGACATGACCCCATGGTCACTGGCTTGAGCCCAAAGGTCGCTGGCTTGAAGCCCAAGGTCACTGGCTTGAGCAAAGTGTCGCTTGCTCTGCTATAGCCCCATCCCGGTCAAGGCACATATGAGCAAACAATCAATGAATAACTAAAATGCCGCAACAAAGAATTGTTGCTTCTCATCTCTGTCTCATTCTGTCTGTCCTTATCTGTCCCTCTCTCTGACTCTCTCTGTGTCTCTGTCAAAAAAAAATGATTTAGTAATATTTTACCCACCCTTTTAATGATTTCTATAGTGGGAAGATGTTCTTTGTCAACTCTGTTGTTAATGTTGATGAATTGGTACAGTCCAGAATCCTCTTGGCTCTTTTGTGAGATTATAAAGAAGAAAGAACAGTCAGCTGCTTTCTCCTGAGAATCTAGCATTGAGCATCAAAGAATAATCTTCTCTTCCAGCTAAAATCACTGTGTGACTTCAGATCAGTGTAATTAAAACATGTGGCAACTTACAGATAAAAATGTTTTATAAGAGTGAATGGCACCATTCTGAAAGGACATGTAATTGTTCACATTTTATAGAGAAGAAACTGAGACTCAGAAGTTTAAAAACTTGCATAAGGTTACAATGACAGAGAGCCAAGGACTTTAAGCTATGATTCTGAGATCAAAGAACAAAATTAACCTACTGTGTTGCCTCTCTGGAAATTGTCATCTTTATAACAAGAAGAGACATTTAAAAAGGTAAAAACTGAAGCATCAGAATACATATATTTAAGGGCTAAATTGTGTAGTACAGAAAAAACTATAAAAGGAAGATATCAATGTGGGGTATATATGTTCCCCTTCATTCCTGTTGAGAGAAACCAAATGTCAGTTGAATACATTCCTCACAGAAAGAATTACCTGTTGAGTACGTTCTGGAAGAGCTCAGCAGATGGCATTCCAAATTAGAGATGCCCACATGGGCTGTGAAGGCTATAATGGATTTCAGACATCTATGTCTGTCTCTTTGGCAAATGACAATGCTTTGAGAAGGTGGGTTTTATCTTTTATTTATTTAGTTTTTATATTTAGAGACTATATTCACTTGTAAAGAGAGACACATCTGTTTTACATGGATTGAATCTAAATCTGTGTAGACATCAGATTGTGTGTGGTAGTTGACCCAAGGCTGTAGGGTTTTTCTGAGGTTGGTGGTGCTCTAGATGATTTGATTACCCCTCATATTCCCAATTATTTCCATACAAGATAAAAACGATCTAATTTTCCAAGGAAATGTGTGATTTTCTGGTGGAAAGCTCGTGAGAACCAAGGTCCTAGGTTTTAATTCTAATGCTCTTGGCTATATATAACAGAAAACCCAACTGAAAGTGGCTTAAACAGTAAGGAATTTCTTTTTCCTTAAACGAATTCTGGAATAGAGTAACTTCTAGATTGGTAAATTTAAGAGCTCAATGGTGTCATCCAAGACTCTGGCTCTTTCCACATTTTTTACCTCATCCATAGCAATTTAGTTTTTGTCCCCTCACTTGTCTCATCATTGTTTCAATATGGCTGCCTCATCTCCAGGCATCTTCCCCTCAGACAGCAATGTTGAGATTTCAAAAAAGTGCAGGTTTAAAAAAAATGTTTATTTTATTGATTTTTGATGGGGAGGGAGGGAGAGAGAGAGAGAGAGAGAGAGAGAGAGAGAGAGAGAGAAACAGAGAGAGGGGCATCAATCTGTTCCTGTATGTACCCTGACCAGGAATCAAACCAGCAACCTCTGTGCTTCTGGACAATGTCCTAACTAACTGAGCCATATGGCCAGGGCAAAAAAGTGCAGTTGTTCCTCCTAATTGGACAAAAGCTTCTTCTGAAACCTGCTACTCACTCAAGAAAAGTTTTGAGTCTCATTTGCCAGAATTTCCTGAGATACTAACTTCTAAACAATCAATGGCAAGAAAAATGGAATTTCCACAATGGATTTTGCTAATAGAGACTTACTCTCTGGGGCAGAGGATGGGTTTCTTCACTGGGCACAGGGCCATGATACGGTGAACAAATTCAGGGTTTTATTGGTAAGCAATACAGGAGGGACTGTATCTGTTGAAAAGCAACCAACAATATGTGGCACACTTAAGTCTTGTTGGACTGGGATAATGTGCTAACAATTATTACCTTGGTCAATTGGTTGAAGAAGGAGGACTGTCATTATTTAGCTACCATTTTGGACCAGAAGCACTTTATCATTAATTGTTTCTTAGTTCATGAAGCTTAAGCCTGTATCTTAAAATATTATAGTTTTCCTTGTTTAGAAGGGCATCCCTTTTTCTATGAAAACCAAAATTTTCACCACTCCAAGCAAGTGATTCTTTTGGGTACTGCTAATCACTGCACTCATTTTCCTGGCCACAGAGCTAAGCATGAGACTTAAGAGAGGCCAGATCTATTCTACCTCTGTGACCACATGATTTTCCTAGATTTCTCAAGATTTTTATAACTGGACATAAAAGAAAATACTTTTTTTGAGGTTTAGGGTGGGATTCAAACATAGAATAGAATTATAAAGCTTGTACGCAAATGTAGTCATGATTCTTGATGCATACTTACAGTTAGCCTGAAACAATGGCACCATGTGCATAAATAAAACACATAAGCAAGATATGGGGTGGGGGGTGAGAGCAATAAAGGACAGAGACAGACTTGGTAGGGTTTGATTCCCTAAACCCCTCATTTCTGCATCACCACCCCCTTTTCAAAATTTCTGCCCTTTTTTGTGGTTTGATATTTTGAACCAATAAATTCTTTTTTGTTTAAGCTCATTTGAGTTAGATTCTCTTAATTGCCACAACAAGAGTCCTGACTAAAGAGAGTCTTCTGGTTATCTAAACTATATAGTTGAGGAGGATTAATATTCAAATTGTACAACAGAGGTACTCTATCAGTCAAGGTCCAATCAGGAAGCAGAAACTATACAGTCATTTGAACAGAAGAAGTTTAATACAAATAATTATTAACTATAACAGAGGACTTGAGTAATAAAGGACTGCATGGTAAGAAATAAAGAGAACTCCTCTAAGAAATATAGGACTAGCATCTGTAAGGAGCAGCCACTTTCCCTAGGGCTGAGATAGAGTAATCATAGAAGAGTCCCCTAGTCCCTCTAGGCTGAGAGCCAGACCTTGTTGAAGTGGGTGTGAGGTGTGAGTCACTAAATGGCAGAGAAGTCTCTGTGGTGCTACGTTGGGGGAACTTGCTGGAAATTTACCCTGCTTTTAAAAAATACTGTTAAAAGGGGGGTGTCTTCCTGGATGCATCCCACTACAGATACATCTAAGTGGGGTGCCAAAAGGAGCTGTTAGCTGCTGAGTACTAGTGACCACCATGCACTGCAGAAACACAGTTTTGGAGGAAAGTCATGTATTGCTGGTTGCCAGAGAAGTCATTTGCACACTGGAGTCAGCTGCAAGACACAAAGAAACCAGGAAGGAAAACAACTTCTTCCTTCAATGTCTCTCCAGCAACCCTGAGGGAAAAAACTTAACAATTGACAAAGAAAAAACACTGGAAGGGCCCATCTTTATTTTTGCAATGCAGGCAATGAATGGTGAATTTGGAGCTGAGAGTTAGTAGGTTGAGAACTGGCAAAAGTATCCTACTGAAATCTCTGGATGCCTCATACTGTGATGATATCTTTGAAGAATGTAGATGCAAAAATTCTCAACAAAATATTAGCAAACTGGATTCAACAATGCATTTAAATAATAACATAACATGACCAAGTGGGATTTATCCCAAGCATGCAAAGATAGTTCAACATCTGTAAATCAATCAGCATGATATATCACATTAACAAAATGAAAAATAAAAATCATATGATCATCTCTCAGTAAGTTATAGAATGTCTACTCACTAGATTGTACACTCAAAACTAATATAATATTGATGTCAACTGTAAATGAAAATTCAAATTATTTAAAAAAATAAAAACTATATGATCATCTCAATAGATGCAGAAAAATCATTTGACAAAATTCAAATCCTTTTATGATAAAAATCTTCAACAAAAAAGATATAGAAGGAACATATTGCAACATAATAAAGGCTGTATATGACAAACTCATAACTAACATCATAAACAATGGTAAAAAGCTAAAAGCTTTTCCTATAAGATCAGGAAGAAGACAAGGATGCCCATTCTCACCATTTCTATTCAACATAGTACTGGAAGTCCTAGCCACAACATTAGATAAGAAAAAGAAATAAGAGGATCCAAATAGGAAAGGAAGAAGTAAAACTCTCCTTATTTGCAGACAGCATGATATCATATATAGAAAACTCTAAAGATGCCACCAAAAAGCTATTAGAATTAATAAATGAATTCAGTAAAGTAGCAGGATACAAAATTAATATTCAGAAAGTGGTTGCATTTTTATACACCAATAGTGAACTATCAGAAAGAGAAATTAAGAAAACAATTCCATTTACAAATGCATCAAAAAGCAAAAAAAAAAAAAAAAAAAATACTTAGGCATAAATTTAACCAAAGAAGTGAAAGATATTTAAGAAAGAAACTGAAGAATATACAAATAAATGGAAGGATATACCATGCTGTTGAACTGGAAGGATTAATATTATTAAAATGTCCTCATTACCTGAAACAATATACAGATCCAGTGCAATCCCTATTAAAATACCAATATTATTCTCAGAACTAGAACTAATTGTAAAATTTATATAGAACCACAAAAGACACTAAATAGCCACAGTAATCTTGAGAAAGAAGAAAGTGGAAGGTAACATGCTTCCTGACTTCAAACTATATTACAAACCTACAATAATGAAAGCAGTATGGTATTGGAATACAACAGATATATAGATCAATGGGATAGAATAGAGAACCCAGAAACAAATCCTTCCTTACATGGTCAATTAATCTATGATAAAGAAGGCAAGGATATACAATGGGGTAAAGACTGTCTCTTCAATAAATGGTATTGGGACAGATAAATAAACATGCAAAAAATTGAAATTGGACCACTCTCTTTACCATATACAAAAATAAATTCAAAATGAATTAAAGACTTAAATGTAAGACTTGAAAGCATAAAACTTTTGGAAGAAAATATAGGCAGTTAACTCTTTGATACAACTTTTAGTAATGTTTTTTTGGATATGAATCCTTGGGCAAGGGAAGCAACAACATCAAAATGGGACTACATCAAACTAAAAAGGTTTGTACAGCAAAGAAAACCACCAACAAAACAAAAAGACAACATACTGAATGCGAGAAGATATTCGCAAATGATACATCTGATAAGGGGTTGACATCCAAAAATATAAGAAATTCATATAACTTAACACCCAAACAAAACAAAACAATAATCCAATTTAAAAAATGGGCAGAGGTCCTGAATAGACATTTCTCCAAAGGGGTTATACAGACGGCCAACAGACATAAAATGATGCTCAATATTACTATTTTAAAAAATGCAAATAAAAACCACAATGAAGTATTACTTCACACCTGTCAGAATGGCTAT
Organism: Saccopteryx leptura; assembly: GCF_036850995.1. NCBI lineage: Eukaryota > Metazoa > Chordata > Mammalia > Chiroptera > Emballonuridae > Saccopteryx > Saccopteryx leptura. Next base: position 57,388,981 of record NC_089509.1, read on the forward strand.
CATAAAAAAAATCAACAAATAGCCCTGGCTGGGTAGCTCAGTTGGGTAGAGTGCATTGTTGATATACCAAGGTTGTAAATTCAATCTCCAGTTGAGACACATACAAAAGTCAACCAATCAATGCATAAATAAGTGGAACAAATTGATGTCTCCTTCTCCCCACCCCCAGTTCCTCTTGCTCTAAAATCCATAAATAAATAATTTTTAGAAACTAACAAATAACAAGTGCTGATGAGGATGTGGAGAAAAGGAAACCCTTATACATTGTTGGTAGGACTATTAATTGGTGCAACCAGCATAAAAACAGTATGGAGGTTCTTCAAGAAATTAAAAACAGAGCTGTCGTATGACCCAGCAATTCCACTTCTGGGTATTTATCCAAATAAAATAAAAACACTAAGTTGAGAATATACATGCACTCCCATGTTTATTGTATCCTTACTTATGATAGCCAAGATATGGAAGCAATGTAGGTGTCCATCAGATCTGAAGATAGATGGTTAAAGAAGCTGTGGTATGTACAGACAATGAAATATACTCAGCTATAAAAAATTAAAATAAAATCTTAACATTTGCAACAACATGGATGGACCTATAAGGCATTATGCTAAGTGAAATAAGTCAGATAAAGACAAATAGCATATGATTTCACTAATATGTGGCATCTTTAAAAAAATAAAACAGAAATAAATTCATAGAGACAAAAGAATAAGTTGATGGTTGTCAAAGGAGAAGAAGGTAGAAGATGGATTTTTTTTTAAGTAATACCTGCTATGCAAAAGTTACAGGAATTTGTAAAAAAAAAAAAAAAAGCATGACCAGACGGTGGCGCAGTGGATAGAGCGTCTGACTGGGATGTGGAGGACCCAGATTCGAGACCCCAAGGTCGCCAGCTTGAGCGTGGGCTTATCTGGTTTGAGCAAGGCTCACCAGCTTGAGCCCAATGTTGCTGGCTCGAGCAAGGGGTCACTCGGTCTGCTGTAGTCCCCCAGTCAAGGCACATATGAGAAATCAATCAATCAACAAATAAGGAGCTGCAACAAAGAATTGATGTTTCTCATCTCTCTCCCTTCCTGTCTGTTCCTATCTGTCCCTCTCTCTGACTCTGTCTCTGCCACACACACACAAAAAGAACGACAGAAAAGAAAAGTAAAAAAAAAAAAAAGAAAGAAAGAAAAGAAACAAATTTTTCTAAAAAGTTGTGTTACTTGACCTTGAAGAAACATGAAGAGTTCTAAGAGTGTTTCAGGGTAACTCTCCTCAAGCAATTTGTTTATAGCAATTAAAAAAATAAATCCAGGGTCATTCAGTTCACTTTATGGTTGATGTACAAATAAACTGAACATTAAAAGATATTTGCCATAACAGAGCTCACGTTGGATATCCTTTCTCCTGCCATGAAAGGTTGTACAGCTTGTCACAGTCATTTGATAACTCTGTTAAGCTAGAGCTTAGATAAAAAACATTCTCTTTTACAGGCAGAGTGCAGGTTCTGGAGTTGGCCAGCCTCAGTTTGAAGCTTCAGCTGGCTTCTTATCAGCTATGTGTGTTTGTGCAGGATACTTAACCATTCCTTTCCCCATTTATTTCATCTATAAACTCATCATAATAATAGTGTCTTCCCCAGTGGCTGCTTTGAGGATTGAGTGAGTTAATATGCTCAATTGCTTAAAACCATTCCATTTTTCATAGTAAGTGGTTGATAAATGGTAGCTATTATTATTAAAATTAGACCCTGGGAAATATAACCACCAGAGGGCTATAAAGGAAGACAAGGTTAAATTATTTGAAAACCCAAACCCTCAATGCTCTAATTCTTGATACTTTTCTCTTCCAAAAGACCTCTTCTAAGTGGGTAAAACAAAGAAAGACTAAAGACTAAGAAAGAGGGGAGTGAGGAGAGAGAAAGAGAGAAATGACAGGTCCCTTCATCAAGTGTCTCCTTACTCTCTGAGTAACCAAATGACCAATTTCTTCTCTATTCTCCCATGCTTCTGTTCAGGCTCTACTTAGCTGAAGAACCCAACATTCTTTGATTTTTATACTGAAGGCCAGGTCAGTGGCAAGAGGAGTCTCTATCCTCTTCTGTTGACATTTTCTCAGAGAAGAGAGAAGCTCTGTTATGATTTTACTAGAAAGCCCGGCGGTCATACGAAATGACCGCTGTTCTAGATATTATAAATTGTAATTAAAATGATTTGTGCAAAGGTGTCTGCTAATTCAAACTGAATTACCCAGGGCAGGCGGCGAGGACGCCCCTTTGCTTACTGCCCCATGGGGTTTCCCCCTTCTACTTGCTTAATTGCTTAAAATAGAGTGCAATGAAGGAAACCACTGGCGGTACATTTCTTAAGAGCCACCTAGCTCAATAAATAAAGGTGATTTAAATAATAAAATGTTAATTCACATGTCAAAGATCTCTTTGTACCCAACATTTCTTGTGTAGATCTTTCCATCATTTTTAAGCTCGCCTTGCAGAGGACCATCAATTTTTTTAATTTTACATTCGTTCTTTCACAAACTCTTGAACAGGCAACATAAAGTTGACCGTGTCCAAATGCAGGCTCAGGTAAAAAAATGCCAACACGCTTAAGCGTTTGGCCCTGAGACTTATTGATGGTCATAGCAAAGGCAAGTTTTACAGGAAATTGTCTACATCTCAATTGAAACGGCAACCCTGTTTGAGATGGAGCCAAATCAATTCTTGGAATCACATGTATTCCACCCTTAGAGGAGCCAGTCAAAGACTTAGCTATTATGACATTATTTTTCAGTTGGAGAACCTCTAGTCTTGTACCACTGCAAAGACCCCTTCTGGTGTTAAGATTTCTTAACAGCATAATAATTGCTCCAATCTTTAACCTCAATTTGTGAGGTGGCATGCCAGAAGGCGGGACTATTTGAATGCTGTGGCAACTTCACCCCATTGGCTAGTACAGTTACACAAGCAACCAATAAGCTATCGGCGACAAACAGACACTTAAGCCGCATATAATAAAGATTACATAGTAGATGATTGATAATGTGAATAGTTATTGTGTCAGTTTAAATTATGCCCTCTATCCTGACCCTAAACAAAAATTTGCAGAAGATTCTCTCTTCAGTTGCTGTGCTTAGAAGGACCTTCCCCATGGGGTTTCTCCTTCTATTCATGGACCCCAAAATGCAGAAAAGGGAACGGGGTGGGGGAGGAGGAGAGGGGGAAGAGCCTGGGACAGGAAAGGCCTGTGGCAGTGGGGGCAGGGCCCATTCATGGACTTGAAATAGGGAAGAGACTGATTCCAGATGGCAGAACAAAGACCCAAGAATAGAAGTTTGGCTGAACATAAGGTAAAATGATCTAATAGAGTCATTCTAAACAAGATAGGAACCATGCTAGCCTGACCAGGCAGTGGTGCAGTGGATAGAGCATCGGACTGGGATGCGTGGAGGACCCAAGTTCAAAACCCCAAGGTCACCGGCTTGAGCATGGGATCATAGACGTGACCCCATGGTCACTAGCTTGAGCCCAAAAGTCACTGGCTTGAAGTCCAAGATCACTAGCTTGAAGCCCAAGGTCGCTGGCTTGAGCAAGGGGTCACTTTCTCTGCTGTAGCAACCCCCTTCGTCAAGGCGTGTAAGAGAAAGCTATTAGTGAACAACTAAGGTGCTGCAACAAAGAATTGATGCTTCTCATTTCTCTCCCTTCCTGTCTGTCTGTCCCTATCTGTCCCTCCCTCTGACTCTGCCTCTATAAAAAAAAAAAAAAAGATAGGGACCATTCTAAGTCCTAAGTAGTCATTTCTCCAAAGAATACATCTTCAGGTGCAAATAATGAGTATTATAGAGCAGATGTCTACATTGGTGGGGAAAATGGATGAGGTTACCCTTAGACTGTCTCTGATTCCATGGCACTTCATGTGACAAGGGCTAGCTGTACTCTGGCAGTCTTACAGAGAGTTACTTGATAATGGTTACTTATTCAAACCAATTCTTCTTTCAGTATTGTAACTACCAGACATTGTCAAGATTTTTCATTAATTAATGTTCTTATCAAGCCAGTATAGATTATATTCTGCTTTTACAAGAGAAGAAACTGAGGTTCAGAGAATTTAACTTACTAGTATTAATTAGAATTCAGTCTTGTCTGTCTTTAAAGGCTATATTCTTAGCCATTTTTCTAAACTACAACATTGATTACAAATGCGTAATCAAGCAAACTTTAAAGGTGGTTAAACAGGTTTAGATAGATACTTTTATTCCTAACTATGACATTAACAGCTAGTCCTTAATAAAATCTTGATTTTTTTCTCTTCTACTTTTCAGAAGTATAAAAGCTTTCAGGCCTGTGGCATGCTATGAATAAATCACTCTTTAACATTATAGAGTTTCTTTTGTGTGTGTATACTAATTCTGAATTTTGAATAGTATGACTTCCATGTCTTCAGTGGCATCAATCTTTCTCTGATTTCTCCTTCCCTTGCTTTTTCCTCTTCCATTTGAACAAAAAAAATCATGTTCTTGTAGGGAAGGAAAATATTTCCCTTCTACCCTTCTAGGTTCCATGGCTGGTCTAAGAATTAAATTGGTGTTAAATAGATTAATAGGAAGGGGAAAAACTGTTTTAATTACATCTATGTATGGGAGTTACACAAAGATATGAGACTCAAATGGTAGCCAGAAGATTGAGATTTATACCTTAAGCTAAGGAAAGAGGTTGGGATTTGAAGTTTCTAGGTGGTGGTGGTGGGGAGGCAAATTATGGGAAGGTGAGAGAAGGAAATGCATAGTAAATAAAGGAGGCTTTGTTATCTCTGCTAGTAGCTGTCTTCCTAATCCAAGCACCCTTTTGAATAGGAATTTCCTTTATAAATGTAGAAGTGGGGGAAATTTATACATTATTTTAGGCAGCTCAGGGGGTGGTAAAGAGCTTTTCATGAATCTTCTGGGTCTTGATTGCCTTCAGCTCAAAACAATGCACATGCCAAAGTGGCATATTTTGGGGTGGTATGTTCTAAACCTCTTCATTCTCCTCCTTTTTTTTATACCACCGTCCAAAGTCTGTGACTCACCATTTTGTTCCCTTTCAACAAGAAAAAATGTACTCCAGCAACCGAGTTACTAATTCACTCATTTAATTTCCACCTTCATCACTTCTCAGTTAGCTTAAGTGACTTCGTTGCTAAACCCTGTAGTTTTACAATCTGCTCTAGCCAACCAGTGTTTTCAAAGAAATTTTTTGCTTAATCAAAACACCTTACATACTTCTTACCAGTATAGAACCATTTAAAAAGATTTATATCATGATAAAGTTATAGGTATAGGTTGTCTGTACACCTCATTTGATTTATATTTCCAAAAATGATGCTATTAATAGCCCTGATATCAATTGAAACTGATTTTTCTCCTTGGAAGCCATAGAAAGGAGACAAAGCATCTGACTAAGGGCCTAGAGCCAGTGATGAAATGAATGCTAGGAATTCATTAAAATGAAAGAAAGTGCCAAATTGGAATCACCTTAAAAATCACCCAGAGACTCCATTTCTGTTCTTCTACAAATATAGAATAGCAACCTAACACTCTGTAGTCAATAAGCTATATATTTAATGCTGAATAGTGCATTGTTTTCAAAAATACGTATAATCCAAATAATAATTCATCACACACAACTTTAAATTTCATGATAACAACATATAAAGACACTATAAAAGTCTTTTTGATATTCTGCATAATTTCTTCTTTATATTTACAATAGGAAAGCAAAAATTGAAGGAGCATTACACCTTGGGCCAAGGAACTGAAATAATTTCTAAAGGAAATTTTGGGAAAGCTAGGGAAAGTAACTTTGGGAAATATTTTGGGTGAGTTTTGGATATATGGCTCCAAAAAGTTTGTTTCATTGTCTAACTTCCTACCTAGCTTTATTAAGCAAATTAATGGTGATGGACTGTGGAATAATAAAACTATATACTGCTCTCAAATATTAGGGGATATTTTATCGCTTCATATTCATTTTAAAGTATCCCCTAATTTTTGTGAGCAGTATATATTGGGTCTCTCCCACCTCCCTCCCCCCCCCCCCCCCCCCCAGTTCTTAAAACCCTTGGAATTTCCTGAGTGAAAGGAATGTCTTTAGTTATTCTTAAGGAGACTCTTTCAAACTATTAGAATTTATGCTAATGATATGACTCAGAATGAGGCCCTTAGATAGTTTCAGGATGGGGACTGGTCACCAGAAAGACCAAACAAGTGATTAAAGTATTGGAACTTTCGCCTGAATGGGCAGTGGTGCAGTGAATAGAATGTAGGACTGGGATGCGGAGGACCCGGATTCAAGACCCCAAGGTCGCCAGATTGAGCGCGGGCTCATCTGGTTTGAGCAAAACTCACCAGCTTGGACCCAAGGTCACTGGCTTGAGCAAGGGGTTACTCGATCTGCTGAAGGCCCACTGTCAAGGCACATATGAGAAGCAATCAATGAACAACTAAGGTGTCGCAACAAAAAACTGATGATTGATGCTTCTCATCTCTCTCCATTTCTGTCTGTCTCTATCTATCCCTCTCTCTGACTCTCTCTCTTTCTCTGTCTCCGTAAAAAAAAAAAAAAAAAAAGTGTTGGAACTTTCAGCACCCTCCCTCAAGAAAGAAAGAGGGACTGGAAATTGAGTTCAATCACCAGTGGTCAATTATTTAATCATTCATGCCTATGTAATGAAACTTCAATAAAAACTCTTGAACAATAACATTCAGGAAGCTGCTGGGTTGGTAACTCTGATGTGCTGAGAAGGTGATGTACCCAGCGAGGGCAGAGCAGCTCTGCACCAACCTCGCCCACACCTCCGATATCTTTTCCTATGCATCACTTGTATTTGGCTGTTCCTGAGTTGTATCCTTTATAATGTTAAAAATTATTGTGGAAAAGAAACAAACATTTCTCTAACCTCAAGGTTCTTTCTGGTTGGTCTACTAATCAAATAGACATGAGTCAGATTAGCAAGAGAAAATAAACAAATTTAATACATACCCATGTATGGGAACCCTGTGTACAGAGAGAGCCAGAGACCCCACATGCACAAGAGGTTCAGAGACAGAAAGTGAGCATGGCTGTATAAGACATCCTGAGCTAGGGATGAGGGAAGGTGTCCTGGGGCCTTCAAAAGGTCATTGCAGGATGATAAGAAGAGCAGACCTTTAATAAGTAGAAATTTGGCTTATCCTATACATAGGTCTGTGGAAGAAAGGGGCCAAATACTAAACCTGACAACCTGCTTGGCAGGCCTTACAAACTCTGAGACCCAAAGGAACCACATAGTGTGGTCTGAAATAAAAATGTTCTAGCTAAAAGCAGTTCATGAAAGGTAGTCCTGTCATAGGCTGGTATGTTCCTTGATAAAGCTTCATCTTTACCTTAGCTGAGCCTGTCTATTGTCCTTTTGCATCTATGATAACCTGCATTTGGAATGTCAGGGTAATTTCCTTTTTCCAGACCCCTCAGGGCACAATCTCTGAGAGCAGAGACCACAGAACCCCTCCTTGTTACCGTGTTGCCTGAACACCATTCCTGTGCTGTGAATATTGTTAACTATCCTGTACTCACCAATGCAGAAGTATGTGTCTCCCAAGTTTATCTTTTGTCTAAGTCTAAGCTCAGAGATTTTCCATCTTTGCTTCCCCCCCCTCCCTAATCTACCACCAAGTGACTTTATGTAACTTCCCTCGTGTTTCCTTCTTTGATTCTAATGTATAAAATAAGCAATAATACTTCCATTCTTTGGAGGATTGCCTCAATCTATTGAGATTTTGCTTCCTGGCAACTGTCTTCAGTTTGGCTCGAATACACTAATAAAAATTCTCTACAGGTTTGGACATTTCTTATGTTGACAGGTCATCAGAAGTTATCTCTGATAATCTCTTACAGGCCAGGCCTCTAATTCAAATTCTTCCACGTAGTTAAATTGGAGGAGGGGAGAGGTTCTCTTAAGGCATATTTTGGGATGACTCATTTGGAACCCCCACATGATTAAAGAAGACAATTAAAGTGATACAAACTTCATGTAATACTTCATGAAATGAGCAGTTTGTCTCCATGGATCTAGAGAACTACAAAACTGGGGGAGAAGGAGGCAGGAAACTATTATAGGATAAAAAAATAAGGAACAAAGAAGATAAAAATAGAAAACAAATAAGGACCAAGTGAGTAAGTATAGAGCTTAGAGTTGGCTTGGCATTTGGTGATTGGCTGACTGAATATATTGTGTTTCAGGTCAAGTGGAGCATTTACCAAGACAAGAAAGTTATATAAGTTTCAGTTTGCTGATGTGGCACCCCAGGCAGGAGTGGGACCATATCGGGCCTACAAATTTTCAACCACAGTAAATTGGTAAATGTAAGTAAAGTACTTTTCTAAGTTCTATGAATTGTTCTAGCAAATTATCAAACCTGAGGAAGGTCATGGAAACCCTGAATTTGTAGCTGAGGAATAGAGTGAAAAAATAAAATGGAGTCACTATTATCAAGCAGCTAAATTGCTAAAATCAAGTCGGTGAAGCCAGAGGAAACAATTCTATCCTTGTTTTAACCAGCGTGGGAACTTAAACTTTTTAATTTTCTAGTCCTGAGTCAATGCCTGGATGTATGTGAAACCCTCCAATAACCCTCTGATTATTTCTGAAGGACTAAGAAAAGAATGTTCACATACCCAGGCCATCAGGCATCGATTATTCAGATCCCAGACATCCAGAATGTAGACCACTTGTCATCTAGAGGATTACCATCTTGGACCAATCCAGAGGCTAACAATGCAGGACTGATTCTTATCAAGAATGCACTTTTTACCATAAGAAACCTCAGCTTTTCTTTCTTTGTCAAAACACCCTGAGTATTGCCTATTTGTGTTTCCTGTTTACAAACCTCAGACCCTTGAATAAATTTTTATCATTTATTTCTAGCAAAGCATCCAGATTCTTTCTGAGTTTGTTCAATACAGCCAAGATGAACAAAAGTGCAGGTTGCCTGGGGACCTGAAACTTGCAAATGGCATCTGAAGTGGGCATGCTCTTGCAGGACTGAGCTCTAAACCCGTGGGGTCTGCACTAACTCTGGGTTGTTAGTATCAAAATGGAATTGTAGGACACTCAGCTGGTGTGGGAAAATTGGAGAATTGGTTTTGGAACAATGTACTTGTAGTTGGAAACAAACTACACATTTGGTGTCAGAAAACAACCAACATGGACTAAATGTTTTTGTCTCCCCACAAATTCATATGTTGAAATTATAACTTGCAATGTGATGATATTAGGAGTGGGAATTTTGGAAGGTAATTAATTAGGTCATGAGGGTGTTGCCTTCATGAATGGCATTAGTGCCCCTAAAGAGAAAGAAGGGACCAGAGCTTTCCGTTTTTACCATGTGAAAATATACAAGAAGTCAGCAGTCTGTGACCTGGAAAAGTGTCCTCACCAGAACCCACTTATTCTGGCACTTTGATCTCTACTCAAGCCTCCAGATTGTGAGAAATAAATTTCTGTTGTTTATAAACCACCCAGTCTATGGTACTTTATTATAACACTGATTAAGACAAGATACATTTCCCCCTAATTGGTCAGTTAATTCCATATTATATTGCACTTGTCAACATTACGCTGAACTGCTTGTTTCTTTGTCTGTCTGATCTACTAGACCTGTAAACACTTTTGAAGATTGAGATGGCCCTTAATGCATCTGTATTCCAAAGGCTGCCACTCTAGGTTTTGGAATGAAGCTTACAATTTGGGAAGGGAAGGATTCTTTAAAAAAATACAAAATTAGATATGAAGAAATCACAACACTCTACAAACATAAAAAGTTGATAAGTACCATAAAAATTTATAAAAATGAAATATTTTTATTTATTAACTGCCTGATGTATCTTCATAATATAGGGTGAAGCAAAAGTAGGTTTACAGTTGTGAGCATACAGTTGTGAACATGTGAAGCACAGAATTTATTCTTGTATTATTATTTATTAATTTTTATATTATGTGCCATATGAACAAATGTAAACTTACTTTTGTGCAATCTGTATATTTTTCTACCTTTTTTTTTTTTTTTGAGAGACACACAGGAAGGAAGAAAGATGAGAAACATCAACTCGTAGTTGCATCACTTTAGCTGTTCATTGATTGCTTCTCATACATTCCTTGGGGGGGGGTTCCAGCTGAGCTAGTGATCCCTTGCTCAAGCCAGTGACCTTGGGCTTCAAGCCAGCAACCTTTGGGCTCAGACCCCATGTCTATGATCCTATGCTCAAGTTAGTGACCTGCGCTCAAGCTAGATGAGCCTATGCTCAAGCCAGTGACCTCGGGGTTTCAAACCTGGGTCCTCAACATCCCAGGTCAATGCTCTATCCACTGAGCTACCACCAATCAGGCTATTTTTTCTACTTTTTCTGACTCATACTCTTTTCTTACCTCTTTCTGATGCCAATAATTTATAAGATCATTTTCTGTAGTTATTTGAAGGATAGGTCTCTTTTTCCTCTAGTATGTTTGATCAACATGTTTTATATTACTGATAATTCAGAAAAGTTGCTTCTTTCAGTTTACCAACTCATTGTTGGTAAGTCATAGATTTCTAGGCATGTTGTCATATTTCATACGTGGGCTGTAATATTTAAATTATGCTATGTAGTGACTAATCTTAAATATTTTTTTAATTTACCATACTCATTAACCATCAATGGTCCTGCACCTTCAGATCACAGCAGCAAGTAAGCTGGCCCATTGAAGGATGGAAAAGCCAACAATAACTGTGAATAACTATTCACAGAAATGGCTGCTAACCGCATAAATTTTCCCCACTAAGCCCATACAAGATGTATTCCTATCTTAACATTGTTTAATCTGAAATGACCATGAACTCTCCAAGGTCATATTGAGGCACTACTCAGCCTCTGAAACTCTTCTATGCTTGGGAAGTGAGTGCTACTTTATGAGCCTTAGTGGAAGATAGTGCCTACTTCCCACTTTCAAAGCTGAAAATGTCGGATTCTCATTTCCCAGGTTCCTTAATGGAAGGTTGGGTCACAATGTGGGCAAAGTCAATGAGAAATACATGTTTTAGACTTTGAATTAGTGACTCAAAGAAATATACAGTTGACTCTTGAAAAACATAGGTTTGAACTACATGGGTTCCCTTATATGTGATTTTTTCCAAAAAATACTGTAACTGGCCTGACCTGTGGTGGTGCAGTGGATAAAGCGTCAACCTGGAACGTTAAGGTCGCTGGTTCAAAACCCTGGGCTTGCCTGGTCAAGGCACATATGGGAGTTGAAGCTTCCTGCTCCTCCCTCCCCCTTCTCTCTCTCTCTCTCTCTCTCTTTCCTCTCTCTAAAAATTAATAAAATAAAAAATAAAAATTAAAAAAATACTGTAACTGTATTTTCTCTTGTTTATGATGTTCTTAATAACATTTTCTTTTCTCTAGCTTACTTTATTGTAATAATACAGCATATAATACATATAATAAATAAAATATGTGTTAATTGACAGTTTATATTATTGATAAGGCTTCTATTAAACAACAGGCTATTTAAGTTTTGGGGAAAATCAAAAGTTACACAATAATTTTTGACTGCTCGGGGTGGGAGGGTGCCCTTAATCCTCCCAATGTTCAATGGTCAAATGGATATTGCACAATCTTTTTTTTTTTTTTTTGCAGGGCTGGGGATGAAGGCAGGTGGTATCAGCAGCAACATCAGTGTTGGTGATGTGGTTTTTGGTGATGGTCTTAGCTGCTTCCTATTCTGGGAGTTATCCAATATTGCTTCAAAAAATTTCCTTTGCTCATGCTTCCTTTAATATATAGATATAGATAGGTATAGATATAGGTATAGATATAGATATATGTAGATATATGCTCTTTTAATTATTATTTTTTTGCTTAAATCAGTCAGAATTAGTTTCTGCTGTGTGAAACTTGTGACCAAATTGTAGTTCAGACACTTTGGTCACAGGTAAACTGTTATTTGTGAGGGGCTTGATGGGCACTTTGAAAATTTTTTTCTTCTTTTCTAAGTGAGAGGAGAGGAGATAGTGAGACAGACTCCCACATGTACCCGATCGAGATCCACCAAGCAACCCCCATCTGAGGCCAATGCTCTGCCAACTTGGGTCATGTTCAAAAACGAACTATTTTTAGCACCTGAGGCAGAGGTTCTACGAAGCCATCCTCAGTGCCCAAGGCCAATGTTCTTGAACCAGTCAAGTCATGGCTGTGGGAGAAGAAGAGAGAGAAAGAGAAAGGGAGAGAAAGAGGTGGAGAAGCAGATGGTCACTTCTCCTGTATGCCCTGACTAGGAATCGAACCCAGAACATCCCCACACCAGGCCAATGCTCTACCACTGAGTAAAACAGCCAGGGCCCACTTGGAAATTTTGGGTAGTTCTTTATAGTATTTAAATATGATTTGGTCTAGTATTTTATTTTATTTATTTATTTATTTATTTATTTTTTACAGGGACAGAGAGAGAGTCAGATAGAGGGATAGATAGGGACAGACAGACAGGAACAGAGAGAGAAATGAGAAGCATCAATCATCAGTTTTTCGTTGCAACACCGTAGTTGCTCATTGATTGCTTTCCCATATGTGCTATGACCGCGGGCCTTCAGCAGACTGAGCAACCCCCCACTTGAGCCAGCGACCTTGGGTCCAAGCTGGTGAGCTTTTTGCTCAAGCCAGATGAGCCCACACTCAAGCTGGCAACCCCGGGGTCTTGAACCTGGGTCCTTCCGCATCCCAGTCCGACGCTCCATCCACTGCGCCACCGCCTGGTCAGGCTGGTCTAATATTTTTAACTTTAAAAAATGGTGACATCTGTTATGATCATTGACCCTCCTAGTAACATGGAAATAATTTGGGCATACATTATGAATGCAATTTTATAGCTGAGTAAACTGAAGCACAGACAGCCAAAGTGCCCTACCCAAGTAACAAAGTGATTGAATGGCAAAGGTGAGAATGTTGAAGTCCAGCCCTAGATCTTTCTCTTCTTTCATAAATCCGTATTGCGAAAGCAAAGAAAAGCTAAGACAAAGGTGCAGAATCATAACTCAAATCATATAGAGAGCAGAGAGGTAAAGCCCAGCATTACAATGGCTTGAGAGCAGCTGCTCCTTCAAGGCAGCCCCAGACTCTGGAAACAGGACCTGAAGGCAGCAGGAAAGGGCTCACAAGTCCCTTACTTGTTTTACAGCCAAAAAAGACAAATCAAGAGATTCTTCCTTTTTCTGTGGCCAGCTTAAACCGTGACTGATTGTGAAGGGCAGTGACAAGATGACCAATCATCAGTTCTCTCTGTTTAAGAATGACCTCTGTAAGCTTATCTTAAGGGGTGTAATTACTGCTAAACAAATACAGTCATGGAGTAGTAATGAGAGGCTTTCTCTAGTATAATTCCCAAAGGAGATATTTGTACCGAATAACAAACCTACACTGCAGAATACATTTTAGTTTCCACATAATGCTTCTGCTTCATATAAGAACTCAATTCTGTAAAGAGTAACTTGAACAATCATAGCTCCCATGACATCAACCCCAAAACAGTAATGTGCATTTAATGAGAACTTCAAGGAACATTCCTTAATTTGGAAGAGGTGCTGTCTGTAGGCAATGATAGCAGTTATTGCAGGCGACCACTGAGAGTTCATCTGTTGTGTTAAAAATAAATGGTCGGATTCCATCTTGGAATTTCTCACAGATTATGGTCTATTCACACTGACAAATAACAAAATGCTTTGGGAAGTTATCCTTTTGCGTACATGGCTTTAACTCTGGTTTTTGTGTAGATTCAGTTAAGAAATGTTTGGCTGGTCATTTGCATCCTCTATTACCCAGCCTCAGATAATGAACTGCAGACGGAGCTCAGTGCAGATAGAATTGCTCTGTCTGTGGGGTGGGTAGGGAATAAAGAAAACGGTCTACTTTTTCTTTCTAAAAAGCTTTTTATTTTAAAACAGTTTTAGATTTGCAGAATTATTGTGAAGTTAGTACAGAGAGTTCCTATATACCAATATCAGTTTCCCCTAGCTAGCACTGTACATTATTAGTACATTTGTTGTAATTAATGAACTAATATTAATATAGTCTTATAAGCCAAAATCCATAATTTATTCTAATTTCCTCAGTTTACCCCTGATGTCTTTTCTATTTAAGGACCCTACCCAGGATACTACATTATATTTAATTGTCATGTCTTCTTAGGCTCTCCTTGGCTCTAACAGTTCCTCAGGCTTTCCTTGTTTTTGTTGACCTTTTAGGAAGTACTGGTCAGGTATTTCGGAGAATGTTCCTCAAATGAGATTTGTCTGATGCTTTTCTCTCGATTAGACTGGTGTTATGGGTTTTGCAGAGGAAGACCACAGAGATAAAGTGCCATTCTCACTGCATCTTATCAAGGGTCCAACACCACCCGCATGGCTTATCGCTGTCAATATTTGTAAAGTGCACATTTTCTTTCGCTCTTAGGTACCTTCTGTTCCCCCAAAACTGACTTGCTTTCTCTTCTTCTTACTGAGTTGTTATAATTTCAAAAGTAAAATGGAAGGTCTAATATTCAAAGGTAGAGGGAGTCCCTAGTGCAGGCAGGGATTCTGCAAATGCCAGGCTTGTAACCAAGGAGAAGGCAGAGAGAGGTCTTATTTTCTAAGCCTCTGCTTTCTCATTGTTCCCCTGACAAAGCAGATCACCTCAGACTGATGAGACGCTTCTCATGTCAGAACATAAACCAGGTGACACTGTAAGTAACGGACAAGAGGAATTGCCAATTGTGTCAATCATATTGCCTGGTACATTTTTATACGGCTTTGGTTTGGCTAAATATAGCTGTAATCCATTTCTGTTGCTAAGCATCATATTTTTATTAGGCAAGGTACTTATTTGAAAATGCAAAACCGAGTCTGGGTCTTGTAGGGAAGTACCTGGAAAAAAAGGGACAGACTCTAAATGTCAATGGCTTGGGTCAGTTTGAGCTTCTAGAGTCGTGTGGTAGTTTTTTAAATCTACCTCACAAACGAGTCCAGGGAATGACCTGCTTTCATCTTGCAGCCTACTTTATTTTATTGCCATCTCTGTGTGTCTCATTTCACATATCTTTCCCTGTCAGCTACAGAGAGGCTGAGCTACGGCCACGGCTGCCGAGCTGGGTCTATCTACAGTCACGTGGTGCAGGTGACAACAAAACAAACAGCTCACTCAGGTGAGCACGCGCTCTCCAGAGCAGGGTGACCTATGGGAGGAAAAACAAAAAACGATTTAAAATCCTTCCTCATGAAAAGACTCTGGGAATATATTACGTACACAGTACAAGGAATTGCTAAAAAAATTGCAGCAGGAGACCCATGGAGGTTTATGTAGAAAATTCTTTTCTAGCAGGTGAAGAAAAGCAGAATGGGTGTTTGTCTATCTTAGAAGCTTAAAATAAGCTTCTCCTGAAACAGGCAGAGACTAAATGTATTAGTTAGGACTTTCAGTTGCAAATCAGAAACCAACAGCAGGTCATTTGAGCACAAAGGAATATTTTTGCAGAAGTCAGCAAATGTGACCTGCCACTCATTTTTTATACGGCCTACAAGCTAAGAATAATTGTTACCTTTTAATATAGTTGAACAACAACAAAAATAATGCTATTTCATGATCTGTGAAAATTATATGAAATACAAATTTCATATAATTTGTCCATAAATACAATATTATTGGAGCACAGCCATACTCACTTGTTTGCATATTGTCAATAGCTGCTTTCATGGTACAGTGACAGGATTCTTCCTTCCCTTCCTTCCTCCCTTCCTCCCTCCCTCCTCTTCCTTCCCCTCCCCTCCCCTCCTCTCCCCTCCCCTCCCCTCCTCTCCCCTCCCCTCCCCTCCCCTTCCCTTCCTTTCCTTTATTTTTCCTTTCCTTCCTTCCTTCTCTTTTTCTTTCTTTCTTTCTTTCTTTCTTTCTTTCTTTCTTTCTTTCTTTCTTTCTTTCTTTCTTTCTTTCTTTTTCTTTTCCTCCTTTCCTTTTTTTTTTAGAGAGAGGCAGGGAGAAAGAGAGACAGGAACATCAAACTGCTCCTGTATGTGCCCTGACTGGGGAATCAAACTGGCAACCTCTATGCTCTGGGATGACGCTCCAACCAACTGAGCTATCTGGCCAGGGTCCAGTTTCTGATGCGCACTCTCTTTGAGTTGCCATCGGCTATCTGCTTGCTGTGTCCTCACATGGCAGAAAAAGAGGAATTGCAAGCTATCTTCTATCTCTTCTTATAAGGGCCATAATTCAGTCCCCATGCTCATGACCTCATCTAAACCTAATTACCACCCAAAGCTCCATCTCCAAATGATATCACATTGGGGGGTAGGGTTGCAACATGTGAACTTTAAAGGGGACACAAGACACAATTCACCCCATAGTAATTAGCTATACTTTTACAGAAAAGGCTAATCCCTGTATTAAGGATATTAGAACACAGAATCTGCAAGAGGCCATGTGTAAGCACATGCTACACACTGTGTTTGAGCCAGAAAATTTACAAAATCACATTGTAAAGTAGTTCAGGGAAACCCTATTTCTACTACCCTAAGGAACTGCTAATTTTCCCAACATAGGGCCCTGGACAGGACTGTTAGGAGCCTTGACACAGCTGCCTCTTTAAAATGTTGCACTTTGCACCTTACCAGGATGGTTTCAGCTATTGCCTGCTATTTGCACACAAGCTTTTGATTCAATGGCTGGTGTAGGCAGATATGATTGGTGGATGCCAGATCACATATCTGTGTTACCTAAGTTACAAGGGAGTCTAAGACAACAAGTATCTGGCTCCTGAAGGGATAGGGATGTGAAACCATAATGTGCAGAATTCCCTAAATATCTAATGCAGCGGTGGGATTCAGCCAGTTCTCACTGGTTCGGCAGAACCAATACAATACCTAATTTTTTTGTAGAGTTCAGTGAACCGGTTGTTAAGCTGGCACTTGTAATCAGGGTTCTCTCTAAGGTGGGCGCCTGGGCAGCTGCCCAATGTAAAAATCACACATTTACATCCCTTATTCTTTTTCAATGTTGATCTGCGCAACAGCATATTCTAAGCACCTGAAGTAACATTCATTCCGTCCATAGGTGAAAAAAATTTGATGAAACTATGCTTGTAATATTTATTTATTCATTTCATAAAACTCCCTATACCTTTGATGAAACACTACATTTTAATTCCCTTGCGTTTGTTACTTCAGTAAACAAACATATAATGTAAAGAGAAAAAGTGCCAAACAACCAGGGGGTGACAAGCTGTCATTGGAAATATCTTAAATAACAGTTTTATTGTTTTCTGGTCAGGTATTATTTAATATTTTTAAATTATTATTTTAAAACTCTTTCTTATAATCTAGTTTTGTGTACCTCTTTTATTGTCCTTATTTAAGTATTAAATGCATGAAATAATAAACTACCTTTCGGTATATCATTTTTTTATACTTAAAATGGCATTAGAGCACAGAACCAGTTGTTAAATTCTTTGAATCCCACCATTGATCTAATGGAATTATCTAATAGCAAGTCACAGTATTAAATGATTTAGTCTTGCATTATTTCTCCTCTACCATTTCCCCTGAGAGTTGTTTACCTCTTGAATAAACTCCTTTCCTCTATGGGAAGATCCCAGGTGGCCTTCCAATAATTTGACAAGCCTTCCTGGATCCAGAGATTGTGTTTGACAAAAAAGGAAAATGGGAAAAAGTGGGGCTCAATGATCAGAAACCTCTTTACTGTGGCATGACAGACTGTTTCGTCTTCCTTCCCTTGCTAAATTCTCTGCACCAAAGGTGAGGTGCTATCAGTCTCTGCCACTTTGGATATAGGCTTTGCTTCCTCTCTCTGGGCCAGAATTTACTCTGATTCTTTTTGACAACAACAACATGGAAATTTGTGACAACTAGACAAAAAAAAAGTCAAAGGGCTTCACATTCTCTTTATTATTTTTAAAATTCTACTTTTGGCCAAGATGGAATAATAAGAGACAAGCTTTCATGCTAGAATAACCAAATATTTTCCCTTCCACCAAAAATAAATAAGTAACAAAAACACAAACTAAAATTCCATAACTCAAACACACACAAAAAAACCCCAGCAGATAATATATAAAATAATGAATTTTAAAAAACTACATCAGGCATTGAAAGATACAAGATGAGCCCTATGATTAACCTAACTTACTATCTTGTAAGAGTTTCCAGATAAGAGTGTAGGGAGGTGAACCTGGGGTGAGTACAGCAGACTCTGTGTTGAGGAGAATAAGCTGAGAGTTCAGGGCAATCAAGAAGGCTAGAGTCGCCTGACCAGGTGGTGGCGCAGTGGATGGAGTGTTGAAATGGGATGCGGAGGACCCAGGTTCGAGACCCTGAGGTTGCCAGCTTGAGCCCAGCTCATCTGGTTTGAGCAGAAGCTTACCGGCTTGAGCCCAAGGTTGCTGGCTCGAGCAACGGGTTACTCGGTCTGCTGAAGGCCCATGGTCAAGGCACATATGAGAGGGCAATCGATGAACTAAGGTGCCACAACAAAAAACTGATGATTGATGCTTCTTGTCTCTCTCTGTTCCTGTCTGTCCCTATCTATCCCTTAAAAAAAAAAAGAAGGCTAGAGTCCAAGGTAGGACAGAACTCCACAAGAAAGAAGATGCAATAGAATTCTAAACTATACTCAATTCAAAAAAGATAAAAGGGGGAATCAAGAATATATGGGTCAAATATAAAACAAAGAGTGAGATAATAGATTTAATCCCAAACATGGCAATCACATTAAGTGTAAATGGACTAAATACCCCAATTAAAAGACAGAGATTGTCAGGTTGAATAAATTTTTTTTAATTTATTGATTATTGAAAGAGAAGAAGGGGGAGAGAGAGAGAAAGAGAAAGAAAGAGAAATGTCAATTTGTTGTTTCTCTTATTTATGCACTCATTGTTTGATTCTTATATGTGCTCTGACCATAAATTGAACCTCAAATGTGGCATATTGGAATGATGCTCTAATCAGCTGAGCTATCCAGGCAGGACAGTTGGGTAAAAAAAGTAAGACTATACATTATACTGTCTAAAAGAAATTGACTTTAGACATAACAAACACAAATAGGTTAACTCTTTGAGTAGTACGAATATTCATGTACGTCCTCACTCAAAGGGTTAACAAAAAACTCATTACTCAAAGGGTTAAAAGAAAAGAATAGAAAAAATATATACCACATTAGCACTAGCCAAAGAAAGCTAAAGTGGATATATCAATAAAACAAAAAGTAAATTTCAAAACAAAGAATATTAGCAAAGATTAAAAAGGTCATTTTATAATGATGAAGGGGTCAATTCATCAATAGGTCAAAATTATGAGCTTCGGCCCTGGCCGGTTGGCTCAGTGGTAGAGCGTCGGCCTGGCGTGCAGGAGTCCCAGGTGCGATTCCTGGCCAGGGCACACAGGAGAAGCGCCCATCTGCTTCTTCACCCCTGCCCCCTCTCCTTCCTCTCTGTCTCTCTCTTCCCCTTCCGCAGCCAAGGCTCCATTGGAGCAAAGTTTGCCTGGGCGCTGAGGATGGCTCTGTGGCCTCTGCCTCAGGCGCTAGAATGGCTCTGGTCCCCGTTTCCAACTTCAGAAAAATACAAAAAAATAAATAAAAAAAATTATGAGCTTCAAGAAATTGGTACTACCAATTTTTAAAATAGTTTGTCAGTTTCTTTAAAAGTTAAACCTACATCTACCATATGATTTGGACATTTACTCTTAAGTATTTATCTAAGAGAAAATAAAGCAAACATCTATATAGACTGGTACATGAATATTCATAGCATCTTCATTTGTAATCATCCCAAACCGTAAGTAATCTGAATGTCCATCTCTAGGTAAATGGATAAACAAATTGTACCCAATGGAACACTTTCTAGCAATAAAGAGGAATGAACTATTGATATATTCAACAACATAAATGAATTCCCAAATGATTATAATGAGAAAGAAAAGCCAGACCATAAAAAGAGTGTGTACTATATGAATTTATATAACATCCTAAAAATTTCAAACTAATGTATAGTGATAAGAACAAATTGGTGGTTTTCTGGTGGATGAGAAGATGGAGAGGTACAAGAGGAAGCAATTACAAAAGGGCAAGAAGAAATGCTGAGGGGGATGGATATTGAAACTATCTTGATTGTGGTAATGACTTCATAGGTATGTACATGTGTCAAAACATCAAAATTTTACACTTTAATCATTTGTTATTTATTGTAAGTCAAACATACCTCAATAAAAATTAAGGTTAAAAAAATAAATGTCAGTTATTTATTTTTTTAATCAATGTTAGGCATCACCCATATTGTGTCCAGCCTCCTGACTCTTTGAAGCTGAAATTCTTGTCATCACAACGAGTCAGCCCAGGAACTGGTAGTTCCTTTGTGCAGTTTGGCCTACTGTCTTATAGCCAAGTCTTTACATGCCAGCCAAGGTGATAGGAAGGGGTGTGGGGCATAGCATGGAGCATTTGTATTTCTTCAAGGCAGAACTTAAAGACCCTTGGGGTCTTTCAATTACAATTCTTCTATCTCATTTGAGTCACTGCAGGCAGGTTTCTTTATTTTGTTTTATAGAAACATCAAGAGCCGGCATGATTCCTAAATAAGTAGGTAATCTGCAGATGTTCTTGTCCCTTGACAAGATATAAAGCCTATCTTCTGAGAAAAGGCAAGAGATTCACATGTGCCTTGCTTAAGAACAATAGGCAAATGTAACAGTCTGTTAATTCCATCTGTTTTTCATGAGAAGAAAGAATTTTTACAATGAGGTATCAGCAGGTTTTCAGGCCCCAATACAAGGGATTTTCCTAAGGGGATCCCATAACAATCTTCTGTGTATTTAAACTTATATGCTAGTGAAGTCTACCTTATCTCTAATTGTGTAATAAAAGGCTTTGTCTTATTAAAAGAATTTGAGGGAAGATAATGTAAAGTATTTTGATTGGTGGAGAGTAAAAGCTTTCCTGACCATGATGAAATTGTCTGTGTAAGGAAGAAACATCTAAAGCAGTGGTCCCCAACCTTTTTTGGGCCATGGACCGGTTTAATGTCAGAAAATATTTTCATGGACCGGCCTTTAGGGTGGGACAGATAAATGTATCACGTGACCAAGACAAGCGTCAAGAGTGAGTCTTAGACGAATGTAACAGAGGGAATCTGGTCATTTTTTAAAAATAAAACATCATTCAGACTTAAATATAAATAAAACAGAAATAATGTAAGTTATTTATTCTTTCTCTGTGGACTGGTACCAAATGGCCCATGGACCGGTACCAGTCCGTGGCCCGGGGTTTGGGGACCACAGATCTAAAGTACTGTCAGCTATCGTATTCTGGGAATTTTTACATTTCCTGAGGCATTTGGTGACTAGAGCAGATAAAGTGCTGGCAGAACTTGTAAGGACCAAAAAACAAAACAGGTGAATGCCAAAGGCCAAATTTCTCCATTATTTCTTTTCTGGGTTTGTGGGAGTATGTTGGCATAGCAAGGAGTACCCTTTTCCTCCCTTCCTTAGCAGAATTTCCCAAACGTCAGCTGCCTGCCTGGTTCCAGTGCCTCTACTCCAACAGGTCAAGAGCAGGCGACTCTGCAATCAGAGGACTGGGTATCTGAAGGGCTCCCACCCAACAGATTCCCCTCCCTTTAGGAGGATTCTAGACATCTTTCTAGTCTTCTATATGCATGGGCTTTGTCAGAGAAATCCCTGCTGGGAAGTTAGTCAGGAATGCAGACCCTACTCCTGGCAAATTTCCTTGCCTGGGAACTGTGGTTTGGCCTCAATCAGCTGGATGCAGATGGGATGGAGTTTGCATTTCCAGGCTCCCAGGATACATGTTCTTGCTTCATAAGATGGTCAACTCTTATGGCTGGGGAGATGTGTGGAAAATAATGTGGGCATTTTAAGTCATGTCTGAAAATTATCGTGGAACTCTAGGAAGAGCTTAAAAAGTGAATAAAAATAAAACTGGCACTCTAGTAATGTAATCTTTTCTCATACGCAATACTTCAGAGAATATTTAATAACAAAGGTAAGATCTGAATAAAGTGAAAAGTGTTACTTTTATTTCCATTACCTGATGGGCGACTTTAGGCTACACTATTTTTTAGGGCCCAGTCATCAGAATCAAAAATTTTCTGAATACAAGAAAACTTTAGGTGGACATTGAACATTTAAAACAAACAAACAGCCTGACCAGGCAATGGCGCAGTGGATAGAGCATTGGACCGGGATGCGGAGGACCCAGGTTCGAGACCCTGAGGTCTCCAGCTTGAGCGCGGGCTCATCTGGCTTGAGCAAAAGCTCACCAGCTTGGACCCAAGGTCACTGGCTCCAGCAAGAGGTTACTCAGTCTGCTGAAGGCCTGTGGTCAAGGCACATATGAGAAAGCAATCAATGAACAACTAAGAAGTCGCAACACGCAACGAAAAACTAATGATTGATGCTTCTCATCTGTCTCCATTCCTGTCTGTCTGTTCCTGTCTATCCCTCTGACTCTCTCTCTGTCTCTGTAAAAAAATAAATATAAAATTAAAAAACAAACAAACAAACAAACAAAAAAACCAGCCTGACCTGTGGTGGTGCAGTGGATCAAGCATTGACCTGGAATGCTGAGGTCGCCAGTTCAAATCCCTGAGCTTGCCCGGTCAAGGCACATATGGAAGTTGATGCTTCCTGCTCCTCCCCCCTTCTCTCTCTCTCTCTCTCTTCTCTAAAAATGAATAAATAAAAATAATTTAAAAAAAAAGAATAAAACACTCATTTAAAAAGAAAACCAACCAAACAAAAAAACATAGATTAACCTTGAGTGAAACCATACTCAATTCTGTCCCCTCTCAAAAAGTACCTAGTGAATTAGTTTGAACAAAAATGAACCCAAAATTTGAGAAATAAATACAACATGAAAAATATTCAACAATAAAAAAAGGGAAATAAAATTATAGTAATTATTTATCTAATGTCTGTCCCTTGTTTTCTTATTTCCCTCCATTGAGAATTGTTAACAATTACTTAATCTAGGCCTGACCTATGGTGGTGCAGTGGATAAAGCGTTGACCTGGAACGCTGAGGTCGCCAGTTTGAAACCCTGAGCTTGCCCAGTCAAGGAATTGATGCTGCCTGTTCCTCCCCTTACCCCCCCAAAATGAAAAAATAAAACAAAAAGCAATTATTAAAAAAACCCCAAACAATTACTTAATCTATAAATAATCTATACATGGCATTGACATAAACATTACACATACATACATATATATATCTATATGCATATAGAAGATAGATATAGATATAAAGATATCTCATATACCCTTTTTATACTTTTTTTTTAAAACAAGAGAGACAGAGGGACAGACAGACAGGAAGGGAGAGAGATGAGAAGCATCAATTCTTTGTTGCGGCACCTTAGTTGTTCACTGATTGCTATTACAGGAATATGATGTTATAGTAATTAAATATATAGAAGTATAAAAAATATAGAAGATATATAGAAATAAGTTAGGATATAATATTAAAAGCCATTAAGGCAAGTGAATTAGGCTATGCCCTCTGGGTGGGAACTAATCTAATGTGTTCAGATATGACAGGCAAGAATATGCCTTCTGCATAGGGCTCAGTTAGTGTGTGTGTGAAATTATATATACATAAAAAAAAGAGCTCCCTGTGAGGAACTCTGGAAAAAGTGGCTTGATGTGAAAATCCCATATTATCACCTGTTAGAAGGCGCAAGCCAGAAAAGGGTACTAAAGCGGAGGGGCCCTCAGCTACAGTTAGTTGTCTAGACTCCAACGTTGAATGTGGATTGTCTTCACACGGCTCTGACCAAGTACAGCTGAGAGGAGCACGCTGATGGGGTTCTCTTAAACTATACCCAGGCATGCCATAGGATCTGGGAGTAATAAACTGCCTGTGTGATCTTGCAACTAATTTATGTGTCGGTCATATCTTTCCTTCTGTGGCAATTGGTCTTGGTACCAATAAGTAGAATACTCATAACTGCCTCAAGAGTAGTCTCAAAGAGGCTGCCAGCCCTGCTGTTAAGCTGGAGTGTCCCATTGCACAGGGAAGTCAAATTGGGGACGCCTGATCGACATAGAGCTCTGGTTCAACTGGGACGATTTCTTTCTCATATGTGCCATGACTGGGATCTCCAGCCGAGCCAGTGACCCACCCCTTGCTCAAGCTGGTGACCTTGGGCTTCAAGCCAGCGACCATGGAGTCATATCAATGATCCCACACTCACGCCTATGCTCAAGCTGGTAAGTCTGCACTCAAGCTCAATGAGCCCGAGCTCAAGCCAACAACCTCAGGGTTTCAGACCTAGGTCCTCCGCATCCCAGGTCGACGCTCTATCCACTGTGCCACCGCTTAGTCAGGCTACTGTGAATTTCTTTATACATACAAAAGAACATAATGTATAAGTGATGGACAAAGACTATAACTAGCATGAACATTATTACTTCAGTCTTGGTTCTAGAAGTAGATGGCATGCTTAAACTGAAAAATTGAGGAGAGTTTAAAGAAATGACTATTTACAAAGTTGCAGGCAGGCTTAGAAAAACCAATAAAGCATAATATAGCACTCAATGGTTTATCTAGATTTTGTGGAGTCTAAAGCACATTCCATTTTTAAAACCTTCCTTAAGAAAAAGAATGTAAAACCAGTGATATAAAAGTAGGTACAAACATGAATTTAGAATGAGTAAGAAAGCATATCAAATCAAAAATTTATAAAACTATTGTACAAATGTCACAAAATTTAATGTCATCTTATCAGTATTACATTTATTGTATCTCTTTAATACTTTTTTCCCCACTTTTTTTTTCTATGGGCTCTTTGATTACCACTTCTTATAGCATTGCTATCATTCTTATAGAAAGACTAGAAAGCTAGTTGTCTTTCCTCTCATATAGCCCCTTTCTGGATTCTCTGTTCTGTGTAATTGGTCTATGAATTGCATCCTACAAGAGAATGAGAATAGTCCACTATCACAAATGAAACAACAAACTATGGCACATGTCCAGCATTGGCCAGGGGCACCCTTTTTTTTTTAAGTGCAAAGGTCAGGTCATTTTACAAATCTAAGGAAATTCTTATTCCATCTTTCACACCTAAGAATGCTATTGTTACCACCTTAAGCCAACTACTGTAGTGGCTGCTTATCCCTTCAGGATGAAATCTAAACTGCCCCAGATGGTAGAGAATCTTTATCCTCCTATTCCTTCTTACCAGCCTGGCCTCACCCCTCAGCACCTTTTATGCACCACCTCTGCCTATTCCACACAGGTTATACTTCAGTACCTCTCTGGCTATCTGTAGTTCCAGACCAGGCTATGCTGAGCCCCATCCTGGAGCCTTGACACACAATGCTCTCTGCTCAGAATATTCTCTAAGCTTGTCCACCTAGCAAACCCACCCCATGCCTTCAAGTCCCAGATGAAATGCTATTTCCCCTATAAAGCTTTCTTTGACTCCCTCAGACACACTTCATTTTTTCCCCTTCATCACAGTCCTAGTGAGACAATGATCTTACTCTACTACAATTGCTTGTAGATTTATCTCCTTACTAGCCTGTAGCCCTCTGAAGATCATAGACTGAGACTTCTCTTTCTTGTATCCCAGGCACCCAGCACAGGCCCTGGCACATAGTAGGCACTCAATAAATGTGTTTTCAATGAATGATCATCAAGCAAACTTCTTTATGCCTACTATTGAGCTAATATGTTATCTTATTTTATAATAACATATTGAAGAGTCATTATCCCTATTTTAAGGATAAAAAATTTGAAGCTCGGCCCTGGCCGGTTGGCTCAGTGGTAGAGCGTCGACCTGGCGTGCAGGAGTCCTGGGTTCAATTCCCAGCCAGGGCACACAGGAGAAGCGCCCATCTGCTTCACCACCCCTCCCCCTCTCCTTCCTCTCTGTCTGTCTCTTCCCCTCCCGCAGCCAAGGCTCCATTGGAGCAAAGTTGGCCCGAGCGCTGAGGATGGATCTAGGGCCTCTGCCTCAGACGCTAGAATGGCTCTGGTTGCAACAGAGCAACGCCCCAGATGGGCAGAGCATCGCCCCCTGGTGGGCATGCCGGGTGGATCCTGGTCAGGTACATGTGGAGTCTGTCTGACTGCCTCCCCATTTCCAACTTCGGAAAAAATACAAAAAAATTAAAAAAGAAAAAAAAGAAATTGAAGCTCAATGAGTTTAAACAATTTGGCCATAACTATTTCAATCCAGTTCTGATGCCAAAAATGTATGCTGTTTACTACATTACACTGTTCCTCTAGGCAGGTAAATTGTGCAGTTTCAGTAGCTCTTAAGCTAGCTGCATATGGCGTGCTGATCCAACTTTTTCTGAAATAATATATTGCTCTTCGTTCTCTCAGAAATCCAAACCCCATTATGTTTCTGCCCTGGCCACTCCCTTGGAAACTGCTCCTTTCCAAGGTCACATGTGATCTCTCTGCCTCCGAGCCTAATGATCATTTTTTCCCTTATCTTTTCTGACTCTCAGTAGTTTTCCACAAAGTTGACCACTCCCTTTGTTCTAGAAAGAATTTTCTCTCTCAGCTTTTGTGACAAACCATTCTCTCATTTTTTTTTCTTGTGTCACTGGACATTCTGTCTCAATTTTCTTTTCTGGCTCTTCCTCTTCTTTCCTACCACTAACTACTGGACTTCCTCAGAAAGCGCTGGAACTTGCTCCTCTTCTCTGTCTACTTCCTGTCCTAGGTGACTTCACCCAGGCCCGAGAAAGTCAATAGACTCCATATGCTGTTTGCCAACTGCCTATCTCTCCCAGTTTTCTGTTTACACTTACATAGCCAACTATTTGATGTCTCTACTTGATTGTTTCACTGGTGTGCCCTCAGTTTTTAATGGCATCCCTTAGTTTCTCCCCTCAAAGATGTTCTTCTTCCAGTGTTCAAGTTACTGTTGCTTTATGACAAACCACTTCAAATCTTAATAGGTCAGGAATTTGGACAAGGCACAGTGGGAATGACTGAATTCTACCCAAGATACTTCGGAGCCTGAGGAAGCTTCAAAGACAGGAGGTGAATTAACAATGGGAGGCTAGAATTATTTGGAGACATTTTCATTCACACATCTGATGGTTAATACTGGCTGCCAACTGGGACCTCAGCTGGGGCTGTTGACTGGAACATTTACACATGGCCCCCTCATGTGACCTAGGCTTCTTCATAGAAGGGCAACCTCAAGGTAGGTGGACTTATGTGGTCAATGGAGCAATGTGCCAGAAGTCAAGGAGAAGCTGCATGGCCTTTAACGGTTGTATGGCCAGTAGCCACGGCCACCATCACAGCCACCTGGCTCTTGCAGGTTTGCATTTAATTCAGACAGACGGTACAGAAACAATTGAGCCGAAAACTGGTGGTCCATTTTTCTTTAATCCTAGCTCGCACCCGGCAAATGAGTAAATAACAAACACACTGGGCTCCAAAATCCACTCATTCAGCGCTTACAAAGCTACTGACTCATCCGAGTTTTCCTAGAATCAAAGGCTCCCACCTCTTTGCCTCCATTTCGGCTGCCTCCTTTCCCCACGTGGCCTCTCTCTCTCCCCTGCTACAGCATGGGCTCCTTCTCTCTACAAGAACATGGTCACTCTCCTCCAAAATGGCTTCCTAGCTCCACCTTTTAAAACCTTTTGGTGCGAAAGCCCCTCCTCCAGCACACACGGCACAGCCAAGCCCCTTCCCAAGCAAGAAGGGCAATTAGCTGTATCACATGAGGGCAGTGGCCATCTTTAACACTAAGAGTGAGAAAAAATAACTTATTTGCCTAACAATGGTCTAAATTCAGAAGTCCCACGGGCATTGCTCCTGTTACTCTATTAATAGAATAGTCCCCAGACTCAAGGGGAAGGGATGTGGATCCCACTTCTCAGTGGGATAAATAGATATCCTTGTGACAAATTTCTACCACTTTGCAACTCCTCCTGCTCTCCTTCCATTTTGTTCCCTTTCAATACAGCTTCCATGTAACAAAGTGATCTTACCAAAATGTCACATCTTTTTCTCTTGCTTGAAAGCCATCAATGATTTCCCAGAGCTCTTAAAATAAAATTCTAATTTCTTATCTCTCCAATCTCATCTTATATCACTCTTCCTTTGACTCATCAGACCACACCAGATGCATTTCCCTTCTTTTCTACTTTGTGGCTTTTGTATTTGCCATTCCCTCTGCCTAAAACATTCTTTCATTCCCTGTTGTTATTGTTGTTTCCATATGATTAGCTCTTTTGTATCCTAAAGGCTTGACCACTCTAACTAAAGTGACCTGTATTCACTTTAGAGAAATTTTTATTCACTCTCTCATCACCCTGCTTATTTTCTTATTCATTTACAACCTATAGGTAAAATATTTATTTGTATACTTGTTTATTTTGGGACTACTCCATTATAATGTAAACTCCATGAGGGTCTCATTAACTACTTTATCCCCAAAACCCACCATAGTACCTGAAACATAGTAGGTGCTGAGAAAATATTTGTTGAATATGATAATATGATCTATTCATTCAATGCAGAAAAAGATGAGACATTTCCTCTTGAGTGTCTCTTTAGTTAAGAAGAAAAAATAATTCTCTTAAGAAGTCCTCTCCCATGAGAGCCCAGGTCTAATTCCCAGTCTTTTTGAGATTTCCAATCTCAGATCCAGGTCCTAAAATAGATGTGGAATGTATCTCAGTCTGTCCCTGGAGGAGGCAAGCTTGTCAAATGATTAAAGCAATATATCACTTGCATTCTCTTAGAGGAAGTGACGTCATTAAACGCTGCTGGCTTCTGGAGCTCAAAGAAGTCTGTGATGGGTTTCCAAGGGTTCCCTTGCATTTGCAGCCATTTGCAGCCAGGAATGACCATCCACTTTTAGATAATCATTTCTGCAAAATCTTGTTATTCCACACATTCAGACACAGACACAATGGTTTCTAAATACTTTGGATTTGTTACAACATTGCTTTTATACTTTTTAGTCACCCCCTCATCTGAGAGCTATAGGCATCTATTTTATTTTCCTGAACTAAAGAGAATCATAATGAAGCGATTTTGAAAGCATTTTTGAGACTTTTGCCAATTTCTTTAAGCTCGGTAAACCGCCTCAGGTGTCAAAAGACCTGCACTCCAAATCACTCATCTAAAAGCCTCTTGACAATCTCATTAGTACTAAAGGTTGGTTACCGTTTCATTTGGCCTGATCAAGTGTTATTTTTTCTCTTTGATTCACACTGGATCTTCAGCCAAGGAAATGTACTCTCAGCTTCCCTTCAAGGATGATTTTTCTTTTATTATTTTCACTGCACTTTTTTTTTTAAGACTTTATTTGTTGTATTTTTCTGAGGCTGGAAACGGGGAGAGACAGTCAGACAGACTCCCGCGTGCGCCCGACCGGGATCCACCCGGCACGCCCACCAGGGGCGATGCTCTGCCCCTCCGGGGCGTCGCTCTGCCACGACTCTAGCGCCTAGGGCAGAGGCCAAGGAGCCAGCCCCAGCGCCCGGGCCATCTTTGCTCCAATGGAGCCTTGGCTGCGGGAGGGGAAGAGAGAGACAGAGAGGAAGGAGGGGGGGGGGGGGGTGGAGAAGCAAATGGGCGCTTCTCCTGTGTGCCCTGGCCGGGAATCGAACCCGGGACTCCCGCACGCCAGGCCGACGCTCTACTGCTGAGCCAACCAGCCAGGGCCAAAGACTTTATTTGTTATAGAGAGGTGAGAGAGAGAAAAGGAGAGGAACAGGAAGCATCAACTCCCATATGTGCCTTCTTGACCAAGCAAGCCCAGAGTTTCAAACTGGTGCCCTCAGCCTTGCAGTTTAACGCTTTATCCCCTGTGCCACCACAGGTCAGGCAGCACTTCTTTTTCTTCATTTTATTTCTTACCTTATGAGAGCTTGTCATGTTCCCTCTCTATTTTATTCTGGTATTTAAGACCTTCAAATGGTATTATTTATTTATTTATTCATTTTTAGGGAGGAGAGAGAGAGGGAGAGAGAGAGACAGAGAGAGGAGAGAGAGACAGGGGGGAGGAGCTGGAAGCATCAACTCCCACATGTGCCTTGACCAGGTAAGCCCAGGACTTCGAACCAGTGACCTCGGCATTTCCAGGTCGACGCTTTATCCACTGCGCCACCACAGGTCAGGCAAGACCTTCAAATGGTATTTAAGCCCTTTCTTGATAACAAAATGGAACTTATTTCTCTCTTCCTTTTGAAACTCAGGAAGGATTTGTCAAGTGTGACATTAAAAAAAAAAAAGAACACAAAACCAACAAACCAACTGTATCGCTTTGGCAAAGCTTCACTGCTGCATTTGTGAACTGCCTCTGCAGTACTTTTCCTGGGACTGACAGTGTTTTGGTCTTCTCACTGGCTGCTGTAGCATGTTCGCTTACACTGTCTCATTCCCAGTGGTTTAGTAGCAAGTCTGTGATGAGTGAGTCATGGTGAACTGGAAACTAGAGTTAACACTTGGAGCCCTCCACACTTTCCCCTGACCTTTGCATAGGACACCTCACATCCTTTACCTGTTGCAGAGACAGCTAACTACTCCAATACTTATTATTCATTTGTCTATAAGTAGAGATGATGAAATCTTTTTGAGCACAGAACATGGTTGCCATATGTAAAATTTTCTCTGCAACCTTTTGCCCATTAAGAGCTTACATTGCTTATGATTTAACTTCTCTGATGCCCTGGCTGGTTTGCTCAGTGGATAGAGCGTTGACCTGGCATATAGAAGTTCTGGGTTTGATCCCCAGTCAAGGCATATATGAGAAGTGACCATCTGTTTCTCTTCTCCTCCCTCTCCCCCTTCTCTCTCTTCTCTTTTCACAGCCAGTGGCTCATTGGTTTGAGTGTAGGCCCAGGCACTGATGATAGCTCAGTTAGTCTGAGCACTGGCCTCAAGCATTAAAAATAGCTTGGTTGATTCAAACATTGGCCCTAGATGGGGGTTGTGGGGTAAATCTTGGTCAGGATGCATGTGGGAGTCTGTCTCTTTATCTCCCCTCCTCTCACTTAAAAAAAGATTTAATTTCTCTGATATCTAAAGGACAGTTTTCTGGTTAGGAAAAAGAGAGAGTGAATGTTAATAAGCAACATCTTAATCACTTCTCTCAAGCTTTACCCTAACCAGTCAACTATCTTTTTTTCTTCTTCTTTTTCCAAGTGAGAGGAAGGGAGCTAGAGAGACAGACGCATGTGCCCCAACTGGGATCCACCCAGCAACCCCAATCTGGGGCTGATGCTTTGCATATCTGGGGCCATGCTTGCAACTGAGCTATTTTTAATGCCTGAGTTGGAGGCTCCACAGAGCCCTCCTCAGTGCCCAGGCCGATGTGCTTGAACGAACTGAGCTATGGCTGCAGAAGTGGGGGGGGGGCAGATGGTCACTTCTCCTGTGTGCCCTGTCTGGGAATTGAACCTGGGACACCCACACACCAGGCTGACACTCTACCACTGAGCCAACTGGCCAGGGCCTCAACTATCTTATTGTTAAGAATTCTACAAACATTTTTCAGATGGAAATTCTTTGGACTGGTGCCTTTCAGATCAACCTTGAGAACAATTTAACTTTTATTGTTTTCAGTTCCTTCAAAGAAAAGCAAATATTTACTACATCTGATACTTTGTCTCTACTCAACTGATTTTTTAAAAAGAGGTCTTTTTGAGCACTTTATGTTCTCCTAAGTATTCTGAAAAGTGTTCTGTTTTGCAATGTTCTTTGTAGGTTCCATCTGTTCTGATTTTTCAGTTTTTTAAAAATCTCCTTAGAAAATTCAATGAAAAAAGGTAAAAGGCTTTATTGCCAGTAAATTTCTGTTTCTCTTCTTTCTGGGAGAGAGCCAATTTGAGTTTAAAAATAGACCTGAGCAATGTCTACAGCTTGAGATTCATTCAACTCACTAATATTTGCTCTGGAATAATAAGGAGACTTGATACATTTGAAATAAAATTATTCCCATATTTGTCACCTTTCCATTTCAGATAAAAGAAAACACCATAGCAGCCTTCTGTTGAAGCAAACTCCATTATGTTAACCACCTCCTCTCTCTCATTTTTAATTTATCCTGAAAAAATTAAAGTTGGCAATTTAGGTCATTCTAAGTATCCCATGTTAAACACTTATCAATTGATGTTATTTATTATTAATTTCTAATAGCAGTTACTCTGGTCCTAATACCAGATATTCACTGGGATAAAAATATTGGGCAACTAAAAAAGAATGACTTAATTTTAAAGTTTAACACTTTTCCAAGGAAGACATATAGATGACCAACAGATATATGAAAAGATGCTCAATTTCACTAGCTAAAAGGGAAATGCAAATAAAAACCATAATGAGATATTGCTTCACACCTGTTAAAATGGCTATTATCAACAAGAACAAGAAATAACAAGTGTTGGAGAGGATATGGAGAAAGGGAACTCTTGTATATTGCTGGTGGGATTGTTAATTGGTACAAACACTATGAAAAACAGTGTGGAGATTCCTCAAAAAATTAAGACTAGCGTTACCGTATGACCCATCAAGTCCTCCTCTGGGTAACTACTGAAAATTTGAAAACATTCATAAAGATGTATGTACTCCTATGTCATTATTCATAATAGCCAAGACATGGAAACAATGTAAATGTCCTTTATTCAATGATTGGATAAAGAAGATGTAGTACTTATATACAATAGAATACTACTTAACCATAAAAAGATGAAATATTGCCATTTGTGATAACATAAATGGATCGTCAGAGTATCATGCTAAATGAAATAAATCAGGTAGAAAAGGACAAGAACAATATGATTTCACTCATATGTGAGATATAAAACAAAAAAGCAACAAATGAACAAACAAAACAAACTCATATAGACAAAAGAATGGTGGTGACTAGAGAGGGAGGGGCTAAGGGACAAAAGAATGGTGGTGACTAGAGAGGGAGGGGCTAAGGGAAGGGTGAAGGAGGTAAAGGGGGTCAAATATATGGTGATGGAAGGAGTCTAGAGTTGAGCATACAATGATATACAGATGTTGTATTATAATGTTGTACACTTGAAACTTATATAATGTTATTAACTAATATTATCACAATAAATTAAAAATATATTTAAACAATTTTAAAGTAAAAAAAATCAGTATTAGCTCTGGCTGGGTGGCTCAGTGGATAAAGTGTCTTCATAGCACACTGAAGTCACAGGTTCGATCCCCTGTCAGGGCATGTACAAAAAGCAATCAATGAACACACAACTAAATGGAACAATGAGTTGATTCTCTTTCTCTCTCTCTCTCTGTCCTTCCCCCCTCCCTTCCTCTCTCTCTCTTTATCAATGGAAAATTTAAAAAAATTAAAAATTAATATTATTGAGATATAATTGGAATATAATAAAATTCACAAAATTTAAGTGTATAATCAATGAATTTTCATAAGTACATACATTTAAATTCATTTATTTGTTAACTACTCTCAAATTAAGGCACAGTAAATTTCCATCAACCTGAAAGTTTTCCTCCTTCCCCTTAACAATTCTCTACCTAACTTTGGCACTAGGCAACCACTGCTCTGCCTTCAGTAACTCTAGTTTTGGCTTTTATAGAATGTTATGTAAATAGAAACACAAAGTGAGTCATCTTTCATATCTGCCTGCTTTTACTTAGCATAATATTTTGCTGATTCATCCCGAGTTGTATCAATAATACGTCCCTTTTTATTGCTGAGTAGTATTCCATTGTATGCATATAGCACACATTGTCTATTCAAATTGATAAACAGTTGGGTGTTTCTAATTTCTGACTATTACTAATAAAGTTATTAGAAACACTCACGTACATGTCCTTGGGTGAAGTATGTTTTCATTTCTCTTTGGTGAATGTCTAGGAGTAGGATTTCTAATATGATGTTAAGTGTGTGCTAAACTGTCTTTCAAAGAAGATGTACAAACAATGTGGCTGTTTCACATCCTGGTCAACACAATATTGTTGGGGTTTTTTACTTTAACTCTTTTAGTGCTTATGTTGAAATTCATTGCCATTTTAATTTGTATTTCCCTAATGACTCATGTTATTAAACCTCTTTTCAAGCACTTATTTGCTATGTTTTTCTTTGATGAGATGTCTATTCATATCTTTTGCCTATTTTTAAAAAATCCTGACCTGGCTGGATAGCTTAGTTGGTTAGAGCATTGTCCCGAAGCACAGAGGTTGCTGGTTTGATCCCTGGTGAGGACACATACAGGATCAGATTGATGTTCCTGACTCTCCTTCTGTCTCCCTCCTTTCCCTAATACAGTGGTTCCTTGAGATATGAGCAGACCAACATACACATTTTTTTAAGATACGAGCTGTGACTTGGTCCGTATTTTTGTTTGAGATCCGAGTGAAATTCTGAGATACAAGTCGTGATTCAAGAAGCTGCTGCTAGTTGGCATGTTGGCACACTGGTCCAGTATCAGCAGTACAACACCAGCATCTTGTTCTTTCTCACGTGTTACCCGCAGAATCAAGTCAAATCTTGTGCGCTGTACTTGTTCTTGCATCATTTTTGCATTTTTTACTAACTTTTTTTGTGTGCTATCATGAGCATTGGTATATGTTATGAACTGAATTGTAGCTCTAAAAAATTTGCACATTAATGCCCTAGCCCCCAGTGTGACAATCTATGGAAATAGGGCTTTTATGAAGGTAACTGAGGTTAAATGAGGTCATAAGGGTGAGGCCTTAATTTGATAGGACTGATGCCCCTAAAAGAAGAGAAAGAGACCACGCTGACTGATCTCTCTGTGCTCACAGAGAAGAAGCCATGTGAGGACACAGCAAGAAGGCAACTGTCTGTAAGCCAGGGAAAGAGATCTCACCAGAAACCAACCCTGAGGGCACCTTGATCTTGGCACACTTCCCACCTCCAGAACTGTAAGAAAATAAATTTCTGTGTTTTAAGTCACCCGATCTGCAGTATTTTGTTATGGGTGCCCAAACTGGCTAATACAGTGTACAGATAACTGTTTGAGTCCCCACTTTTCATACACCAGTGCTCATAGAGGCATTAGTTACAATAGCCAATAGGTGGAAACAACTTAAATGCTCATTGACAGATGAATGGCTCATCAAAATACAATGTTACACAGTCTATACCTGTAATAGATCATTATTTGGTCTTAAAAAGCACAGAAATTCTGACACATGTTACAACATGGATAAGCCTTGGGGTATTATACTAAGTGAAATAATCCAGACACAAAAGGACAGATATTGTATGATTCCACTTATATACAGTACCTGAAATAATCAAATTCATGGAGAAAGACACTTTATGGTGATACTAAGAGGCTGGGAAGAAGGGGAAATGAGGAGTTATTATTTAATGGGCGTAGGGTTTCAGTTTGGGATGATAAATAAGTCTTGGAAATAGATGATGGTGATGGTTGTACAATGGGAGTGTACTTAATGCTACTGAACTGTACAATTAAAATGGTTACAGTCCTTGGTGTGTGGATATGCCACAGTTTGTTGATAGACTATTTTGAATAAATCTATAAATATTTTCATACCCCCTAAAAATGGTTAAATGTAAATTTTATGTTTATGCATATTTTATCACAATAAAACAAAAAAGTAACTTTGGGTTAATATGTGGCCATGATGCTGAGAAACTGGATTAACTCTCCCACTTTAAATTGAAGAACAAGAAAAAATATGAGGTAATGGTTTTCAGACATTGGACATGAGAAACCTCAGATAGTAATTTCTCAGAGAAAAGAAATCTATGAGATGAGCCCCATAATAGTCCTAGCACAATGCTTAGAGAGTTCCCAGGCTATCGCATAGGGAGGCAAGACCCAAACGGAGCCCAGCCTTCTCCTTGAGCTAAGGAGCCAGAGCTGAGGATTTGAAGGGGCCCAGATGGACAGAATGCACAGGACAGAGTACCAAGAGGAGAGAGCTGCACACACAGAGAGAGGACTCCAGAAAACGAGGGTTCCCGTTCAGTCCTCATGGAAGTATCAACCAGATATGAATGAAGAACTGACCCACGTAAGGGGAAAGACCTGCTGGAAAGAAGCAGACAGACGATCCTCAGGCTTTATACAAGGCCAGGAATAATTTACGATCCCAGTAGCCATAGTGGAAAAATCCTTGTGCTATACTGGTTATCAAGACCAGCGCTCAGAAGGGTATTGTTTTGGTATGGCCTAACTCATAACCCTAGTCTAAGCAGGAAAGAAACATCAGGTAAAACCCAATAGAGAGGAATCCTACAATGTACCTAACCAGAACAGTAGCCCTGCCACCCCCTTATCCATGGTTTCACTTTCCATGGTTTCAGCTACTCATGGTCAGCGAGAGTCCAAAAATATTAAATGTAAAATTCCAGAAACAAATAATTCTTAAGTTTTAAATTGTGCACTGTTCTGAGTAATGGGATGAAATCTTTAGCTCTCCTGCTCTGTCCTGCCCAGGATGTGAATCACCCCTTTGTCCAGCATATCCTTACGGTGCATGCTATCCACCTGTTGGTCACTTAGCAATTTCAGGTATCAGATCAACTGTCCAAGTATCACAGCACCTGTGTTCAAATAACCCTTATTGTACTTAATGATGCAAAATTCACAGAACTTTTATGGCAGCATATACTCATAATTGTTCTATTTTATTATCAGTTATTGTTGTTAATCCCTTACTGTGCCTAATTTATAAATTAAACCTTTTCATAGGTATGTATGTATAGGGAAAACATAGTATATATAGGCTTTGGTACTATCCATGGTTTCAAACATCCACTGGAGGTCTTGGAAGGCATCCCTATGGATAAGGTGGGACTACTATACTCCTGAAAACTTTCCAGGTCATTAAAACCAAGGAAAGTCTGAGAAATTGTCATAGCCAAGAAGAACCTAAGGAGACATAACTAAATGTAATTTGGAATACTGAATAGAATCCTGAAACATAAAAAAAGGATATTAGCAAAGCCCTGGCCAGATAATTCTGTTGGTTAGAGCATCATCCCCATATGCAAAGGTTGTGGGTTCGATCCCCAGTCAGGGCACGTACAGGAACAGATCGATGTTTCTGTCTATCTCTCTCCCTTCCTCTCTCTTTAAAATCAATACATAAACTTTTTTTTAAAAAAATGATATTAATAAAGACTAAAGGAATCTGATTAAACTATGGACTTTAGCTAGTAATAATGGGTCAATATTGGTTCACTGACTGTACAAATATACGGTACTAAAGTAAGATATTTATATTAGGAGAAATGAGATGTGAGGTGGGGGTGAGTGAGGTAGGTAATCTGGGAACTCTCTGTACTATTGTATTAATTAGTCTTCCAGTGCTGTCAAAACAAAATACCATAGTCTGGTGGCTTAAACCACAAAGCTTTATTTTCTCACAGTTCTGGAGGTGAGAAGTCCAAGATCAAAGAGCCCCGAGGGTAGGTTTCTGGTGAGATAGCTCTTCCTGGCTTACAGACAGCTGCCTTATCGTAGTGTCCTCACTTGATCTTTTCTCTGTGCATGCGAGTGGGGAGAGATTGATTTTTAATGTCTCTTCTTCTTCTTTTAAGGACGCCATGCAGTTGGATTAGAGCCTCACCCTTGTAACTTCATTTAACCTTAAGTACTTTCCTAAAGGCCCTATCTCCAAATATAGTCATGTTAGGAGTTAGAGCTTCAATATATAAATTGGGGGAAGGGACACAATTCAGTTCATAAAACAGATGGGAGGACAAAATAATTTTTGAAGAAATAATAGCTGAAAAATTCTCAAATCTGATGAACATTCTAAACCCACAGATCCCAGAAGCTTAACAAACCCAAGCACAAGAAACAAAAAGAACTACAGCAAAGCACATCATGATCAAATTGTATTATGCATATAAAAACAGAAGCGGTTCACCAGGAGCAGATAGATCTGCATTACAAGGGATGTTAGAGAAAGTCTTCCAGGCATAAATACAACATTCCCACATTGAAATCTGGATTCCACAGAGGAAAGAAGAGCATCAGCAGTGATAATGTTGTGGGTAGACATAAAAGACTTTGTGTTTTGGGGTGTTTCTTTTTGGTTATTTTTAAAAGTCTTTTTAAAATGTAATTGATTATTTGAAGTAATAATATCATATTGTGGAGTTATGGTAAGTAATTATAATAAAAGTAAGTTCAGTAATTATAATAAAAGCTATGAAATAGGGGGAGCTGCAGGACTTCTAACTAAAACTGCTTATTCCCTGAGAGAGTTTACAAAATAACCCCCCTTTTTTACTCTTTCAGCATTAGTTTGATCACAAAGCAAGATGATTATGCTTCATCTGATCTCTTTACCACTTGCAGTAATCTTAGTATAGTGAAACCGAGGCTCACAATTCCGCTGGGAATAAGACTGCATTTTTAATAAAACCCATCTGAGAAACTGGAGTGGCTCAGAGTCCTGTCTTCACTGATTTCAACCTTAGTCATTTAAAATAAATTTAGGCTTAGCTTTTTTTTTTCTTTTTCCTTTTTTTTTGTGACAGAGACAGAGAGAGAGGTACAGAGAGGGACAGACAGACAGGAAGGGAGAGAGATGTGAATCATCAATTCTTCCTGCAGCACCTTAGTTGTTCATCGATTACTTTCTCATATGTGCCTTGACTGCGGAGCTACAGCAGACCGAGTGACCCCTTGCTCAAGCCAGCAACCTTGGGCTTCAAGCTGGTGAACTGTGCTCAAACCAGATGAGCCCGCGTTCAAGCCGGTGACCTCAGAGTCTCGAACCTGGGTCCTCAGCGTCTCAGTCCGATGCTCTATCCACAGTGCTACCGCCTGGTCAGGCAGGCTTAGCTTCTTATACATCTTGATAAGAATCTTTCTGGATAAATTAGGAAGACGGTGAGGTAGATATATCTCCTTAAAAGTTAGAGGCAGACTTTGGATTAGGGGATCATCTATGGGCACAACTCACTTTATGCCCTTTTTCAACCAACTTGAGCTGACGGTACAGAGGGGAAATGGGCACAACAGGCTGGGTTAGAGATGGAGTGAAGGACTGGGGCTTGTAAAATGGTATGAATACTTCTTTATTCTCACATATACCCTATTGGAAACACCATCTTGGGTCACTTTTTTTTTTAACAGCCTTATTTTATTTGTCTTTTCGCCAAGAATATGGT
The DNA here is from genome assembly GCF_036850995.1 of Saccopteryx leptura. Taxonomy (NCBI): domain Eukaryota; kingdom Metazoa; phylum Chordata; class Mammalia; order Chiroptera; family Emballonuridae; genus Saccopteryx; species Saccopteryx leptura. The sequence goes on from NC_089509.1 coordinate 57,428,168, forward strand.
TCTGGTTTCCCCAAATAGAAGGCAGAGTTCTTGATAACAGGGGAACCCTGTGCCCCTCTGAAAGTGTAGCAACTAGTCCACGGTAGGTATGGAAAAATGAACAAGGAGGAAAAGTGCTTTATATGTATTTATGTAAATATAAATGAGTTAGAAGTGATGGGAGGGATCTCGACTGCGGGTTGGAGTCACTCACCATTTGGAACCTGTTTATTTTGTTTTTCAGCTTTATTGAGGTATAATTGACAAATAAAACTAAAATATTTAAAGTATGCACTGTGATGATTTGATATATGGATACATTATGAAAAGATTTTATACATTATTGAGTAAAACAGTCCGCTAACAAGATAGTATATAATGTGGAAGGATAGTCATCAAGCTGAGAGGTGTTATTTTGTATTTTAATTTCCTGTTTGCTCATTTGCATGTTCTACTTTCTTTACAAAATAATCTGTTTAATTATAAAGCTAAGGAAAAAAATAAAATAAAACTAGGAAAAAATTGTACAAGAATTTTTTGGAATTGAATGAAATTCTGGTTTCTCATTAAAAATTTGGACACTCACGACACTATTCACCTGTCTTTACTGGTGAGAGGATTACCTTACCTAGTGAGAGGGATATGGACAAATTCCCTTTAATAAAACAGCCATGGGCAGCTCTTGAAAAAACAAGGCTAAAGAATCCTCAAGAAATCAACAGAAAAGCCTCAGGAACATTAGAAACAACCTAATAGTCTGATATTATGGGATTTTAAAAGTAAATCATAGTACCTCCAGATAATATTTGCCACCATTAAAATCTATGCTTTATAAAAGTATTTACTAACATAAAAAAATACTCAATTTTTAATATTAAATTTAAAACATTATATGCAGTGTTATGCTATTTGAAAAGAGAATTATAGATGTAATTTAATTTCCAAAAGGAAATAAACCCAAATATTAAGAAACATTATCTCTGGGTTATAAAAATTTGAATAATTTTGGCTTCTTTACCACTTTCTCTATTTTTTAAAATTTCTGGCTGGTTGGTTCAGTGGTAGAGTGTCGGCCTGGTGTGTGAAAGGCCTGATTCGATTCCCAGTCAGGGCACACAGGAGAAGCAATCATCTGCTTTTCTACCCCTCCCCCTCCATCTTCTCTCTCTCTCTCTCTTCCTCTCCTGCAGCCATGGCTCAAATAGTTTGAGCAAAATTGGCCCAGATGCTAAGAATGACTCCATGGCCTCACCTCAGGCGCTAAAATAGCTTGGTTTCCACGCAACAAAGCCGCAGCCACAGATGGGCAGAGCATCGCCCTGTAGGGGGCTGCCTGGTGGATTCTGATTGGGGCACATGAGGGAATCTGTCTATCTGCCTCCCTGTCTCTCACTTAAAATAAATAAATAAATAAATAAAAAATTTACCATGACTTATTTTTATAATTAGAACATACACAATGTACAATGTTATTATGATTATTTTTAAAGAAGTTGGCTTGGTTTCTGGTCAAGTTAGCGGTGTAGGTAAGTGCTGTACTTGAATTCTCCCACAACCACATCAAAATTACAACTAAACTACAGAATGACCATCACTCAGAGCCACCTGAAATCTGGTTGAATGGAAATCCTACAACTAAAAATATAAAGAAGAAGCCACATTGAAATATCAAAATTACAACTAAACTACAGAAAAAGCATTATTCAGAATCACCTGAAATCTAACTGAATGGAACTACAACTAGGGATTTAGAGAAGAAGTCACATTGAGACTGGTAGGAGGGGTGAAGGCATGGAACAGGATGGCCCCATACTGATGTGTGACAATTTAAAATCAAGAGGGATGTCACAGCTGTAGAGGTGCCCCTGAGGAGTGAGGGGTCCTAGCTCCACACCAAGCCTCCAGCTCAGGGTTCCAGAGCCAAGAAGAGAAGTCCCCGGAACTTCTAGCTGTAAAAAACCAGTGGGGATAGAGGCTGAGTGAGAGAGATGGCTGCTGGAGCCCCAGGCAGTTTCTCTTAAAGGGCCAGTGCATGAACTTACTCAGACTCACTCCCTCTGAGCTCCAGCACAGGGGTAGCAGCTTGAAAATAACCAAGGACATAATGGGAAGAAATTAATTGTCTGGCATCAGAGGGAAAGCTTCAGGGCAGCTTTCTGTCAGACAAATGTACTGCCACAGGTCAGTGTTCCTTTTCTAAGACGTCCCCCAGCAGAGCCAACAGGCAGTCACCATATCTTAGTCTCCATCAACTTAGCTCATACTGTTTGCCCTGCCCTGGTGATTCCCTGAAACCCTGCCCCACTCAAGCCATTTTTAGTGGCTTTTTCATACAAATAGCTTGTTTTGGCCCCTGCTTCAGTCTTTCCTAAAATCTCTCAAACAAGCAGTATCTGGCCTCTGTGAACCCCATATCTCCTGCTAAGTGGCCCCAGGCCTGGCAGTAGTGGCAGCCAGGCTTGGTTCACAGCTTGGCCTCTCCTGGGCACCTCCAAGCCCAACACAAGTAGCAGTCACCTGCACATCACTCTGTAGCGTGAGCCAGGTGGCCCTAGGCTGGGCATAGGCAGTGGCTGACCTTGCACCTCCTGGTAGATCCTAGAGCCAGGGTTCCCAGTGGAGAGCTTCAGACCACACTGGATTATAACCCCACCACCTTCATGACACACTCAAGAGCCAGACACAGAGAGCATCAAAGCCCCACTAAAGCAAGTTCTGCTCCACAGGGTCAGCTTCTATACAGCAGTTCCTCTGCTATAGTCACAGCCAGTCCTCAAAGTTCATCAGCCTGGGGTCAATCCCTTGCAGTGATGCTAACAGCAATCAAGGCTCAACTACAATAGGACAGTGTATATGGCCCACACAGCACATACAGCCCAGCTCAGGTGACTGAGGAAGCTGTGCCACTGGGCCCTAGAGGACACATACTACACAAGTCCACTCTACCAAGTCTGAGAGATATAGCAGCTCTACCTAATACATAGGAAAAAACACAGGGAAGCAGCAGTAGGGAATGCAGAGACTAAGAAACATGTCTCAAATGAAAGAATAGGAGAAATCTCCAGAAAATGAACTAAACCAGATGGACAAAAGCAATCTACCAGACACAGAGTTCAAAACACTGGTTATAAGGATGCTCAAAAAACTTAGAACTTCAACACAGAAATAATAAGCATTAAAATGGACATAGAGCCCTGGCCAGTTGGCTCAGTGGTAGAGCATCAGCTTGGCATGTGGAAGTCCTGGGTTCAATTCCCAGCCAGGGCACATAGGAGAAGCACCCACCTGCTTCTCCACCCTTCCCCCTCTCCTTTCTCTCTATCTCTCCCCCTCCCACAGCCAATGCTCCATGGGAGCAAAATTTGGCCCGGATACTGAGGATGGCTCCATGGCCTCTGCCTCAGGCTCTAGAATGGCTCCAGTTGCAATGGAGCAATGCCCTAGATGGGCAGAGCATTGCCCCCTGATGGGCATGCCAGGTGGATCCCAGTCGGGCACATATGGAAGTCTGCCTCTCTGCTTCTCACTTCAGAAAAATAGAAAGGAAAAAAAGGAAAAGAAATGGATATAGAAACCATAAAAAGGGACCAGTCAGAAATAAAGGATATACATACTGAAATAAAGAATAATTTACAGGTAATCAACAGTAGAGTACATGATGCCAAAAAACAGATCAGTGATTTGGAATATAAAGAAACAAAAAATACCCAATCAAAAAAGCAAAAAGAAAATGAATACAAATAAAGATAGTGTAAGGAGCCTCTGAGACAACTTCAAGCATCCCAACATTCACATTAAAGAGGTGCCAGAGGAAAAGAGAGAAAGCAAGAAATTGAAAACTTATTTGAAAAAATAATGACAGAAAAATTCCCTAGTCTGGTGAAGGAAATATACATATAACTCCAGGAACAACAGAGAGTCCCAAACAAGATGAACCCAAAGTGGCCCATATCAAGACATATCAAAATTAAATTGTAAAAAGTTAAAGACAAGAGAGAATCTTAAAAGCAGCAAGAAAAAAGCAGTTAGTTATCTACAAGAGAGCTGCAATAAACCTGTCAGCTGATTTCTCAACAGAAACTTTACAGGCCGGAGGGATTGGCAAGAAATATTCAAAGTGATGAAAAGCAAGAACCTACAACCAAGATCACTCTACCCAGCAAAGCTATCATTTAGAATTGGAAGACATATAAAGAGCTTCTTGGACAAGAAAAACCTAAAGGAGTTCATCACCATCAAACCATATTATATAAAATGTTAAAGGGTCTTCTTTAAGAAGAAGAAACCAACGAAGATCAAAAATATGAACAATAAAATGGCAATAAATATATATTCAATATCTATCAATAATTGAATCTAAAAAACAAAATAAACAAGCAGAACAGAAACAGACTCTGATAGAGAGAACATTTTGATGCTAGCCAGATGGGAGGAGGAGTTTGGGAGGATATGTGAAAAAGGAGAAGGGTTTAAGAAGTACAAATTGGCTCTGACTGGTTGGCTCAGTGGTAGAGTGACCGCCCAGCATGTGGATGTCCCGGGTTCAATTTCCCATCAGGGCACAAAAGAGAAGTGACCATCTGTTTCTCCACCCCACCCTCTACCCCTTCTCTCTCTCTCTCTCTCTCTGCCTCTCTCTTCTCCTCCCACAGCCATGGCTCAATTGATTCGAATGTGTTGGCCCCAGGTGCTGAGGATGGCTCTATGCAATCTCTGCCTTAGGTGCTAAAAATAGCTCAGTTGTGGGCATGGGCCCCAGATGGGCAGTGCAATGGCCCCAGACAGGGGTCACTGGGTGGATCTGGTTGGGGCGCATGTGGGAGTCTGTCTCTCTATCTCTTTCTTCTCACTTAAATTTAAAAAAAATGTACAAATTGTTTGTTACAGAATGGTCATGGGATGTAAAGTACACCATAGGGAAAATAGTCAATAAATATCCTAATAACTATGTATGGTGTCAGATGGGTATGAGAGTTATCAGGATGATCACTCAGTAAAATATATAATGTCTAATCTCTGGGTTGTACACCTGAAACTAATATATTGTATGTCAACTGTAATTGAAAAATAAAAAATTATGGAAAAATACCCCCAAGAGTTTCCTTGAGCATTAAGTGTTGAGCTTGTTGAATTAAGCAATGGAGAGCAAACAAGTTAGAGACCAGCCTGTGGCTTCTTTTCTTTTCTTTATGGCTTTATTGCTGCAAGTGTGATCATGGAGTTATACGTGTTTATTCAGAGAATAGGAGGATAACGGAACCTTCTGAAAATTTCTTTGGTGGGCTTCAAATTTAGAACTCTTAGAGTTTGGTTCAATCATGTGATCCAAATTTGGGTGAAGAGATTTCATGCCCAAGATCACCCAGCTAATGAGAGGCAAATCTAGGATTTGAACTTACCTCTGTATGGATCCACACGTGGAATTAACTTGTATCTTACAATACCTTCCAACAGAAGGAAGAAAAGCTTCAAGGACATTTTAACCATCAAAATTCGATAGTGGGTTGTAGAAAGGATCAGCTTGTTTCCCACTTCACATTCCTAAATGTCATCAACGTAGAACAGATCAAGACCCAGGATCAGCACAAAGAGCAGCTCCCGACTTAAAGCAGTATGTGGCGCAAAGGGACCTTCTTTCTTCATAAAATGGAGAATGAGTCAGAAGAGGCCCCATGCGCACCATGAATTGGGCTAGAAATCTGTGTCCCAGTGTCATTGTCTCAGGGAAATTAATCTTGTCAGTTCAGGCAACAAATATAGCTGAATGTTTGGGAAAGGAGGAGTAACTTGGTGCTTGGAGAGCCTGGAGTTTCCCTAGTTCCTGCAGCACTTACAGACAGTTCTATCAATCCCTATCTGTCTGTGTGTGTACCTTTGCCTGCCTAGTAGTGATCTCCTTCACATGTCTTGGTCTTACTTGAAAACTAGAATGCTACCATTCCTGTAAGCCTGCTCCTTACACTGGGAGCAGCTAACCGTTCCCTGTCCTACTTTGCTTCCCAGTTCTGGGCCTATTCCTTCCAGACATTGCTTCTCACACTGTGTATTGTTGTTCTCTGTATTGTCATACTCCAATTCATCCTTTGAGGTCAAAGGATACTGCTCTTTTTTTAGGGCTGATGGGAGAATAAACTGAGATTATGTAAATAAAGTAATAGGCAGTGTCTGATACATAATAGGTGCTCAATAAATATTCTCCCACTTTGTTAGCTCTCCCACTTGTAGACCTAGTACAATTTCCTCAAGGCTATGGTTACTAAACAGATTTTTCTTGAAAAAGTGAATGAGTAAATTAACAAACGCATTCTACCCCCTGCCTTGAGGGCAGGCGTCACATCTTACACAGATCTATGTCTCATGCAATATTTTCTTTCCTTTATTTATATCCTCTATACAGAAACACCTATCTTATATACAGAAATATCTGTAACAACACTAGTCACATGACTGAATACAGTAAATAACTTGATTGATTTTCTCTTGTTGCAAAGCATAGTGATAGATTGAACATTTACCTCTGGGACAGTTACAGGAAGCATGTCTTCTATCATCTGTTACATCTCAAACACAGTGAGATTGCCAGTGGTTTTATAGACAGAGCTTTGGTCTCTCCAGTAAAACTTTACCTTAACCCACTTGTCAAGGAGAGGGGCTGTTTTCCTTGTTTCCTTCTAAATAGTTAATAATTAATATAAACTTCAGAAGAATAGCACTCCAAAGTGAGAATGCTGATGAAATCCAAGTATTTATTGTTGTGATCCTAAGTAAGGTCTGGAAATTCTCATTCATTTTCATATTTCTGTGTTAAGCTAATACTTAATGCATTTGAGGTACTCCAAAAGCATTTCTTTAAGAAAAGAAGTCCCTTTTAATGAAATAAAGAAGAGGAAAGTGATAAACTCTATAGTGTAAGTCTGTGATAACCTGTGACCTTAAAGCCACAGTCAGTACAGAGGAAAGATGAGAAAATAGTAATTCACATACTGAGATAGCATTATACAATTGTAAAAGCATTTCCCACTTGTTATACAATATTATTTACACAGCATTAATTGAGCCCCTACTCATATAGGTGACTTAAATAACATCGTATTCAATCCTGATAACAAATCTTGAAATGTTATGATAGTGCTAATTTTATAGTTGGAAACTTAGAGGGGCTTAATGACTTAGCCAAAGTCACAGGCTAAAATTAATTTCTCCCTGCTCCCTCCCTCCATTAAAAGGTGAGCTTCATAGGGGAACATCTCTGGCACCTAGAACAGAGCCTAGCTTAGAGCAGATGCTAACTGAATATTTGCTGAAGAATTAACCAGGTTGGCTCACTCTTTCCATAATGTCACCTGTTACTCTGTAAAATGGTCTTTTGAAGCATCCAGAGAAAACAGTACACTTCTTCACACCATGAAGAACTGAGGTCCAGGAAAGTGAAGTTAATTTGCCTACAGCTAGTAGTTTGGCTGGGCCAGGGCTAGGACCCAAGGCTTCGGGTTCCTAGCCACATTTTGTTTTGGCTAGTCTGCACGAAGGCTACGAGGCTAAGACAGCTTGTGGCTGCTTCCTTTACCCAGGAAAGTCCAGGAGTCTGGCCTGGAGAGAAACAGTTAAGGAAGAGTTACAGCCAAACTGTTCTGCTTAGAAACCAAAAGACAACCTGATGTTGGAAAAAAGTAATGTTCTTGCAATAGATGGGCAGACATTTAGGGGTTACCTTCTTACTACACCAGAATCAAATGGGTATGTCCCTATACTAGGTGTAAAATGAGTAAGTAAATATATACATAAATTAATTAGTAAAAGTTCACATACTCTATAAAATATTAAAGAGCACATAAAGTACAGAAGCATATACCAAACTCACAGAAAATCAAAAAAACCTATTATCTGATATAATGGATGAAGTATTTATAGCTACATAAGTCAAGGGACTCTTCCATTCAATGTCATTTCTTCCTTGTGTTCAGGCTCTCTATCTTTTACTTTCTTTTCTCTTTCTTATTTTCTTTTCTTTCTCTTCTTTTCCTCCCTCCCTCCCTCCCTCCCTCCCTTCCTCCCTCCCTTCCTCCCTCCCTTCTTCCCTTCCTTCCTTTTTACCTTCCTTCTTCTTCTTCTATTCCTCCTCATTCTTCCTCTCTCTCTATCCCCTCCCTTCTTCTCTTTCCCTCTTTTTAAAAAAAATCTTGGAGTATTTTTCCTGTTAATCTTTTCAAAGTATCAGTATTTGAGCAGAGACAAACCCGAGTCTCCGCTGGTTATATCCACCTCAGGAATCCCCAAGCCTAAGCTCTGGCCACAGCTGGCCGCCAAGATGTACAAACCACTCCCAGCGGGGAAAGAAGTCATCCACCTCAGCAGCACTCATGTGCCGACAAAACCTCAACCAAGGAGAGGATCTGGGGTCAAAATAGTCAGAGAGATAACGCCTTTTGCAGCTGATATACAGATTCCTGAATTCTCACTCTGTGTCTGGTGTATGTCCTGGCAAAGGTCTAAGAAGGCCATGGAGTACTGGAGCCATATGCCTTGGCAATTGTTCCTCTTCTCATCACCATGCTTAATGATTCCAGAATGTACGGTTAAATACTGGACAAGGTAAGAAAGAAATCAAGTCTAGATGCCAGGAGTGGCTCCTGTCAAGGGAAGGGATCTGTGACTGCCTCTTGCCCTTCTCTCTTCTAATTCCCATCTTATACATCTTTGATTGTTTTCTGAATATAGACATGCTAAAACCTCAGTGGAAAGGCCATCTATTGAAACGAGGGATAGCAAGAGCAATGTGCCCAGTAGGCAAATTGTAAAACAAGCAGAGGGTGCACTCAGCACTTTTGCTTCTGTTGCACAAAAGAACCCAAATAAGGCTCCTGGAAACATGGGTTGAGTAATCAAGGCCTTTTCCTGAATGTACAACAGTACAGCTTTGGGAGATAACGAATTCAGCTCATGTAATTGTACACCCGTCTGGAAGAGCAAAAGGAAGCAAAGAGAGAAAAAGGAAGCGGGCCAAACTTTTAACTGCTTGCCCTCCTTCTGCACCTGCCATGACTTGCAAGTATAATATCTTGTCCCAGCTGGCTACTTGTCCTGAATTCCGAGACCCCAAGACACCCATTGTCCTTGGAATTAAAGAATTACAAATGGAATTTTTGCACCTGCAAATTAAAAAGACAAATAAAAAAGGACAGTGAGAGGACTGAGAAGAGATCCTTTGAAACATTTCTATCCCTCTCGTCAGGCCGTGTTTTCTGCCGCTGGTGAATGCTAACCAGCCATATGAGTAAGGACTCCTGAGGACCATTTGGCTGTTTCACTGAAATTAATTTTGGTTTTTAGAGCTTAACCAGAAAGACACACACTGGCGGCAGGTGTGCCAAAGCCAGCATTAGCAGAACGTATAAAATTTTGTGGAGATGGTTAATAACTCCTGCAAAATTAATTTAAATTGAAATAAGATAAGGACATATGGAAAGAATCAATCATTCCCTATTTTGAGTGAACATTATTTTAGCATGCATAGATTTCTGATAAATTTTCTTCATTTTCCTTAAGGGTTGAGATATACTCACACATGAAGTCGTTGTGTAAAAGAGAAGATTTTTTCCCCCAGGAAAAAGAATATAGGTGTTTCATAAATCATTTTCCCTGTCTAATGCTGAAACATACATTTGGGGCTCCACAGACACTGATAAAAGCCCTTCCAGAAAAAACAACTCTGTTCTCGGGAAAATTATGCTTTTCTAGTGTCTGGACACTGGCTCTGGCTTCCATTTAGAACAAGATTGGGCCCACTTATTATTCATGTCTACATGTACTGGACGATTTATAGAATTTAAATGTGAAATGAGAAGAAAGCACAAAGGCGATGGCAACAGAACGGAAAATGTAAAAGAAAAACATTTTTCAAGAATTTGGAAGGAAATGACTACATTAACAAAAATCCCACAGCCACATGTTCACATGCTTGTACTCTCATTTTATGTGCAAAGCCATCTCCAAAATTTGGCTCAAGTTCCTCTCTGGGTTAGAAAACAGAGGTAGGCACATTCATTCTGAAAGAAAGGCTCCCAGGACAGGAAGTACATTAATATTGTCTCTTCTTCTCCATTGATACTCTTCTTATACTATTTATAGTTTATTTACCTAAATTACTTATACTTTGTACCAGAAAATATTTAAGGTAATATTATTTCTATAAATCTTCATCTACATTAACCACAGATACTTAATGACATTTAATATTTATTCATTCTTTAGTAAATAAATTTGGATCAAGATTCTGTTCTGTGCCAGGTATGTTAGGCACAAGGTAGAAGAGGATAAAAAGAGTGGTTGGCTGGTCGGTAGAGCGTCGGCCTGGCGTGTAGGAGTCCCGGGTTCAATTCCCGGCCAGGGCACACAGGAGAAGCGCCCATCTGCTTCTCCACCCCTCCCCCTCTCCTTCCTCTCTGTCTCTCTCTTCCCCTCCTGCAGCCAAGGCTCCATTGGAGCAAAGATAGCCTGGGCGCTGAGGATGGCTCTGTGGCCTCTGCCTCAGGCGCTAGAATGGCTCTGGATGCAACAGAGCGATGCCCCAGAGGGGCAGAGCATCGCCCCCTGGTGGGCATGCCGGGTGGATCCCGGTCAGGCGCATGCGGGAGTCTGTCTGACTGCCTCCCCCATTTCCAGCTTCGGAAAAATGAAAAAAAAAAAAAAAAAAAGAGTGAAGACTAGTGTAAGAATGAGACGGCACTCGATCACCAGGTGTGCAGGCTTTATTAGAGGAGAAAGACCTGCCGGGGCACTCCTCCAGGAGAAGTGCACCGGGTTACAGACTAGGGGAGAGTTATATAGTGTTTGGGAGAGCCTGAGGGGATACTGAGGCAAAAGTTCTGGTATGTCCAAAATGCTCCTCCTTGGGGGGCTTCGAGCATGTGGGTGTTGAATCAAAAATTCTGGTATGTCCGGAGCCCCAACTTGGGGCGGCTTGTCAGCTTTTTGGAATTCCTCTGTCTCAGGGGCAATAGTCTAGTAAGGGTGAGGTCTGACAGATAAGCAGAACATCAAGAGGGCAGTTTGGAATACACATATCTATCAACTAGCCCCTATTCTTGAGCACCATATAAATTAAGTGTGAAACTGACATGGAATCCCCTAATTTTAAATACAGTATAGCAAAGGAGATTTCAAGATGGCAACAGAGTAGGTGGACATTTCAACTACCACCTCCCAGGACCAAATTGGATTACTATTTAATTTAAGAATAATCACCTTGAAGAACCAACTTTAGATGAAACAAAGAGGAGTCTGTAACCAAAGATCACAGAAAAAGTCACACCGAGACTGGTAGGAAGGACGGAGACACAGAAAGGGCTGCCCTGTTTCCAGGAGCCAGCAGTGGAGGGTCCGAAGGGGCTCTCACTGCAGGGAGGTTCTTCAGCCTGCGAGAGAAGAGGGTCCTCAGCCCTAGGCTGGCACTCTAGCCTAGAACCCTAGAAACTGGAAGAGGTGCCCACACCGCATTTGACAGTGAAAAGAGCTGAAGTTTTTTGTTTGTTTGTTTTGTTTTTTGTTTTTTTTTTTATTTTTCTGAAGCTGGAAACAGGGAGAGACAGTCAGACAGACTCCCGCATGCGCCCGACCGGGATCCACCCGGCACGCCCACCATGGGGCGACGCTCTGCCCACCAGGGGGCGATGCTCTGCCCATCCTGGGCGTCGCCATGTTGCGACCAGAGCCACTCTAGCGCCTGAGGCAGTGGCCACAGAGCCATCCCCAGCGCCCGGGCCATCCTTGCTCCAATGGAGCCTTGGCTGCGGGAGGGGAAGAGAGAGACAGAGAGGAAGGCGCGGAGGAGGGGTGGAGAAGCAAATGGGCGCTTCTCCTGTGTGCCCTGGCCGGGAATCGAACCCGGGTCCTCCGCACGCTAGGCCGACGCTCTACCGCTGAGCCAACCGGCCAGGGCCAAGAGCCGAAGTTTTTGTTTGTGAGAAAGAGATGAAGCTCTCAGAGACATAGGCTCCGTCTTAAAGGGCCAGCACAGAAAGTCTCATTCACAGCCACTTACTTGGGGCTCCAGTGAAGGGAGAGCTGAGAGCACTAGAGTTGTGTGAGGAGATTGTGAAGTTGGAGGCCTAGGGAGAGATACTATGGGGGATGGCCACCAGAACCCCTGTGGTGAGTCATTTTCCAATACTGCAGTTACCATCTTTCTTGGGTGGAGCAATCCCTTCCCTGTGGCCTCAGCCTGGGGGAAAGCAACTGCCCCACCCTCGGGAATCTCTTCTGCCTCAATCTATGGAAACTGGACCATTCTGAGAAATCAGCCAGGAAGCAGGGGGCGTGTCAGTGACTCAGTTTTCTGGTGTTGAGGCTGGAGCTTTCCCCTGTACACTCCTGAGTCTATGGCTGGTGCTTCTGCCTCATGGAACATTCAGTAGAAACTGTCCAAACTGTGGGCAGACCACATCTCTGGGTCTCAGAGGCCACACCCTACTGAGTTCTGTGTAAAGAGTCTGGACAGACTGACACCTGGGGTGGAGCCACACCCATTTCCCTTCCTAATCCCTGAATTGCCTTAGGCTCTTTAGACAGAGGTTTGATTTCAGTGGCCAAGCCGAACAAGCAGCCAGTAGACAGAGGCTGTAGGAAGCAGGGCTCAGGGAACCTTGACCTTTTGTTGACCTTCCCCCAGGTCCAGTGTGGGGAAAAACCAGCCTAGGTTTGTGGCTTGGTATTTCCATGTGCACCTGGGCCCAGCAAAAAGCAGCCATAAACTGTATTGCTTGTAGCTCTGAGAAGGTTGCTGAGGGCCAGTCACAAGCAATGTCACTCACTGGGCTGTGCTGAGTTCCCTCCAGAGAGGTTGAAGGCTGGCATATCCAGAGGCCAGCTGTGGAGAGCATTGGTTCAGGACCTAATTACCCTCACTGGCAGCGTATTCTAAGGGAGAGTTCATTGGACACCAGGCCCAGCTGAGGCGAGTTCCACTTATGTGGTCAGCACTGGCTGTAAAGCCAGTAGCCGTGGCCAGGGCCACTATCACAGCAGCCCGGCCCATGCAGGTTCACATTGGATTCGGACAGTCGGTAAAGAAACAGCGGAGCCAAAAACTGATGGGCCATAGCCTTTAATCCTACCTTGCACCCGGCGGGCAAGTAAAAATACACACTGGGCTCCAAAACCCAGTCACACTCAGTGCTCACAAAGCCACTGACTTATCCGAGTTTTCTAGAATCAAAGGTTTCTAGCTCACCAGCCTTCTTCTCCTCAGTTCCCCATCTTCTTCCTTATCCCAGATACAAACTCTACACAAACTGGCATCTCACTCAGCACTCCGCCATCTTGGCTGCTTCTCCCGGCCTACTCCACGTGGCCTCCTTCCGCTGCTGGCTCTACCCTCTCTGCTCTCTCATGCCAACCTCAAGAACCAAGAGCCAAACTCCCGCTCCGTTCTCATTTTACAGTATAGAAATCCAAACCCTTAATCCAATATACATAATAGGGAAGTCTCTTAATACAAAGTCACTTCTCTGAGGCATGACAGGATTGTACCACCCCACACCAAAAAGGGTAGGAAAGGCTCAATCCCAAAACCAAGCCCCAGGCTACAAGGATTCTGCCTGCCTTTAGCCCACCCCAACACACATTAATATCACCTGGGCGACTGCCTCCTCGTGTTATCTTTAACAAAGTGAGCATAATACATTTTATCCGCCCAACACTGGCATAGCAGCTTGCACACATTGGACAGGGTGAAGCTTTGCAGTTGGCCAGCTCAGGTTCTGAATATCCTTCCCTGCTCTTCTAGGTTCCATAGGGGGCAGGGAGAGAGACGTGGAGCACAGACATTTAAACTCTAGGTCCCTGTGAACCTATTGTTGGTTCTTGTAAAGGGGCTTAGCTACTTTATGGGGGATGGGACAGTCAACCCTAGTGGGGTGCTTTCTCAGTCTTCCTCCCTGAGACCAGAGGCTCATCAGCAGGAAGAACAGGTAGAGGGGACTATCAACTCCACCCTATCTGAACCTGCTGCTCACCTCACTGGGGAGAAATAGAATTGGAGTATCCAGCAGTGACTGAGGGATTAGGCTCTGGAGTAGGGGCCACTTCCCCATACTGAACTCCTGACCAAGAGACTCCTGAAGTAGGGGGTCTGTCGGTCAAATAAATTTGTAAATGATATATTTGCTCGCTTATAGTTTGCATTGGGTGTGGGGGACAGGCTGTAAGCAGGCAGGGTTGTTATAGCCTAAGACTTAGTTTTAAGACTAAGCCTTTCCCACCTGGGGTGGTGCACTCTCATGAGAAATCCCATTTTGCCTCAGATAAGTGACTTTGCATCAGAGACTTCCTTGTTTGTATATTGGATTAAAAGTTTTGATTTCTACACTATAAAATGGAGCAGATTGGAAGCTTGCTCTCTCTCGGTTCCTGAGATTAGCATTAGAGAAGAGAGCAGAGAAAGGCTGCAGGGAGGAGAGGAGAAGCAGCCAAGATGGCGGAGTGCTGAAGGAGAAGCCAGTTTGTGCAGAGTTTGTGCAGGGAGAAGGAGATGGGAAACAGAGGTGAATAAGGCTGGTGAGGTAGAAAACTTTGATTCTAGGAAACTTGAATAAGTTGGTGGTTTGGGGAGCCCTGAATGGAAAGGGAAATGTTTTCCCACTGTGTATATTTTTTGCCCACCAGGTGCAAGCTAGGATAAAGATGATGGCCCACCAGTTCTTGACTCTGTTGTTCCATTACCATCTGTCCAAATCAAATGCAAATCTTCACTGGCCGAGTGGCTGTGATGGTGGCCATGGCTACTGGCCATACAGGGTCCCACTAACATTGTATTCCTAACCTCAGCTGCCCCAACCCAACAAGCTTGCAACCTGTAGAGGGGTAGCTGGGGTGAGGCCAGTCTGAGTCTACACCACAGTCTTTCTACAGAAGACTCGGTGGGAAGACTATCAGCTACAAGAGGAGGTGGAACAGCTGAAAAGTGAAGGCAAATATTACAGGGCTTTGGGCTTTTACAAAGCTGCTGTCATCTCTAAGTAGAAGGAAGCTGATCCTTATCCATAAGTGGGCCTCTCTCACACTACCCAGTCACAGAAAACATAGACACAAACAGTGAACAGAGCAGTAGCTCCAGAAAGGTTACAAACAATGGCTGAACAACCCAAGAACACCCAGAAACAACAAGCATAGTGGGTAGCACACAGCACCAACACTAGACTCAGCTAGCTACACAAGTAGCACACCCAAAGGAGGAGTCTAGCAGGCACCAGACATTGTGGAGAATAATTATGCCTAACTGGACAGACACTGCACAATGTCTAATACACATGATCAAGATTAACCCTTAGAGCCAGAGAGCCTGAAAGAATAACCCCACTCATGAAAGGACCAACTGCATTCAATACTCACATACAACAAGAGGGTGAATACTACTCTCAGGAAGCATTTCAAGAGCAAGAAACTCAGGTGGCCTAGATGTCAGTACCACTGAGCCCATCTTCCTCATAAAGACACCACAACAAATTTCAAAGTCAGAGCAGAGCTACCAAAAACACAGACAAAATGGGCAGACAAAGAAATATGACCCAAATGAATCAATAAGAGCAATCCCAGAGAAAGCACTAAATGAAATGGAATTAACCAAACTACAAGTTGCAGAGTTTAAAATAACAGTTATTAGGATGCTCAAGGATCTTAGAGCAACAATGGATGATCACAATGAGAATTTAAACCAGGGGTCCCCAAACTACGGCCCATGGGCCACATGCGACCCCCTGAGGACATTTATCCGGCCCCCGCCGCACTTCCAGAAGGGGCACCTCTTTCATTGGTGGTCAGTGAAAGGAGCATAGTTCCCATTGAAATACTGGTCAGTTTGTTGATTTAAATTTACTTGTTCTTTATTTTAAATATTGTATTTCTTCCTGTTTTGTTTTTTTATTTTAAAATAAGATATGTGCAGTGTGCATAGGGATTTGTTCATAGTTTTTTTTTTTTATAGTCCAGCCCGCCAACAGTCTGGGGGACAGTGAACTGGCCCCCTGTGTAAAAAGTTTGGGGACCCCTGATTTAAACAAAGAAATAACAAGCATCAAAAAAGACATTGAAATCATAAAAAAAGAACCAGTCAAAAATGACAATTACAATATCAAAAATGAAGACTGCACCAGAAGGAATAAACAGCAAGATGAATAAAGTGGAGGCTCAAATAAGCAATTTAGAGGAAAAGATAAACATAAGAACAGAAGCAGAGCAGCAAAAAGAAAAAAAAAGGCTCAAAGAAGACTGAGGAAACTCTAAGAGACCTCTGAGACAACAAGAAGAGAAACAACATCCACATCATAGGGATTCCTGAAGGAGAAGAGAATGAACAAGGGATAGAGAACCTGTTTGAAGAAATCATAGTTGAAAATTTCCCTAAATTGATGAAGGAAATGTCACACAAGTTCAAGAAGCAAAAAGAGTGCCATTAAAGATGAACCCAAGAAGACCTATACCAAGATACATCATAATTAAAATGCCGAAGTTAAGAGATAAAGAATACTAAAAGCTGCAAGAGAAAAGCAGTTAATTAACTACAGAGGAACCGCCATAAGGATGACATCTGACTTCTCAACAGAAACACTTGAGGCCAGAAGGAATTGGCAAAAAAATATTCAAAGTGATGCAAAACAAGAACCTACAACCAAGACTACTTTATCCAGCAAGGCTATCATTTAAAATGGAAGAAGAAATAAAAAGCATCCCAGACAAAAAAGCCTCAAGGAATTCATTACAACCAAACTAGTACTGAAGGAAATATTAAGGGTTCTGTTATAAAAAGAGCGAAAAAAAAAAGAAATAGAGAGAAAGAGGATTGTAGGTTCAAAGAATAAAAGGCAATAAATAGGTACATATGAATAATAACCTTAAATGTAAATGGATAAAATGCTCCAATTAAAAGACATAGGGTAGCTGCATGGATAAGAAAACAGGACCTGTCTACAAGAAACCCACCTTAAAACAAAAGATACACATAGACTGAAAGTGAAAGGATGGAAAAAGTATTTTATGCAAATGGAATGAAAATAAAAAGCTGGGGTAGTAATACTTATATCTGACAAAATAGACTTTTAAAAAAAGGCTACAGTAAAGTACAAAAAAAGTCATTACATAATGATAAAGGGAGCAATCCCACAGGCAGATATAACCATTGTAAATATATATGCACCTAATATAGGAGCACCTAAATATCTATATATAAGGCAGATTTTGATGGACATAAAGGGTGAGATCAAAGGCAATATTATAATAGTAGGGGATTTTAATACCCCACTGACCTCAATGGATAGATCCTCCAGACAGAAAATTAACAAAGAACAGCAGCCTTAAATGACATACTAGATCAACTGGAGTTACTTGATATCTTCAGAACATTTTACCCTAAAGCAGCAGAATATGCATTCTTTTCAAGTGCTCATGATACATTTTTCTAGGATAGACCCCATGTTAGGAAACAAAATAAGTCTCAATAAATTTAAGAAGATTAAAGTCATATCAGGCATCTTCTCTGATCACAATTATATTAAACTAGAAATCAACTAAAATAGAAAAACTGAAAAATATTCAAACACTTGGAGACTAAATAACATGCTATTACATAATGAATGGGTTAACAATGAGATCAAGGAAGAAATAAAAAATTCCCTTGAAACAAATGAAAATGAACATACAACACCCAAAATCTATGGGACACAGCAAAAGCAGTCCTGAGAGGGAAGTTCATAGCAATACAGCCATACCTTAAGGAGCAAAAAAAAAAAAAAAAGCTCAAATAAACAACCTAACCCTGCACCTAAAAGAACTAGAAAAAGAACAACAAATAAAGCCCAGAGGAAGTAGAAGGAAGGAAATGATAAAGATCAGAGTGGAAATAAATGACATAGAGGCTAAAAAAAAAAAAATACAAAAGATCAATGAAACCAGGAGCTGGTTCTTTGAAAAGGTAAACAAGATTGATAAACCTTTAGCCAGACTCATAAAAAAGAGAGAAAGAGAGAGAGAGAGAGAGAGAGGACCCAAATAAATAAAATTAGAAGTGAAAGCTGAGAAGTAACAACTGACACCACAGAAATACAAAGGATTGTAAGTAAACACTATGAAGAGCTATATACCAAAAAATTGGACAACCTAGGTGAAATAAATAAATTCCTAGAAACATACAATCTTTCAAAACTCAATCTGGAAGAATCAGAAAACCTAAACAGACCGATTACAACAAAAGAAATTGAAATAGTTACAAAAAACTCCCAGCAAACAAAAGGTCTGTACTGGATGGCTTCACAGGTAAATTTTACCAAACATTCAAAGAAGAACTAACACGTATCCTTCTCAAGCTATTGCAAAATATTCAGAAGGAGGAAAGACTTCCAAGCTCATTTTATGAGGCAAGCATTTTCCTCATTCCAAAACTAGGTAAAGACACGACAAAGAAAGAAAACTATAGTCCAATATCCTTACTAAACATAGATGCTAGAATTCTCAATAAAATATTAGCAAACCAGATTCAGCAATACTTTAAAAAGATCACACATCATGATCAAGTGGGATTTATTTCAGGGAGGCAAGGCTGGTACAATATTCACAAACAATAAATGTGACTCATCACACAAACAAAATGAAGGATAAAAATCACATGATTAGGCCCTGGCCGGTTGGCTCAGAGGTAGAGCGTTGGCCTGGTGTGCAGGAGTCCCGGGTTTGATTCCCGGCCAGGGCACACAGGAGAAGCGCCCATCTGCTTCTCCACCCCTCCTCCTCTCCTTCCTCTCTGTTTCTCTCTTCCCCTCCCACAGCCAAGGCTCCATTGGAGCAAAGATGGCCCGGGCATTGAGGATGGCTCTGTGGCCTCTGCCTCAGGTGCTAGAATGGCTCTGGATGCAACAGAGTGACGCCCCAGAGGGGCAGAGCATCGCCCCCTGGTGGGCATGCTGGGTGGATCCCGGTCAGGTGCATGCGGGAGTCTGTCTGACTGCCTCCCCGTTTCCAGCTTTGGAAAAATGAAGAAAAAAAAATCACATGATTATATCAATAGATATAGAAAAAACATTTGATAAAATCCAGCAGCCAGTTATGATCAAAACTCTGAGCAACGACAGAATACAGGGAACATACCTCAACACAATAAAAGCCATATATGACACACCAATAGCCAACATCATACTCAATGGGCAAAAATTAAAAGCAATACCCTTAAGATCAGGAACAAGACAGGGGTGCCCCCTTTCACCACTCTTATTCAACATAGTTCTGGAAGTCCTAGCCATAGCAATCAGAAAAGAAGAAATAAAAGGCATCTAAATTGGAATAGAAGACATAAAAGTGTCATCATTTGCTGACGACATGATATTGTACATATTGTAGAAAACCCTAAAGTCTCAGTCAGAAACTACTAGACCTAATAAATGAGTACAGCAAGGTGGCAGGATATAAAATTAATATTTAGAAATCAGTGGCATTTTTATATACCAACAATAAACTGTCAGAAAGAGAAATTAAGAAAACAATCCCCTTCATCCCTTTCACTACTGCAACAAAAACAAAAATAAAGTACCTTGTAATAAATTTAACCAAGGGCATAAAAGGCTTGTACTTGGAAAATTACAAGACATTGAAAAAAGAAATTAAGGAGGATACAAACAAGTGGAAGCATATACTGTGTTCCTGGATAGGAAGAATTAACATCATTAAAATGTGTATATTACCCAAAACAATCTATGGATTCAATGCAATTCCTATTAAAACACCAATGGCATACTTCACAGATATAGGACAAATATTCCCAAACTTTATATGGAACCAGAGAAGAACCCAAATAGCTTCAGCAATCTTGAAAATGAAGAACAAAGTGGGATTTATCACACTTCCTGATATCATGTTATACTACAAGGCCATTGTACTCAAAACAGCTTGGTATTGGCATAAGAACATACAAATCAATAGAACAGAACAGAGAACCCAGCAATCAACGCACGTCTTTACAGTCATTTGATATTTGACAAAGGAGGCAAGAGTATATAATGGAATAAGGACAGTCTCTTTAATAAATACTGTTGGGAAAATTGGACAGGTACATGCAAAAAAAGAAACTAGACCAATAACATAAACCATTCACAAAAACAAATTCAAAATGGATAAAAGACTTAAATGTTAAGTCACAAAAACATAACATAGGCAGTAAACTCTGCGATATCTCTCATAGCAATATTTTTGCTTATGTATCTCCACAGGCAGTTGAAATAAAGGACAAAATAAACAAATGGGACTAGATCAAACAAAAAAGCTCTTGCATAGCAAAAGACACCATTACCAAAATAAAAAGACAACCCACACAATGGGAGAACATATTTGCTGATATGTCTGATAAGGGGTTAATAACCAAAATTTATAAAGAACTACTAAAACTCAACACCAGGAAGTTGAACAATTCAATTAAAACATGGGCAAAGGAACTGAATAGACACTTCTCCAAAGAGGACATACAGATGGCCAATAGACATATAAAAAAATGTTCAACGTCACTAATCATCAGAGAAATGCAAATTAAAACCACAATGAGATACCCCTTCAAACCTGTCAGAATGGCTCTCATTAACAAATCAATAAACCACAAGTGCTGGCAAGGGTGTGGAGAAAAGGGTACCCTCCTGCACTGCTGGTGGGAATGCAGACTGGTGCAGCCACTGTGGAAAACTGTGGCGATTCCTTAAAAAATTAAAAATGAAACTACCTTCTGACCCAGCTATCCCACTTCTAGGGCTATATCCTAAGAATCCCAAAACACTAATTCAAAAGAAGATATGCATCACCATGTTTATTATAACATTGTTTACAATAGTCAAGATCTGGAAACAGCCGAAGTGTCTGTCAGTGGACCAGTGGATTAAAAAGCTGTGGTACATATACACAATGGAATACTATCTGGCCATGAAAAAGAAGAAAATCTTACCTTTTGCAATGGCATGGATGAACATGGAGATTATTATGCTAAGTGAAGTAAACCAGGCAGAGAAAGAAAAATATCACATGATCTCACTTATATGTAAAATTTAATGAACATGGTAAACTGAAGAACTGAATAGAGGCAGAGGCAGGGTCATGGGGAGCAGAGGGACAGCAGTCATAGGGAAGGGGGGAGAGGGGATGGGATCTGAGAAGGTGAAGGGATTAGAGAATTATATATACATAACACATAGATACAGATAACAGGACAGCAAATCCCAGAGGGAAAGAGGAGTAAAGGGGGTGTAATAAGGGGCATGTTGTTGGGGGTTGATGGTGTTATATTGAATGGGACACTTGTATCCACATTAACACAATAAAGTTAAAGGTTTAATAAAAAATATATTTAAAAAAACTAAGTATAGGATTATGTGGCATGTTCTGTACATGATCTTTCATTTGTGTAAGTTTTATATCTGCCAACTAAAGTTAAGCTTCTTCAAAAAAAAATTAAATGGAGATTTTAAAAAGAAAATAAATAAAAATAAATAAATACAGCAAAATTGTTCACGCAAAAGAGATTTACTGTCCCCACCCCCCTTTTCACTTGAGATTTATTTCCACGTATCTTTATTGCATCTCTATTCTATGCCAGACAGTATGCTAGGAATTGGGGATATAAATTTAGATATAAAAATCCAAAGAAGAATTTCAAAACAACATTCCACAATTCTAGGGACAGCGTGAAAGAAGTCAGAAGACATCTATGTGCAAGTATCTGTGCCAGTGGAGGCTGAGCAGAGAATTCAAATACAAAAATAAATTGTCTGACCTGTGGTGGTGCAGTGGATAAAGCATCCACTTGGAATGCTGAGGTTTGAAACCCTGGGCTTGCCTGATTAAGGCACATATGGGAGTTGATGCTCCCTGCTCCTTCTTCCCCTCCTTCTCTCTCTCTCTCTCCCTCTCTCTCTCTCTCTTTCCCCTCTCTAAAATGAATAAATAAAAAATCTTAGAAGAAAAAAATTGTTGCTGTATAGCTTGGAAGAGATCCTAAATTCAGCAAAGAGCAAGGGAATAGGGAGTAGTGAAAAGCTAATGACTGTCTAATTCAACTTTCCTTAGGCTAAGGTTACAACTAATCCCTGCTCTCTGAGCATTCATCAGCTGGAGGTGGGGCCTGATGGAGAGGTTCCAGTAGTTGGGACTCAAACATTAACTGCATCAAGTCCCTAGAACATAGTGTCTGGAATTGGCTGTACAAATAATAAAAAGTAGGGAAAGAAAGGGGACATGAGATAGCCAGAAAAGAAGTCCTTGAGAGAAAAAGAAAGCTGGACCAGAGTGAAATAAAAGACAAAATCAGATAGTAAAAGACCAAAATAGCAGCACTCTTCTTCTGACCTTGCCAACCAGAATCCTGCTGTTTAAGCACTTAACCAATTGGTATAATCAGTTTATGCGCCACTTATCCTAGCTAATCCCTAGAGGGCTGTGCTTGTGTTCTGGCTCCTGAATCTCCAAACCCCAGCACAGTGCCTGGTCCAGAGGTGGCCTTCAAAAAGTGTTGGTTAAATAAATAAAAAAGGGAATCAAGTGAAGAAGAGGATAGAAATAAACATGCATGTATATTCCGTACATGAGGCTTCAGCTGCATACCATAAATTTTAGTATGCTGTGTCTTCATTTTCATCCATTTCAAAGTACGTAGTTGCTGATTTCTTTTTTGACGCATTGGTAGTTAAGGCAGTGTTTAAAGTCCACGTATTTGTGAATTTCCCAAACTTTCTACAGGGAAATGCTAATATCAAAGTGCCTCAGTTTGGAGGGCACAACTGGAACCGCATTTAGAGAGGACTCAGATTGGAATAAGCACAAGGCTTCCTGGTGACCTCTGCTCAGGATGAACTCATCTACATGTGCTCAGCAAGTGCATATTCTTCCAAATTATAGGCGAGAAACACATGTCCAGTCCTCCCATGGAAAGGTGTGGCACGCAGCAGAATCATGATTCCAGGCAGACTATAGAGCATCATGGTTAGGAGCTTAGGTTCAAATTCCTATTCTGCCAATTATTACTATTATTTTTTTGGCTATATGATCTTTGGAATGGTACTTACTTTCTCTAGGTTCAAATTTCATCATTTCTAAAATAGGGATATCAGTAGTACCTATCCCATAAGGTTATTGTAATAATATGATAATTCACATAAAACACAGAACCATAGGAAGCTTTCAATAAATGTTAGCTACTATTATTGTTAGCACTTTGGGACCTGGAGCCTGAAGCTTTGAATAACAAATATGCTGTTGTATTCCTGGACCCTCACTGAGTAAAAGAACTGAAGTCAGACCTCCTGGGTTTGAATCCCGGCATTCCTATGTGATAGCAATGGGACATTTATCAGATTACTTAACTTCTCTGTGTCCTCATCTCTGAAAGGGGGGTCAGAAAGACTCTCACAAAGTCATTATGAGTAGATAAATTAATATAGGTACAGCTCTTAGAATAGCATCCTTCCCACCCATGCTATGTAGGGATTCAATCTCTGCAATGATAAGATTCACATTTTAAGGAAACAGCTAAAACAATAAAGAGAATTAAACGAAACAGTTACAAATTATGCTAAGTGTGTGGGGGGCAGTAGAACAAGAGGCTGGGAAGGGAACCTAAGTAGGATATTAAGTAGTCAGGGAAGCTTTTCCTGAGGAGTAAACATTTCAGCTGAGAGAAAAAGGAGAACGGGAGGAAAAGGACTGATGAACATTCTGATATCAACCTTGCTGAGAACTGAAGGAAAAACTTCCAGGTGTAGGCAACAGAAGATGCAATGGCCGGATGTGCATTTCAATGTGGCAATATCTACAATTGTACTATTTCCTTAATATGAATATATCAGGTTTACAGAAACATAAGTTGAAATGATATAACATGATGAGACATGAAAACACGTGCCTGAACTTTGCCTGGCACTATATACATGTGCTACAGTGGTATACTAATGTGTACAATTTTATATAAGTGGATACATTGTAGACCTGAATTTTTATAAGAGGCTAATGCAGACCTAAACCTTCCTAATTAATGATACATTTAAGACATTCAAAAAAAAAAGTGCAGAAGAGGCAGAACTCCTCTTAATTTTAGGCTTGCACCAAACCATATTTACCTGGCAGCACAAGTTGATAATGACTTGTTCCCAATGTGTTCAAAAATTTTATAAGTTAACATGTTTGGTGTGCATGTTGTATTTTAGCAGAGTATTTTAAGTAGCTGGGAATATAAAACACACAAAGAAGTGTCTCTGCAACCTCTAAAGCAGGGGTTTGAGACCCCTGCTCTAAATGCACCCCCAGTGCTCACCAGCTCTAGGGACATCATCTCCTCCTCTTCTTTTTTAGGCTGAAGGTGAACTGCTCCCCTCTGATGCTAGTCTTCTGGTGCTTCAGTCTCCTTTGTGTTTTCTTAACCTGCTCTTGTGTCTATAAATCATCCCTTTGTTAACATCTCTTCAAACTGAGTATATCTTCTTTTTTTCTGGCTAAGACCCTGACTCGAACAAGACTCTGCTATATTCTAGACCATTTCTGTCTGATAAAAATATAATGGAAGTCATGTATAAAATTTTAAACTTTCTAGTAGTAAAAAGAAGCAAATAAAATTAATTTTAATAGTATATTTGAACTCATTCAAAATAATATCATTTAAATCTATAATCAATATAAAACTTTCTAATGAGCTATTTTACATTCTTTTATTCATATATATATCAAATATGATATATATTTTACACTTGCAGCATGTCTTTTTTATTATTATTAATTTGTTTTTTTACAGGGACAGAGAGAGAGTCAGATAGACAGGAACAGAGAGAGATGAGAAGCATCAATCATCAGTTTTTCGTTGCAACACCTTAGTTGTTCATTGATTGCTTTCTCATATGTGCCTTGACCACGGGCTTCCAGCAGACCGATTAACCCCTTGCTCGAGCCAGCGACCTTGTGTCCACGCTGGTGAGCTTTGCTCAAACCAGATGAGCCCATGCTCAAGCTGGTGACCTCGGGGTCTCAAACCTGGGTCCTCTACATTCCAGTCCGACGCTCTATCCACTGCGCCACGGCCTGGTCAGGCTATTATTATTAATTTTAATGGGATGACATTGATAAATCAGGGTACATATGTTCAGAGAAAATATCTCCAGGTTCTTTTGACATTTGATTATGCTGCATTCTCATCACCCAAAGTCCAATTGTCTTCTGTCACCTTCTAACTGGTTTTCTTTGTGCCCCCCCCCCAACCACCACACTCTTGTCCGTGTCTCTGATCTCATTTTTATGTCCCACCTATGTATGGAATCATATAGATCTTAGTTTTTTTCTTTTTTATTTATTTATTTTTTAAAATTTATTGATTTTTTTTAATGGGGTGACATCAGTAAATCAGGATACATATATTCAAAGATAACATGTCCAGTTTATCTTGTCGTTCAATTATGTTGCATACCCATCACCCAAAGTCAGATTGTCCTCTGTCACCTTCTATCTAGTTTTCTTTGTGCCCCTCCCCCTTCCCCTTCCCTCTTCCTCTCCCCCCTCCCCCTGTAACCACCATACTCTTATCAATGTCTCTTGGTCTCACTTTTATGTCCCATCTACGTATGGAATAATGCAGTTCCTGGTTTTTTCTGATTTACTTATTTCACTTCGTATAATGTTATCAAGATCCCACCATTTTGCTGTAAATGATCCGATGTCATCATTTCTTATGGCTGAGTAGTATTCCATAGTGTATATGTGCCACATCTTCTTTATCCAGTTGTCTATTGACGGGCTTTTTGGTTGTTTCCATGTCCTGGCCACTGTGAACAATGCTGCAATGAACATGGGGCTGCATGTGTCTTGACGTATCAATGTTTCTGAGTTTTTGGGGTATATACCCAGTAGAGGGATTGCTGGGTCATAAGGTAGTTCTATTTTCAGTTTTTTGAGGAACCACCATACTTTCTTCCATAATGGTTGTACTACTTTACATTCCCACCAACAGTGAATGAGGGTTCCTTTTTCTCCACAACCTCTCCAACATTTGCTATTACCTGTCTTGTTAATAATAGCTAATCGAGCAGGTGTGAGGTGGAATCTCATTGCAGTTTTGATTTGCATTTCTCTAATATTAGTTTTTTTCTGATTTACTTATTTCACTCTGTATAATGTTATCAAGGTCCATCCATGTTATTGTAAATGATCCAATGTCATCATTTCTTTTGGCTGAGTAGTATTCCATAGTATATATGTACCAAAGCTTTTTAATCCACTCGTCCTCTGACGGACACTTGGGCTGTTTCCAGATCTTTGCTATTGTGAACAATGCTGCCATAAACATGGGGGTGCATTTCTTCTTTTCAAACAGTGCTATGGTGTTCTTGGGGTATATTCTTAAAAAATGGAATAGCTGGGTCAAAAGGCAGTTTGATTTTTAATTTTTTGAGGAATCTCCATACTGTTTTCCACAGTGGCTGCACCAATCTGCATTCCCACCAGTAGTGCAGGAGGGTCCCCTTTTCTCCACACCCTCTCCAGCACTTATTCTGTATTCTTTCATTATTGAGCACCATTCTGACTGGTGTGAGGTGGTATCTTATTGTGGTTTTAATTTGCATTTCTCTAATGATTAGTGATGTTGAGCATTTTTTCATATGCCTATTGGTCATCTGTATGTCCTCTTTGGAGAAGTGTCTATTCATTTCTTTTGCCCATTTTTTGATTGGATTGTTAGTCTTTCTGGTGTTGAGTTTTACAAGTTCTTTATAAATTTTGGTTATTAACCCCTTATCAGAAGTATTATTGAATATGTTCTCTCATTGTGTAGTTTGTCTTTTTATTCTGTTCTTATTGTCTTTAGCTGTGCAGAAGCTTTTTAGTATGATATAGTCTCATTTGTTTATCCTGTCTTTTATTTCACTTGCCTGTGCAAATAAATCGGCAAATATATTGCTCTGAGAGATGTCGGAGAGCTTACTGCCTATGTCTTCTTCTAAGATGCTTATGGTTTCACGGTTTACATTTAAGTCTTTTATCCATTTTGAGTTTATTTTTGTGAATGGTGTAAGTTGGTGGTCTAGTTTCATTTTTTTGTAGGTAGATGTCCAATGTTCCCAACACCATTTGTTAAAGAGGCTGTCTTTACTCCATTGTAATCTCTTACCTCCTTTGTCAAATATCAGTTGTCCATAAAGGTGTGTGGTTTATTTCTGGGTTCTCTGTTCTGTTCCATTGATCTGTATGCCTGTTTTATGCCAGTACCAGGCTGTTTTGAGTACAATGGCCTTGTAGTATAACTTGATATCAGGAAGTATGATACCTCCCACTTTATTCTTCCTTTTCAAGATTGCTGAAGCTATTCGTGTTCTCTTTTGGTTCCATATAAATTTTTGCAATATGTGTTCTATATCTTTGAAGTAAGTCATTGGTATTTTAATTGGTATTGCATTGAATTTATAAATTGCTTTGGGTAATATAGACATTTTAATGATGTATATTCTTCCTAACCATGAGCACGGTATATGCTTCCACTTGTTTGTATCTTCCTTGATTTCTTTTTCTTTCTTTCTTTCTTTTTTTTTTTTTTTTTTTACAGGGACAGAGAGAGAGTCAGAGAGAGAGGGAGAGAGGGGGACGAAGAGAGATCAGAAGCATCAATCATCAGTTTTTTGTTGCGAGACCTTAGTTGTTCATTGACTGCTCTCTTATATGTGCCTTGACCACAGTCCTTCAGCAGATGAGTAACCCCTTGCTTGAGCCAGCGACCTTGGGTCCAAGCTGGTGAGCTTTTGCTCAAACCAGATGAGCCTGCGCTCAAGCTGGTGACCTCGGGGTCTCGAACCTGGGTCTTCTGCATTCCAGTCCGATGCTCTATTCACTGCGCCACCACTTGGTCAGGTGATTTCTTTTATCAATGTTTTATAATTTTCCAAGTACAAGTCTTTAATCTCCTTGGTTAAATTTACTCCTAAGTACATTATTTATTTGGTTGCAATGGTGAAGGGGATTGTTTCCTTAATTTCTCTTTCTGACAGTTCATTGTTACTATATAAAAATGCCTCTGATTTCTGAGTATTAACTTTATATCCTGCCACCTTGCTGAATTCATTTATCAAGTCCAGTAGTTTTCTGACTGAGACTTTAGGGTTTTCTATATACAATATCATATCATCTGCAAATAGGATAGTTTTACTTCTTCTTTTCCAATTTGGATGCCTTTTATTTCTTCTTCTTGTCTGATTGCTGTGGCTAGGACTTCCAGAGTTATGTTGAATAAGAGTGGTGAAAGGGGGCACCCCTGCCTTGTTCCTGATCTTAAGAGGATTGCTTTTAACTTTTGCCCATTGAGTATGATGTTGACTGTGGGTTTGTCATAGATGGCCTTTATTGTGTTGAGGTATGTTCCCTGTATCCCCACTTTGCTAAGAGTTTTGATCATGAATGGGTGCGGATTTTATCAAATGTTTTCTCTGCATCTATGGAAATTATCGTGTGGTTTTCTCCTTCCTTTTGTTTATGTGATGAATCACATTGATTGATTTGCAAATATTGTACCAGCCTTGCCTCCCTGGAATAAATCTCACTTGATCATGATATATGATTTTTTTCATATATTGCTGGATCCGGTTTGCTAATATTTTGTTGAGGATTTTAGCATCTGAATTCATCAGGGATATTGGCCTATAATTTTCTTTCTTTGTGTTGTCTTTGCCTGGTTTTGGAATCAGAATTATGCTCGCCTCATAAAAGGAGCTTGGAAGTCTTCCTTCCTCTTGAATTTTTTGAAATAGCTAGAGAAGGATGGGAGTTAGTTCTTCTTTGAATATTTGGTAGAATTCACTTGTGAGGCCATTAGGCCCAGGACTTTTCTTTGTTGGGAGTTTTTTGATAACTATTTTGATCTCATTTGTTGTAATCGGTCTGTTTAGGTTTTCTGATTCTTCCAGTTAATTTTTGGAAGATTATATGTTTCAAGGAATTTGTCCATTTCATCCAGGTTGTCTAGTTTTTTTGGCATATAGTTCTTCATAGTATTTTCTTACAATATTTTGTATTTCTGTTGTGTCAGTTGTTATTTCTCCACTCTCATTTCTAATTTTATTTATTTGAGTTCTCTCTCTTTTTTTCTTGGTGAGTCTGGTTAAAGGTGCATCGATCTTGTTTACCTTTTCAAAGAATCATCTCCTGGTTTCATTGATCCTCTGTATTGTTTCTTTAGCCTCTATGTCATTTATTTCCGCTCTGATCTTTATTATTTCCTTCCTTCTATTACCTCTGGACTTTACTTGCTGTTCTTTTTCTAGTTCTTTTAGATGCAGGATCAAGTTGTTTATTTGAGCTTTTTCTAGCTTCTTGAGGTATGCCTGTAATGCTATGAACTTCCCTCTCAGGACTGCTTTTGCTGTGTCCCATAAATTTTGAGTTGATGTATGCTCATTATCGTTCATTTCTAGAAATTTTTTAATTTCTTCTTTGATCTCATTGTTAACCCATTTGTTATTTAATAACATGCTATTTAGTTTCCAACTGTTTGAGTATTTTTCAGTTTTTCTGTTGTGGTTGATTTCTAGTTTCATATCATTGTGATCAGAGAAAATGCTTTATATGATTTCAATCTTAAATTTGTTGAGACCGCTTTTGTGTCCTAACATGTAGTATATCCTAGAGAATGTACCATGAACATTTGAAAAGAATGTATATTCTGCTGCTTTAGGGTGAAAGGTTCTGAAGATATCTACTAAATCGAGTTGATCTAGTGTTTCCTTTAAGTCTGCTCATTCAAAATAATATCATTTAAATCTGTAATCAATATAAAATTTTCTAATGAGCTATTTTACATTCTGTTATTCATATATATATCAAATATGATATGTATTTTATACTTGCAGCCTGTCTTGATTTATGCTAGCCACACTGCAAATGCCAAATATAAGCTGGTGGCTACTGTACTGGAACGTGAAGCTCTGTGTTAAGGCTGGAGAGACAGAGATGAAATACTGTCCCTACTATCATGGAGTTGACGGTCTAGTAATAAAGTTGGACAAGCAAACTATTACAAAACAGTGTGCATAGTTAAAGCATGGTTAGTGCTCTGCACAAGATGCTATGGAAATAGAGCTCTTTTTATCAGCAGGGTTGAGAGAGAAAGGAGATAATAGGTAACACTTGAGTGATTCCTGAATGTTAATTAGGATTCTGCCTAGAAAACAGGAGTGGAGAGGGCAATGCAAGCACATAGAGAATCCTTTCTTTCCATCTGCCCCGGCTATATCAGTTCTCTGACTCTACACCCCACAGGGACACCCTCACCACCAGAGAATGGACTTGGGGTAGACTTGGATCTCCCTGATTATTCTGGTCCAGGTTTGGACTGATCCCTGCAGTCTTCACATAGACTGTGGGGTGAGAAGTTTTTGAATTATAAAAATGATCCCTGAAAGTAGAGTCTTTGAGAAGTTTTCGAAGAAAACTCAACTAGGAAATAAAGGGAGGGTGCTAATGAGATCTGTGTGTAAGTAGAATGCCTATAAACAGACACGTTGGAAAAACTGGATTCATTTGCCTAAGTTAACTTAAATCTGGCCACTGATTGGCTGAGTTGGCACAGGTTCCTGGGCACAAGGCCCAGTTTTACTTTATTCATCTCTTCTATTTCCTTGGCTCCTCAATAAGTGCTGTCACTGGACAGGTATTAAAACTCATTGTTCCCACCCTGTGGAGATGCTTCTTTTGTTGCTGCTTTTCATCCCTAGTCCTTATTATGAGCCTCATTTGCCTAGTGATTCTGAGGAGGTAAAGCCCAACATCAACACCCACATGTCTTTGCCTCACATGAAAATCCTACTGCCATTAGCAAAACATGTCTGTCTTTTCCATTTCAAAATGCAACCTCCCTATAGGACAGCTCAAGAAGTTCTTGTTTCTTGTCTGAGAGGCACTGCTGATTCTTTGTCCTTTGAAGGAAGAAACAACTTAAGTGACATTAAGACATGGTCACATCTTTCCTACCATGATCTACCTTCTCAGCATACTTCATTGGGTATTTTTGGAAGACTCACTCGACTTCCCTGAATCCTCCAACTTCTGTTTTCAAGAATAAAAGTACTTGACATTTCCAACAGTAACAAAACAGAGCTGCCATCTTGTAAGTTGAGAGCCTTCTGCGAGGTCCCTCTGATTATCTTTAGGGAGTGATACAGCATCCTACAAAGCTCTTTCAGTGATACCAGAGTGCTTACTAGCTGCTGAGGATTTTTAAGGATACCCAAACAGTAATGGGAAAGGAAAGGAGGATAACTATTCTTAGACACTAAAAAAAGAAGTGCACTTAGCTCAGGCAAACATTCTGGCGCCTTTCCATGTGAGCAGAGCTCTGACTTCCAGGAGGTTGGAGAGCTATGGCTGTTTATATCCTTTGTCTACAGCAGTCAGATGGTATATACTGTAGCCTTTTTTTTTTTTGTCTCCTTCTTAAATCAATGATAAATCATTTTTAATGCCAAGGTTTCCACAAAAATTCCCTGTGGTTTCTTTCCACCTCTCACTCCAACTATCAAATTGAGATTACCATTGGCAATTGTGTCAGCATCTGTTCTCCATACCAGCACTATTTGCAAATACTTTGAGACCAAATCTTTGATTACCACTCAAAAGTTCAACTTCTGTTTTCTCAGAGCCAAAACACATACTGAATTATCCAGTTTAAATAGTTTCCGATCCTCATCTGGGCAGTGGGCTTCTTTAGTTTGTCCCATTACTCATAATATTATTTTTCTTATTGCTCTTCATCTTTTTCTTTCAATTCAGTCACTCTGTGATCATTAACATTGGTCTGGAACACTGCTAACTTTGCCTTCCTGAGTTGTGAATTCATCCCTCTCTAAGGATTCCTTCTATCCATGATGTTGTGAACTCCACGAGTTCTTTTACTTCCAAAGGCAATTTACTGATGCCACCTTTTTGTTTTTCCACTGGGTGGTCAGAGTTAGATCTCAGAATGCCAGAAATCAGGCAATGATTGCACATAAAGAATTAATTACTCTTAGAAATTTCCACAGCATACACCTGGCTTTCTTTCATCTCTCTGGCTCAAAACATCCATAGTTTTGTTTGTTTGTAATCATGGTTTGTTTTTATTTTGGGTTTTGTCAATAAGTATAAGCATATAGTTTGATTTTGGTTTTGTTTACTTGTTATTTTTCTAAATGACTTGGTTGAACAGTTCTTCAACAGAGCTGAGCATGCCATTCTGAGCACTGTCCGCAATCAACATTTTTATGAGCTGCCCCTTGAGCATAGAAACTGTGTTTCTGGACTTGTGAGAAAGTATGTACTCATACATTTGATGGTATGTGGGTATATACACACATATGCAAAACTAATACAGAAATTAGAACAACAAACTGGAGAAAATACATTACCAAACCCAACAGATCAATTAAGTCACATCAATATCATATGAAGAGCTCTCATATAAGCTAATCAAAGATATATATGCATTTATACAAGGACCAAAATAAATAATAAATTATAAAGAAAATCACCACTATCCTATTAGGTAACTAATACCAATGTTATTACTAACATTTTTGGGGGTAGGATTTCCATGTGTCAGTTACTATTCTATATACTTTACATTTAGAAATCCATTTAACCTCACAACAACTCTATAGACAGGTACTATTATCCTGTTTACAGATAGAAAATGGAGCCACAGAGAAGTTGAGTGACTTACGCATGCTTACACTGCCAGATGGCAAAGGGCACAATGAGACAATTCACAGAAGATGAAATGCAATCACAAAAGGAGAAATGTTCAGGACTGCCCGTAATCAAAGAAATGTACATTGAGACATTAAATATCATTTCATGCCCCACCCTTCCTTAGGCTGCAGTTAAACTGTCACTCTCAGACATCACTGTGATCATGTAAATCAATGTAAACTTTTAGGAAAGCCATTTGTCAACACTTACAATTATTGAAAGGCTCTTTGAACTCAGTAATCACACCCCTAGAACTTATTCTTTAGAAAGTAATTTAAAAGAAGAGTCATATGAATAAAAAGTTTGATGCAGTGTTCTTTATGTTATCAAATATTGAAAGCAATCTAAATCCCCAAATATAGAAAGTACTTAAGTAAATTATAGTACATCAATGAAATAAAATACTATGTAGCTATTTAAATTATAATTATGAGTGATAACAATAATATAAAAATATTATACAATATCAGGTGAAATGAGCCAAATATAAAGGTTTATGTAGGTCCTAGCCAGTTGGCTCAGTGGTAGAGCGTCGGCCTGGCGTGCAGAAGTCTGGGATTCGATTCCCGGCCAGGGCACACAGGAGAAACGCCCATTTGCTTCTCCACCCCTCCCCCTCTCCTTCCTCTCTGTCTCTCTCTTCCCCTCCCGCAGCCAAGGCTCCATTGGAGCAAAGATGGCCCGGGCGCTGGGGCTGGCTCCTTGGCCTCTGCCCCAGGCGCTACAGTGGCTCTGGTCGCGGCAGAACATCGCCCTCTGGTGGGCAGAGCGTCACCCCCTGGTGGGCGTGCCAGGTGGATCCCGGTTGGGCGCATGCGGGAGTCTGTCTGACTGTCTCTCCCCGTTTCTAGCTTCAGAAAAATACAAAAAAAAAAAAAAAAAGAAGAGGTTTATGTTCAAGGACTAGAATGAAACATAAAATGAAATCACTTGAGATGTTAGGATGGCATAATTTTAAGTCTTTTTTTTTTCTTTTTTTTTACTTTTAATTGCCTTTATTTCTGTTTTTTTTTTCCCTATGATAACAAAACCAGGAGTTGGGAAAAAATAAAAATGCTGTCTTTGCCTTTTAATAATACATAATTAATTTAGCTGAGAATTCAGGAAATCACTGACACTTTCAGAGCTGAAAGGATCCTGACTTGACTCTTGGTACAACTTCCTAATTTTACAAATAAATAATTTGAGGCAGAAAAGGATTGACTTACCTAATGACATATTTAATTAGGAGCCAGAAATTCCAACCTAAAAATGACCCACAATCACTTAGGGCAGTGGTCTCCAACCTTTTTTGGGCCACAGACCGGTTTATTTATTTTATTTTATTTTTTTTTAAATAAATTTTTATTAATGGTAATGGGATGACATTAATAAATCAGGGTACATATATTCAAAGAAAACATGTCTAGGTTATTTTGTCATTAAATTATGTTGCATACCCCTCGCCCAAAGTCAGATTGTCCTTCGCCACCCTCTATCTAGTTCTCTGTGCCCCTCCCCCTCCCCCTAACTCTCCCCCTGTCCTCCCTCCCCCCACCCCTGGTAACCACCACACTCTTGTCCATGTCTCTTAGTCTCATTTATATGTTCCACCAATGTATGGAATCATGTAGTTCTTGTTTTTTTCTGATTTACTTATTTCACTCCGTATAATGTTATCAAGATCCCACCATTTTGCTGTAAATGATCTGATGTCATCATTTCTTATGGCTGAGTAGTATTCCATAGTGTATATGTGCCACATCTTCTTTATCCAGTCTTCTATTGAAGGGCTTTTTGGTTGTTTCCATGTCTTGGCCACTGTGAACAGTGCTGCAATGAACATGGGGCTACATGTGTCTTCACGTATCAATGATTCTGAGGTTTTGGGGTGTATACCCAGTAGAGGGATTGCTGGGTCATAAGGTAGTTCTATTTGCAGTTTTTTGAGGAACCACCATACTTTCCTCCATAATGGTTGTACTACTTTACAGTCCCACCAACAGTGAATGAGGGTTCCTTTTTCTCCACAGCCTCTCCAACATTTGCTATTACCCGTCTTGTTGATCATAGCTAATCTAACAGGGGTGAGGTGGTATCTCATTGTAGTTTTGATTTGCATTTCCCTAATAACTAATGAAGCTGAGCATCTTTTCATATATCTGTTGGCCATTTGTATCTCTTCCTGGGAGAAGTGTCTATTCATGTCCTCTTCCCATTTTTTTATTGGATTGTTTGTTTGTTTGTTGTTGAGTTTTATGAGTTCTTTGTAAATTTTGGATATTAGGCCCTTATTTGAGCTGTTGTTTGAAAATATCATTTCCCATTTAGTTGGCTGTCTGTTTATTTTTATATCAGTTTTTCTTGCTGAGCAAAAACTTTTTATTCTGATATAGTCCCATTCATTTATCTTTGCCTTCACTTCTCTTGCCATTGGAGTCAAGTCATAAAATGTTCTTTAAAACCCAGGTCCATGAGTTTAGTACCTATGTCTTCTTCTATGTACTTTATTGTTTCAGGTCACAGACCGGTTTAATGTCAGAAAATATTTTCACGGACCAGCCTTTAGGGTGGGACAGATAAATGTATAACGTGACCGAGATAAGCATCAAGAGTGAGTCTTAGATGGATGTAACAGAGGGAATCTGGTCAATTTTTTCAAAATAAGACATCATTCAGACTTAAATATAAATAAAATGGAAATAATGTAAGTTATTTCTTCTTTTTCTGCGGACTGGTACCAAATGGCCCACGGACCGGTACTGGTCCACAGCCCGAGGGTTGAGGACCACTGACCTAAGGTACATTTGTGGCAGAGAAATTAAGTTGTTAGGACTCCATCATGAAATGTATCACACCAATAAAAATGACTGCTTTAGCACAATTCTACTTTCTTATCTGTACTATCAACTGCCTGCTTTCACCTTGCAATGCTGGTAGTTGAGACCAGGCAGGTTCTCCTTGAATTCAGACAGACAGGAGAGGAACTCCAGAGCTGGAAAGTGTGGGGCCATTCCCATTTAATAAATTCTTGCAACTGCGAACAAGCAAACCAGCAGGGGAAAACCACTTCTCAGGCAAACAAACAGCAAAAACAACCCCTCACAGAGGTGGGCAGGCGATTGCAGTCCACCATCTGCAATCTGCCCTGAGCGCAACCACCCCATAGCCTTACATAGACTATCCACATGTGGTGCTTCCACGTGTTCATGCACCAA
Organism: Saccopteryx leptura; assembly: GCF_036850995.1. NCBI lineage: Eukaryota > Metazoa > Chordata > Mammalia > Chiroptera > Emballonuridae > Saccopteryx > Saccopteryx leptura. The sequence continues at coordinate 57,464,104 of NC_089509.1, forward strand.
TCAAGTAAAGTGCTTGCAGCTGATAAACCAGTGAGCAAGCCTAACACAACTGTTTTCCTAACAATGTGCCTACCATGTATGCTCCACTCTTTCTCAACTACAAATATTGATCGACTTATGACCTATGCAACTTACGACCATTTGACTTTACGACCACAATCGCTAGCCATGACTGTTCTGCGCCTGGCAGCGCAAGCGTTGCCCAGCTGGGCGTAGGACAGTGTGGACCCGCTTCCAGCAGCACTACCATCTCCGCATGCACCATTTCAACTGTTATTCCAGACTCAGTACAGCAATTTGTGTTTTGTGTCTTGGAGATTTTTCATCAAACCCTCCCAAGATGTCTACCAAGAGGAAATTGTCTTTGCAAATATTAAACCAGTTGTACTGGTAATGCAGTGTTTTACTTAAACCTGACAAATGTAAAGATAAGAAACAAAATGGTGTAGAGATGATACAAATGGCATAAAATAAACAAAGAAAATTATGATATATAACAATAATGAAAGAAAATTATGACAAAATATGACTTAAAGATTTTTATAACATCATTTCACAGTACTGTACATATAGCCTACTCAAGTCACGACCAAATCGTGTTACGACTGGTCTGTCGGAACTAACTGTGGTCGTAAGTCGAGCACTAGCTGTACATGTAAATTGCCTACTTTCTTTGAAATCCAATCACTGCTATCTCCAAAGTGACAGATAAACCCAATTTTACCTCACTGTCTTTGGTATTTCATGTTATGGGAATTCCCCTTGTGCATGTAATAAAATTTAATTTTCTCCTGTTAATCTGTGTAATGCCAGTGGCTGAGGCCAAGCAGGTTCGCATTGGATTCGGGCAGATGGTAGAGGAACGGTGGAGTCGGAAAGTGTCGGACCATTCCCATTTATTGAAGGTGAGCAAATAAACAACAAAAGTGAAAGAGCTAATAAACAAAGGAAAATCTGCTATTTGCAGTCAGGGCAAGGGAGCAAGGAAAATCACAACTCACAGTGGCAGGAGAGCAATCTGGCAGGAGAGCAATCTGGGAGAATCGTGGCCTATGGGAAGCACCCCATAGCCTTATATAGGCTGTGCACACGTGCCACATGCTCAAGTACTAGTCAAGCAGAGTGCTTGCAGCTGGTAACCCCTCAATCAAGCCTAATACAGCTGCCCCACATAAGGCCTTCAGCTGGGGTTCTTTTATGTCTTGACAGCACATTGTAAGGGAAGAGTCAAATGTAACACCTATGGCTCTCTCCGCTTACCCATCACTTCCACAGGGGTAATGGGAGTGATGAAACTTTTCCAGGTCAGCTTGGTGCCGGGTTTTGGTGATCCACACTGTAAAGCCAGTAGCTGCGGTCACCATCACAGCTGCCTGGCCTGTGCAGGTTCGCATTTGATTCGGACAGTTAGTAATGAAACAGTAGAGTCAAGAACTGGTGGGCCATTAGCTTTAATCCTAGCTTGCACCCGACGGGCAAGAAATACACACAGTGGGAACACACTTCACTTTCCATTCAGAGCTCCCCAAACCATTGACTTATCCGAGTTTCCTAGAATCAAAGTTTTCTACCTCACCAGCCTTATTCACCTCTGTTCCCCATCTCCTTCTCTCTGCACAAACTGGCTTCTCCTTCAGCACTCCACCATCTTGACTGCTTCTCCTCTCCTCCATGTGGCCTTTCTCTGCTCTTTCCTCTAATGCTAATCTTAGGAACTGAGAGAGAGCAAGTTCCCAATCTGCCCTATTTTATAGTGTAGAAATCAAAACCTTTAATCCAATATACAAACAAGGAAGTCTCTGATACAAAGTCACTTAGGGTGAGAAAGGCTTAGTCTTAAAACTAAGCCTTAGGGTATAACAACCCTGCCTGCTTACAGCCTGTCCCCCACACCCAATGCAAACTATAAGCGAGCAAACATATACATCATATTTACAAACTTATTTGACCAACACACACTTAGGGGTGGGGAGTACAAAGGTACTGTGGCGATGGGAATCCAGGAGGTCTTGTACTGAAGCCCTCTCTCCTGGGACTGGGCAATGAGAGTGTATGCAAAGTGCTAGGCTGATTCCAAGTGGGTTGGGTGGAGTGAAGAATGGGGGAAAACGGTGATATATATGAACACTGAAGGGTGGGAGGGGAAGATAGCTAGAGATAAAACGTAGATAAAAAGTTCATGATTTTGTAATGTCAGATTAAATGTAAGGGCTAAATTTGTTTGTTTGTTTGTTTGTTTTTATTGTGGTAAAATGTACCATCTTGACCATTTTTAGCGTACAGCTGAAGGAGGAGAACCCAGAAGAATGCAGAGGAGATGGGGGTCTGCAATGTCTGGGGTCTTACACTCCAGCCTGTGACCTCAGTGTTCTTGACTGAGGGAACAAGGGCAGACAGAAAAGTTTGAAAAATATCAAACCACGGGTGTGGACCTTGCTTGTGATCAGTTCCTTGAAATGAACTGCAGCTCCAGTAAGAAGAATGAGTGATGGGATTATCAAGGGCAGGCCCTCCGGCCTCCTCTCCCCTTCCCCTTCCTCAGACAGGAAAGTCACGTAGGCCTGCAAACAAAGAAGTCATAGAAATCTGGCATTTGTCACATGAAAGCTAAAGCTGTAAAGGTATATAAGATGTAAGAAATCTAACTTCTGGGAGCACGTGGTTTGGTTGCCTCTGTTGGGGTCATGCTGCTCCGCCAGCTAAATAAATCCTACTTCCTTCATCAAGTTGTCTGGGCGTTTTTGTCCTCCTTTGATTCCTGCAATACAGCAAAGTGGCATAAAGTACATTAACATTGTTGTGCTACCATCATTACCACCCACCCACAGGGCTCTTTTTCACCTTGAAGAATTAAAACTCTATATCCATTTGTTGGGCAGATAAAATATATTATGCTCACTTTGTTAAAGATGGCGCTGCCCACGTGGAAAACCATCGCCCAGGTGATATTAATGTGTGTTGGGGGCGGGCTGTGGGCAGGCAGGATCCTTGTAGCCTGGGGCTTGGTTTTAGGACTAAGTCTTTCCCACCCTTTTTGATGTGGGGTGGTACAATCCCATCATGCCTCAGATAAGTGACTTTGTATTAGAGACTTCCCTATTTTGTATATTGGATTAAAGGGGTTTTGATTTCTGCACTATAAAGTGGGGCAGACTTGGAGCTTGCTCTCTCTTGGTTCCTGAGATTAGCATTAGAGCAGAAAGCAGGTTAGAGAGCAGAGTAAGGCCACGTGGAGGAGAGGAGAGGCAGTCAAGATGAAGGAGTGCTGAAAGAGAAGCCAATTTGTGCAGAGTATGTGCAGAGAGAAGGAGATGGGGAACAAAGGAGAATGAGGCTAGTGAGCTAGAAACCTTTGATTCTAGGAAACTCGGATAAGTCAGTAGCTTGTGAATGCTGAATGAGTGGGTTTTAGAGCCCAGTGTGTATTTTTACTTGCCTGTCGGGTGCAAGCTAGGATTAAAGATAATGGCCTACCAGTCTGTGGCTCTGTTGTTTCATTACCGACTGTCCGAATCCAATGCGAACCTGCATGGGCCAGGCGGCTGTGATGGTGGCTGTGCCTACTGGCTTTACACCATTAAACAAAAATCCCCCTCCTTCTGTCATCCAGCCCCTGGCAACTGCCCTTCTATGCTCTGTGAATTTGACTACTCTCGGTACCTCAAATAAGTGGAATCATATCATATTTGTTCTTTTGTGATTATCTTATTTCATTTAGCATACTGTCCTCAAGGTTCATCCATCTTGTAGCATAAGTCAGAATTTCCTTTCCTTTTTTTTCATGTGGTTTTAAAAAAATTTATTTATTTATTTATTTATTTACAGAGACAGAGAGAGAGTCAGAGAGAGGGATAGACAGGGACATACAGGAATGCAGAGAGATGAGAAGCATCAATCATCAGTTTTTCGTTGCAATACTTTAGTTGTTCATTGATTGTTTTCTCATATGTGCCTTGACCGTGGGGCTACAGCAGACCAAGTAACCCCTTGCTCAAGCCAGTGACCTTGTGTCCAAGCTGGTGAGCTTTGCTCAAACCAGATGAGCCTGCACTCAAGCTGGTGACCTCGGGGTCTCGAACCTGGGTCCTCCGCATTCCAGTCCGTCACTCTACCCACTGCGCCACCGCCTGGTCAGGCTCCTTTTCTTTTTATACTGAATCATATTCCTTTTCATGCCTATACCATGTTTTGTTTACCTATTCACCTGTTGATAGACACTTGGGTTACACCCACCTTTTGGTTATTGTAAATAATGCTGCTATGAACATGGATGTACAAATATCTTTTGTCCCTGCTTTCAATTTTTTTTTCCTATCCAGTGAGTCATATGATGATTTTATTTTTAATTTTTGTGAAACCACTGTGGGGAAGGGAAAAAAAGTTTCCCTTTCCCTCCTCTGGTTCTTCTTGGGCATTTGAATAATCAAATCAACAGGAGGCAGATTGACAAGAGAAAGTCAAATTTAGCCCCATGTATACAGGAACCTTATGTGCATGACAGAGTCAGAGATAGTCAGGGGGATTGAGGTATATAAGACATCCTGAGCTAGGAAAGAGGTAAAGTGCCTTGGGGCTTCAAAAGGTCATTATAGGATAAAAAGGGCAGAAAGCCCTGGCCGGTTGGCTCAGCAATATAGTGTCGACTTGGCATGTGGAAGTCCCAGGTTTGATTCCCGATCAGGGCACACAGGAGAAGTGCCCATCTGTTTCTCCACCCTTCCCCCTCTCCTTCCTCTCTGTCTCTCTCTTCTTTTCCCACAGCCAAGGCTCTACTGGAGCAAAGTTGGCCCAGGCGCTGAGGACAGCTCCATGGCCTCCGCCTCAGGCGCTAGAATGGTTCAGGCTGCAACAAAGCAATGCCCCAGATGGGCAGAGCATCACCCCCTGGTGGGCATGCCGGGTGGATCCCTGTTGGGCGCATGCAGGAGTCTGCCTCTCCACTTCTAACTTCGGAAAGACACACACACACACACACACACACACACACACACACACACACACACACACACGGTGGACATTTAGTAGTTAGTAGTTTGCCCTTCCTTACATATAGATCAAACATTACCTCTGATATCTCTTATGGGCAAGGCCTGTAATTCAAATTCTTCTGGGTAGTTAAATGGGGTGGGGGAGGCAGAAATTTCTCTTGAGCTGGAAGCTAAAAGTGCCTTTAGCTCAAAGTAATCTGCATAATACTGAGGTACACCTTGCAATGGCTCATTCTGGATCCCACATCATCATACTATTTTCCATAGGTGTTGCACCATTTTACGTCCCCATCAATATTGTGCAAGGGTTCCAATTTCTCCACATCCCCACCAAGACTTATTTTCTTTTTGGTAATAGCCATTCTTATGGGTATGAGGTGCTATCCCATTGTGCTTTTTCTTAGTGATGTCAATCATCTTTTTATGTGCTTACTGGGTGCAGAAATGTCTATTTTAATCCTTTACTCATTTTTTTGTTATTGTTGAATTGTAGGAGTTTTTTTTACATATTCTGAATCCTAACCCCTTATCAAATACTTTGCAAATATTTTCCCCAGTTTGTGGGTGTTAGTCAAATAAGTTTGTAAATATGCTATATTTGTTTGCTCGCTTATAGTTTACATTGGGTGTGGGAGACAGGCTGTAGGTTGGCAAGGTCCTTATAGCCTAAGGCTTGATTTTAAGACTAAGCCTTTTCCACCTTTTTTTTTTTGAAGCTGGAAACGGGGAGGCAGTCAGACAGACTCCCGCATGCGCCCGACCAGGATCCACCCGGCACGCCCACCAGGGGGCGATGCTCTGCCCGTCCGGGGCGTCGCTCTGTCGCGACCAGAGCCACTCCAGTGCCTGGGGCAGAGGCCAAGGAGCCATACCCAGCGCCCGGGCCATCTTTTGCTCCAGTGGAGCCTCGGCTGCGGGAGGGAAAGAGAGAGACAGAGAGGAAAGAGAGGGGGAGGGGTGGAGAAGCAGATGGGCGCTTCTCCTGTGTGCCCTGGCCGGGAATCGAACCCGGGACTTCCGCACGCCAGGCCGACACTCTACCACTGAGCCAACTGGCCAGGGCGCCTTTCCCACCTTTTAATACTAAGATCTTCTCAAAACTGAGCTTCTCCCCACATTCTTGACTGTTGCATGATGTGGGGTGGTGCACTCTTATGAGGAATCCTATTTATGCCTCAGATCAGAGGCTTTGTATCAGAGACTTCCTTATTTATATATTGGCTTAAGGGCTTTAATTTCTACACTATAAAATGAGGCAGACCAGGGGCATTCTTGCTTGGTTCCTGCCATTAGCATTGCAGAGGATAGGCAGCCAAGATGGCAGAGTGCTGAAGGAGAAGCCAGTTTATGCAGAGTTAGTGCAAAGAGAGGGAGATGGAGAAGAGAGGTGAATAAGGCCGGTGGGGTAGAAACCTTTGATTCTAGGAAAACTCGGATGAGTCAGTGGCTTTGGGAAGCCCTGAATGGAAGGGGAACTGTTTTCCCATTGTGTGTATTTACTCACCTGCCGAGTGCGAGCTAGGATTAAAGGTAATGGCCCATCAGTTCTTGGCTCCACTGTTTCATTACCATCTGTCCGAATCAAATGTGAACCTGCACGGGCCAGGTAGCTCTGATGGTGGCCGTGGCTACTGGCCTTACTGTGGGTCTTACATTTAGATTTTTGTTCTAGTTTGAGGGGTTAATTTTTGAGTTTATGTGACAATCAGGTGATGATTGCGGCAAGAGGTAAGCCAAATCAGGTTCCTCCTCCTTTGGATGACCAACTCAGGTGAATGGTGCATGGTGCATGAGATGGGGTTTTGTAGCATTATTAGGGGGAGTCTTGCAGATCCCTTGAAGGCAACCCAGAACTCATTTCAGCTGTGATCCTGCTGGAGGGATTGTGGTAATGCTGAATGGTATTGAGAGCTATTGTGAGTGGAAGCCCCAAATTCTGTGACAGGAGGTGATCTGTGTAGAGGTGTGAACAACATTATTAAAAGTGATTGTGTACACCAGAGGGTATGTGGCACATTGGTGATACCTTGAGGACTTGTTTCACATGCTTTGTTGGGGTTTGCTTGGTAGCACATGACGATTTATTCATGGGGGGCCTTGAAAAGGGTCTATCAATGAGGATGCCAATTGATATGATGGGTTTGGGTAGACTATGGTAGTCCAAATGGTGGTGGCCTGCTGAAGCCAATAGATTTAAGTAAAAGATACCACATCTCAGACAAATGGGCATCTACTCTAAGTTGTAGGCATCTAAAGTACAAGCACCAAGTCTTATTCATTCCAATATTCTGTGTCCAACACAGTTTCTGACACATAGTAGATGCTTAATAAATGTTTGAACTGAACTGAACATAACCCAAGGAAATAGCAATGACTTTCTTAAATAAGAAAATGCAACTCTTTATAATTAGTGTGAACCTGAGGACTAAGAAGAGCTCCTGCTGGGTAACTGAACTGGGCTCAAATTAAAACACAAACAAAAAACAGCATAGCAGTCATTTTTGCACAGGTGCCTGTCATTCAACTTATACTTCACGGAAAAGCACTTGTGTTGAATTGCCTGTCTCTACTGTGTTTTCCCCATCTGAGCCAGCCCTTATAAAGGTTTCCTGGAATCCTATTTCAAGCAGTAGGATTGAAGCTTTCCCCATCCAACCAGAGCTGCACAGCTCTGACCAATCAGAGAGTCTCTGTTCTGTCAATCAGAACAGTGCCTTTTGTACCAATCAAACTGCAAGGACTTGTTGCCCTTATTTGCATGAGGACAGGCCAATCAGGAACCAGGGGCAGGGACTTTTGTTCACATAAACCAGCTCCCCTTTGGCTCAGAGAGCACTCTTTCCACCTTAGACTAAAGACTGCATTTACCTGGCTAGAGTTGAAGGGGAAAGATGTTTCCCTGGAGAAGACCACCGAAGAGCAGAGCAGAGCTGTCTAGCCAGAGGAGCCCAGCTCCAGAGCTGTTCCATGGTTGTGCTGTTTTCAGAGCTGTGCTGTAGTGCTATTGAGCAGTTCCACAGCAGTGCTGTTTCACAGCCATACTGCACCATTGTTTGCACTGAACAAAGTTTTCTTCTTAACTGCACCTCAAATTAAGTATTCCTGTTGGAGCTGAATTGGCACCAAGACCCATCAGTTGACATTAGGACTTACAGCTAGTTTAAATTGTTTATAATACTGGAGAAATCTCTTTCTCTTCTCTTCAAAAGAGATGAAGACTGCCTGACCAGGCGGTGGCACAGTGTTTAGAGCGTTGGACTGGGACACAGAGGACCCAGGATCAAAACCCTGAGGTCGCCACCTTGACCAGAGGCTCACCAGCTTCAGCGAGGGGTCGCTGGCTTGAGCGTGGGATTATAAACATGATCTCATTGTTGCTGGCTTGAAGCCCAAGGTCGTTGGCTTGAGCAAGGGGTCACTAGCTCTGCTATAGCCCCCTAGTCAAGGCACATATGAAAAAGCAATCAATAAACAACTAAGGAGCTGCAACAAAGAATTGATGCTTCTCATCTCTCTCCCCGTCTGTCTCTATCTGTTCCTCTCTCTGTCAAAATTAATTAATTAATTTGAAAAAAAGAGATGAAGTCTTAATCACAAGCCTTCATTTAAAAAAATCTATTAGTGCCTGACCAGGCAGTGGCACAGTGGATAGAGTGTTGAACTGGGATGCAGAGGACCCGGGTTCAAGACCCCGAGGTCACCAGCTTGAGCGCGGGCTCATCTGGTTTGAGCAAGGCTCACCAGCTTGAGCCCAAGGTTGCTGGCTCAAGCAAGGGGTCACTTGCTCTGCTGGAGCCCCCCAGTCAAGGCACATATGAGAAAGCAATCAATGAACAACTAAGGAGTAGCAACAAAGAGTGTACGCGTCACATCTCTCTCCCTTCCTGTTTGTCCCTCTCTTTCACTCTGTCTCTGTCACAAAAATAAATAAATAAAAATTAAAAATCTATTAGTGATGATATTACTACTTGTTAAGCACCAGTCATCATGCCTTGCACTAGCTGTGCATTATATTCAGTCCTTGCAACAATTCTCGGATAAGCAATATCATCTCCAATTTATAGCTGGGGATGCTAAGACTCAGAGATATTAAGTGTCTTGAAGCTAGGATTTTAAAAATATTTTTTATTTATTGATTTTAGAAAGAGGGGAAGAGAGAGGGAGAAACATCGATTAGTTGATCCGCTTACTCATGCATTCACCAGTTGGTTCTTATACTCCGACTGGGGATCAAATCCACAGTTGTAGCGTATTGGGATGACACTCTTACCAACTGAACTACCCGTCTAGGGCATGAATCTAGGATTTATATCCAAATGGATCTCACATTTGTCCTCTGAGAATTCTTTCCTACCCATTTCTATCTGGGTGTTATCATTCTCATCTTCTAACATGTTCTTCCTTCTGGGTAAATAAACTTACTTTCTTCAATCTTTAATCATGACTCCTATAAACAATTAATAATCTTTTATCTGTCTCTGGCCTTCCCCTTAGTTCTCCGTGCTCTTTAAGTTTGGCATCTACCCAGCCTTTAAAATAACATTCAGTGGGGGAAGAATCATAAGTTTTGACTTTAACAAAAAAAAATAGTTATCTCCATTTCCATTTTAAGTCAGCATATAAACTATTTTGCACCTATTTACACATTCAAAAAAAGTCAAAATTTTAAAGGCGAAGAAATAAAAGGGACAATAACCACCAGGAACCATGGTGAGAGATGGGTGTTCAGGTGTTTCCTATGCTTCACACAGTCAATTGCATGAAATGGGTACCAGGGAAAAGCACTGAGCACCTGGAACAAATATTTTCTAGGTGCCATAGCCCAGGTCCTGCCACTGTACAGCCCAAGGTGAAGAGAGGCAACAGGGCTCATGAGGCAAAGCAGAACAATTACTATCACATGGAATTTCAGTTTCCCAGAGCGGCTCACCTGTGGGCTGTGGGCAGGTGCTGGTCTGTAAGCTGTTTCATTCCCAGTCTGTGATAAGTAGAGAAACCAAGTAAGTTTAGATCTGTTGAATCTAATAAAAATCTGGGCTTGTATATTGTCTTTTTCCTGTCCATCCCTTCGTCCCCAAAACCTTGAGTGGTGCCTGAATGCAGTCACTGGGAGGTAACATGGAGAGACCAGGACATCTCCCCCCCCCCCCCCCAGTAATTCGTCTTTATTGTGTTTTACAAAAGTATTGGTCTCTGACAAGTTGGAAATGGGCAAAACAAAACAAAAAGCAGCCGCGGATCCTTCACTTTCTGTAGTTTGAGAAGCACTGGTCTACAGCCATAGCTACCGGGTTTGAGAGTCGCTGTAGGAATGGTGCTCAACAGAGTTGCTGGGCCTCTTGGCCATTTACTTAGCTGTCTAGTAAAGATTTACGTGTAGTAGGGTCCCCAGAATAAGTCACTGGTTGTAACTTTGGAAATTCGTTTTGTTTGCCACTCCCAGCATTCCAGCCAGGGACAAGTGTCTGTGCGTACCCTGCAGGTTCCATCCATCACTAAGGCAGATGCTGACAGATCAGGTAAGCTGCCATGGGCTTGTAGGGAAATGCTAAGAACCACTGACCGTGTATCCTTCTGAGCAGACAACTCAGCAAGTGACAAAGGAACTAAGCATTTTGTCCCTTTCCTCAATGCTGGGGCTTTGGTACATGTGGACTATGCTTTCCTCAGCACTTGGAAAAGATTCAGGTAAGTCCCATTCTTGTTTCTTGCCATGTAGGAGGACACGACTTGGTCTTTTTAGTTCCGACCTCCTCATTCTTGGGAGAGGTGATCTAATAAGTGAATTGAGAGATGAACTAGGCATGTTTAACCCAGTCTGCCTTCGCTCTCTTGTGGAAGCTAGGTACTCTGTAAAGGGCTTTACAGGGGCCGAGTCCTGCAGTGGTCCAGCTGTGAGTCTTGATTCCTGGGATCGATCCGAGGAAGGCCGTTGCTTCCATGCATCCTGACCATTTTCTCCAATATCAGCTTCATTAGTAATGAAACTCACATATTAATCTTTATTGGTTGACACCTTAGTCTCTCTTGGTTGGTTTAAAGTTTTGTCAGGAAACAAAGGGATATTACTTATTGGGGTGCCTTCAAACATCACCAGAGGGCAGCGGCTGTGCTCTGTGGTCCTGTCACATAGGCTGTTCTGGCCTGCAGTCTTCACTTGCCTCCTTTTCTTCCCTTGCAGAGGGTCAGCAGATCTTGAAACACTGGTTGAGTCCATGATACATACTGATACTTAATCTGTTCCCTTTTGCAAAATATGAGCTAGACCTTCCTCTGCCACACTGGGGAATGTGGGCAATCTTCTGGCCTGAGCAATGTTCCCTTCTACCTGCATCTTTCTGGGTGTGTTTCTCCTGAAACTGTGCCCCATTTCCAGGTTTTTGAAGATAAACTCGTATTTTGTAACGTCACGGTAGAAAACAAACACAAGAGCTCCAGAATCAAAAGAAAGCATCAGGTAAAAGGCGAGTTTGCTCTTCTAAAAAGTATGAAGAACACACTATCTTTCTAGCCACTTCTGTGGTATAATTCAGGTAAGCAGAAAAGAGCTCGTGGCCTCTGCAGCCCTCCTATTCCCAAGGCTCTTACTTTGCCTCTTCTGAGCTTGGCTAGGGGGTATTTAAGCTTCCAGGCCAGTTCTCTGAGATTCAGTTACAAGTCACTCTTGCCACAATCTTCTCTGACCTTGTATTTTCTTTTGGGTCAGTGGAATTATTTGGCTAATATGCCTGTGCGCTCTACCTACTTTCTCTAGGCCAGAGCGTGGCCTGTCTGCTGGTAGTGGTGCCTGTCTGAACTTTAGAGGAACAACAGACCTTAGATTCCGTGTCATCATAACATGGTACATGTCCTCAACTGGACCTTGTCTATGTCAATAGCTTTGTCTTTGTACTTACCTCCCCAAATATGGCGTTTTATTCGCCATATTACTTTATATTATAGATTAAGGCCTTAAAGAAAGACAATACCTACCCCAGATCTCAGTCAGTGTTTTCTACTTTTATTATTCAACTCCCCTAGTCCAAACATCTTTTAATGTAAAAATGCATTAATTACATAAATTTATAGGCTCTAGGTTTAGAAAACCTGTCTCTTTGGAAAGTTATTAACAAACTGTGAATAAAATCCCTAAGGTAGGACGAACCAAGATTAGCTTATATTCATGCATGAACATATTATAGTATAGATATATACTGCTCACAAAAATGAGGGGATATTTCAAAATAAATATGAAACGACAAAAAAAAGCATTTAAAAAAAAGCATTTGATTTTTTTTTCATTAAACAAGAATATCAGAAAAGCAAATGACAAGTCAAAGAAAGTTGTTCAATTATGCAAATGAGATGCAAAACCAACTTTTATTTCATTGATGAAAATGCACTATACAAAAAAAAGGCTGTAAGTACTGGAGTATCTGCACCGCACGTTCCCTGATCCCCTAATTTCTGTGAGCAGTGTAGTTGCATACCTAGAATAAAATTTAATGTAAATGTGCCAAAGAGAAGAAAGCACCAAAGATTTACAGAACTTACATGAAATAAGACAATGCTCAAGTGAATAATAACCAAAATTTCATTAACTCAGCACTCTTGGGCACCTAGAAGGTGAAGTAGCCCAAGTCAAATTCCGTCGGTGTTCCAGCTCCTCCTACACCAGGCCAGACAGCTGGCAACAGAGCTGCAGCAGGAGTAAGCCCTGAACAGCTGTGCAGCACGTCGCGTTGTAGGTGAAGAACAGCAAACGGGAGTTCAGTATTCCTCAGCGTTTCCTTGTGCATATGATCAGATTTCACTTGGAGGAGAAACAAGCTTACTAAAATGTCTTGTAAAAGGCAAAGCTAAGTGACTAAACATTAAAACTTTGAGGAGTAGGGGGAAAAATCTACAAGAAAAACGTCAGCTTGTGTATCCAGGGAGTGAGCAGAACTTCTTTCTCATTCCAGCCTGGGGACGCTGGGCACCAGGCTCCTTTCACTCTGGGTAGAAAACAAATCCCCAAGTTGTTACTGAGCCAAACTCCAAAGGCCAGTCAGGAAATGAGCAGCACTCCTAAATGGGGAAGCCTGGATCAGTGATTTTTTTCTAAAGTAAACAAAAAATCTGCAAAAGTATTTCCTTGCACTATTTGGCAAGAGAAAGATGCACCTGGAGAGTGAGTTAGGAAGAGAAAGCATTTCAGAAATGGGAGTAAAACAAGGATGATGTGGATGAGAACGGAGCCACATGCTAACCTGACAAGCTCAGGGGAGGCCTGCATGGCAGCCTTACACACTCAGAGACCCAAAGTAACCGCATAGGATGGTCCGAAATTAAAATGTTCTGGCTAAAAGGAGTTTATGGCGGGTAGCCATGTCCTACGCGGTTATCTTCCCTGACAAAGGTCAATCTTTTCCTTAACTGAGCCTGCCTATTGTCTTTTTTGCATCTACAATAACATACCTTTGGACGTCAGGGTCATTTCCTTTATTCACATCTCTCCGGGCACAAACCCACAGAGCCCCTCACTGTTACCTTCTGCCCCGCATACCATCTCTCTGTGCTGCAAAGGTGAATTGTTAACTATCCTATACCCACCAGTGTAAAAGAAGTATCAGTCTATCCGTGTTAGTTTTTATTCTGTCCCTGAGATTTCCCTGCTTTTCTTTCTCTCATCTCCCTAAACTATCACCAGTGGACTTCATGTAACTCCTTTAGGCCTGCTCCTCTGATTGTAATGGATAAAATAAGATGCAAAACTGCTCTTCTCTGGAGGATTTTCTCAATCCATTGAAATTGTGCTTCCTGGCATTTGTCATCAGGTTGGTTCAAATAAACTCATAAAAATTCTGTACAGGTTTGGGCATTTTTATGTCAAAGATGGTTACAATGAAGCTTTGTTTCACTAATCTCCAGAGTCCAAGTGTTCTAGCCGGAGACAAAGCTGCAAATGAAGAGACCACAGAAAGACTGGCTGATTAAGAATACATACATTCATGGAAAAGATACAGTCATGGAACAAATACTTTTCTGGATCCGGAATCTCATCTTTCATTTGGATGTTTTTTAAAAATCTGTAAAAATACCTTTCATAAAGTAGAATATATACTTTAAAATAAAGTAAATGAGGGCTATGAAGGAAGAAGTATGAGCAATGAGAAAAGTAATTATCCTTGGAGACAAATTTTCTTCCTTCAATGCAGCATATGATGTTGGCAATTTCAGCCATTCTCTCTTAGGTGATTTTCGGTGCTAGTTCCAAATGCTGCTTGAAAGGACACTGTCTCAGCTCGCTTGAGGGAGTGGGGCATATAAAGGTGTATGAGGAGCTATCATATTCTTTATACCAGACATTCTGTTCAGCAGGACAGCCTCAGGAGAAAGTCACATTACTCTTGGGAGGCAAGAGGTGTGAGAAATGAGGCAGCAATTGCACCGTGTTGCTATGTTAAGTACATAACATTAAAAAAAAACAAAAACAAAAAAAAAAACAGCTAAAACAGGCCCTGGCCAGTTGGCTCAGTGAGAGCATGAGCCCAGCATGTGGATGTCTCAGGTTCAATTCCAGGTCAGGGCACATAGGAGAAGCAACCATCTGCTTCTCCACTTCTCCGCCCCCCTTTTTTTCCTCTCTCTCTTTTCCCCTCCTGCAGCCATGGCTCAGTTGGTTTGAGTGCATTGCCACCACACACTGAGAATGGCTCCCTGGAGCTTCCACCTCAGGTGATAGGAACAACTCAGTTGACAGCATGGTCCCAGATGGGCAGAGAGCATTGGAACCAGACAGGGGTTGTCAGGTGAATCCCGGTCAGGGTACATGCTGTCTCCCCTCCTCTCACTTGGAAAAGATGAAGAAAAAAACAAAACAAAACTAAAGCAATTGACTCAACAGGATCTCATCATTTTAGGAAGTCACTCGGTTTTAGCACTTTTTTCCAATGAAAAAGGGTTTAACACACACAGGAGTTACTGCTGTTCCCTATATATACATATTTTATTCAGTTGGAAGAGGGGAGGCAGAGACAGACTCCTGCATGTGCCCCAACTGGGATCTACCCAGCAAGTCCACTAGGGGCCAATGCTCTGCCCATCTGGGTGTTCCTCCGTTGCTTGGCAACTGAGCTCTTATTAGTGCCTGAGGCAGAGGCCATGGAGCCATCCTCAGCACCTGGGGACAACCCGCTCCAATTGAGCCATGGCTGCAGGAGACAGAGAGAGACACAGAGAGAGAGAAAGAGTGAGAGAGAGAGAGAGAAGCTAGAGGAGGAGGGGTGGAGAAGCAGATGAATAATTCTCCTGTGTGCTGGGAATCGAATATGGAACTTCCACACGCCAGGCTGATGCTCTACCGCTGAGCCAACTGGCCAGGGCTCCCCATATTTTTTTTTAAAAACAACCAATAATCTGTATCTATAGATTAATTGAGGAAAATTATTTTCCGCTTTTTCCACAGTGAGCTAGGAAGTAACTGCTGAAGAATTTGTATAAGGAGAACAAAGTTCTTAGTTTTCCTGGACCAAATTCCATTGGCCCAAGTGGGAGAGATAATGGTTGGGGCTTTTTAGGAGGCAATCAGTGGTTCACCTGATTTGGTAGTTAACAGGTGATAGAAATACATGTGTTTTCTGGGGCCCAGGCTCTACTTAGCTCCTGTCTGATGGAGAAAATCAAAGATAAAGATACAAATCACTGGGATGCCAAGGATATATATAGTTACACTATTTGTAACTATATGAAGCCCATGTGCTCTTAAAGTATTGATTGTTTTTTCTCCTTATGTAATGTAAAGAAGAGCAGAATTTGTCACCCCAAAATATGCCTCTTTGGCATAAGAATTATTTTAGGTTGTTTTTAAGAAATAGCAGATATAAGAAAAGCTCTGAAAATTGAGAAATTATAATTTTTTTCTTTTTTTTCCCCTTCCTTTTCCAAGTGAGAGGAGGGGTGATAGAGACAGACTCCTGCATGAGCCCTGACCAGGATCCACTGGTGACCCCCATTTGGGGCCAATGCTCTGTCCATCTGAGGCCATGCTCACAACCGAGTTATTTTGAGCACCTGAGGTGGAGGCTCCATGGAGCCATCCTCAGTGCCCAGGGCCAATGTGCTTGAACAGATCGACCATGGCTGTGGGAGGAGAAAGGAGAGAGAAAGAAGGGGGAGGGAGAAAGGATGGAGAAGCAGAGGGTTACCTCTCCTGTGTTCCCTGACTGGGAATTGAACCCGGGACATCTACATACTGGGCCAATGCTCTACCACTGAGCAACCAGCCAGGGCTGAGTTGTTACCATTTTTAAAGAGACATTTTCATAAGGGAAGTCTCCAATTGTAAGGATGTCTCTCTCTCTGTATCAAGAAGAGAGGGATGGTTTTAAATATCTAGAAACTCTTATCAATGGAGAAAGCAAGAACTTAAATCTGCACAACTGTTATCCTTGTTTACTGTGCTTTTCCTGCTCACTTCCCTTAATTGGCTCCCATTCCAGACATCTTTTGTCCTTAGCTGAAGATGGCATCTAAGGTGATGGCTTTGGGCCATTTTGGAGAGTTATCCAGTTTTCCTGGGGTCTCTCCCATGTATACAGAAGGTATATTTGTTATTAAACTTGTTTTTCTACTGTTAATCTATCTTTTTACTACAGAGCTGTCTTAGCCAAGGACTTAGAAGGGTAGAGGAAAAAGTATTTTTTCCTCTCCCTCAAGTGTTCATGTGTATTGACTCATTCGCCTTCCCCTAGCTGCTCCTTAGGTTAAGTGTTGTGAAACCACAGGCACTGTAGCATCCATGTAGCTGTTTTAAACTCTTGGAGAAAGGTGGTCTTTGTAGCTTGCCTCTTGCCTCTGACGAGGTGCAGGAGCAGCTGAGGGTGGGCTGTCTTGGACCACCTGGAGGTTTTAATATGCTCCACCGATCTCATGCCAACCTGGCTTACCAAAGTAGGGGTCACTGTGCTCTGAGGTGTTTCGGGGGGGCTCAAGGAAGCTGTGCTCACAGCCTCCTTGAGCCCCCCTGCAGGTGCACTCGCCTTTGCAGTTTGATGCCGTTTTTCTTACCCTCGACAGGCGCTCACAGCAGAGCTATTATTACTTGCTTGTTACTGCATGTTGCTGACTCATACTCAGAGGAAAAAGAAATTTTGTCTTCAACATTCTTCCCTGTCACGTAGGCATATGTTAACAAAAGACAGATTTTAACATCCACTCTTTGCTACAGCTTTGAGGCCACAATATCGATTCATTATAAACGAAGATGCAACTGTTATTTTACTTCTATTCATATTTATAACTACACCAAAGCTATCCTTCTGGTACCTTTGTGCCTCTCAAATCCCAAACCATATTCCAAGAAATGCCCAATATTTCACGCCTGAACTGGCATTAATGTACATACAATGTTTTAGATAAAGATGTTTTCACTCATATTTTATTATTGACACTCCTTGAACTCACATGTATTAGATTATGCTAGAGCTGAATCCCTTTGAAGGCTTTCCCTCCCTTGCTGTACAAACATTTTTTCTTTAAGTGGAGTCTGCAAGTATTGGGGCTCTGCTTCCTCGGAGGGCAGCCAAGTGGAAGACTGACGGCTGAAGTGGGTGGGGCGAGAGCAGAATTAAACACACAGAATGCTGAAAAATAACGGATAGAGAGCTTTCCAAACTTCCTCACCCCCTCAGTTCCTGTTCTTCTCTTCCTTCCCAGTTCGCTATTGTGGATAAGTGCAACCTACTTATTTCACCGGATCTAGAATGAGCAATAGTAACCGTGAAGGTTGTCTGATCCAAACTTCCATCGTTGTCATTCCTGTTTTACTCAGAAACTCTTTCTTCTCCAGCAGCTTTCTGAGCAATATTTGAGCCTATCAATGAAAAGCGCACTCATGAGAGTAGAGGTTTTGGAGTCAGACAGTTCTGGGTACAAACTGTGGTTGTCACTGACTAGGGGTGATATCCTGAGCAAGTTACCCGACATCTGAGTCTTCCTCTCATCTGTTAAATAGTTATAATAAAAACTAATTTATAGGAATTTGAGGACAAACTGATGTTCTCTCTTTCTCCTCCTCTTCCCCCCTCTCTCTAAAATCAACTCAAAAAAAAAAGAAAAAGACAAGAAAACAACACGCAGAGCTAGATTAAGGTTAGCTAAGCAGTTCAGCAGGAGCTGGGACCCGTGCTTCCTGCCTGCCGCTGGGACCAGGCCTTTCCACTGCAGCTCAGCGTCCGTCTTTCCTCAGAAGGCCTCATAAAACCAGTGGAAAAGTTTCTGTTGCTGGAGTACTGAGTCTGCTGCCTTGTAGACTGTAAATACTTTTATTACTAATACCTCACCCATATTCAGTGCTTTAGAATTTACAATGCATTTTCACAAGTGGGGAAAAAATACCCAACCCAACATGTCTACTGATGACTAAGAGGCAGGAAGCAGAGAAGCAGAAATTCTGAAAGGTCAATTAGCGATTCAAATGTGAAGTAATCTGTACTTGTGAGGAGCATAATAAACATTAAAACCAATTAGAAGTAATAATGCAAGATACATTTGGGCTTCAGAACTTGGCTTTAATGAGTCTGAAAGCCACAGGCATATACCATTGGAGTTTGGGGGCAAGAATTTCAGTTAGTTTAACAGTCTAAATGGTTCAGATGTCCAGGAGGGCAGCCTTTTGCATATGGGTGAATTTTCAAGTATAAATTAGAGTATAGCAATGATTTAGATTGCATAATGGTAGAAACTTCAATGCGTTCATAATTTAGAGACAAAGCATATGGAACGAAGACAAACAGCAAATAAGTTCTCAGAAGTCAATATTAACTGGGTGTTTCAATACAACAAATGTGTCATACTGCATGCAAAACTTAAAAATAGAAACTGCTACCTGGGCTTTCTCACAACCTTCTCAAGCAGTTCTTCATGTGTGTGAGAATTTTTACATTTGGAAAATGCTCAAAAGTGAATTTTTAGAAATGGAAAAAAAATGGAAGGTGGATTTTTAATATAGCATATTTCATTGTTTCTGTATTCGAAGAAGATGAAGGAGCAGATCTTTTTCTGTTAGAAAGAAAATGGTCTTTATAAAACCTAGCTCCCTCAACCTCAGAGGGCGGGTGGAGGGAGTGAGGGGGAGGGAGACAAAAGGGGTGAATGGGGAATGTGTGGCTGGAGGTGAGGGTGTTATACTGAGTGGGACACTTGAATCCATGTTAACACAGTAAATTAAAAATTTAATTAAAAAAATTAAAATCTAGCTCTCTCAGAAGATAAAGTTTTAAATATTAAACTCTGGCCGTGGCTGGTTGGCTCAGTGGTAGAGCGTTGGTTCGGCATGTGGATGTCCCAGGTTTGATACCCAGTCAGGGCAAACAGGAGAAGTAACCATCTAATTCCCCACCATGGCTTGATTGGTTCTGATTGGTTCAAGTGCATTGGACCCAGTGGCTGAGGATAGCTCTGTGGAGCCTCTGCCTCAGGTGCTAACAATAGCTCGGTTATGAGCACGGCCCCAGATGGGGTTGGTGGGTGGATCCTGCTCGGGGCACATGCGGGAAACTATCTCCCTACTTCTCATTTGGAAAAAGAAGAAAAAAAAATTAAACTCTACTTAACTAGCTGGTCTACCTTAACAGACATAAGGGGGAAATTAGAGTTGTATACAATTATCAAATATTTTAAACTAATACCTAAGTAGATACATTTACAACACTTTATGATTTCTAAAATCAGGTTCTTCTCTGCCAAAATCTACATTTTGTCCAGCAGTAAACTTGAAGTAGGAGGTTGGGTTGATTCAGGTAGGTTAAGTGAGACAAAGACTGACCACCAAGCTTAAGGCACTGGTAGAAATGCCCTACCGAGCAGTTACGTGGAATAGGAAGTCTATGCCAGACAGAGCCCAAGAGGACAGTTTGTCTTAGTCCACATTTGGTTGATGTATTTTTGAAGTTTCTAAAGGTTAACTACATGCTGTAATATACTACAGAAAGACACGAAGCTGAATTTTACTGTGCCAGTCAAGAGGCTGGCTTGAATCTACTATTTAGGACTAAGAGAGGCAGTACAATTTACATGTGTGAGAATGTGAGAATAATTTTACCTTCTGTTGTTTTTAAAACCACCTTGGGCCATGATTTTTAAATTGAGACACAAAAAGATCTGCTGAGGTTCCCATAGCAACATTAACTTATCTAACTGCCCTTGTTGTATGTAATACTTTCATTACTAGTTTGGCTTTTAGATGTGCATTTTAATTATGAAACACAACTGAGTTACGAGTCTCAGGCAAATTTTAATGCATGTTTAAACAAACCTTGATAATGTACTTCTTAAGACTTTGCTACCAAGGCAAATGCGTACAGAAACCTGCATGTGGTCTTCCCTGCTCCTGATCTCTGACCTCACTGCATTCCACTCTGTAGCTGACCCTTTAGTCAGTTTCTCTTCAATACATTTATAACATGCCATAAAAACAGGAACAAACAAACCTCAGATGGCTCCAGTCCAGAGACTAGATCCATTGTGCCCTCTACTCTAGTCCGTCTATAAGCTGACCCTCTCCTTTTCTCCACTGCTCCTCATCATGAACATCCCACGCCAAACACATTTGTTTTCTCACCATCTCCTGAGCGTATATGTTCAAGGACTAGCCTGAGACCCACCCCCCTCCCAGACCCCCAATTCTTCCCCCTTCCTTCCCAAAAGGATCTTGCTCTCTTTTAGGAACCACTATTAAAACTGTGACCACCACCATGGAACACACTGTTAGTGACTGGGTAGCATACCTCCCCCCTTTTTTAAAATTTTACTTATATTTTTATTTTTTAAATTTTTATTTATTGAGAGGAAGGGAGAGAAAGAGAGATAAGAACGTTGATCTGTTCCTGTACGTGCCCTGACCGAGCTTCAGGATGAAGCTCTAACCAACTGAGCTATCTGGCCAGGGCCCTCCCCTCTTTTTTTAAATAACAGTGTCTTGATTTTTCCTTTGAGGAATTCTCCTCCATTCTATACATTCTGGTGGTGCCATCAATTAAGCTGCCCTGCCCCAGCCTATTAAGAGATAATCTATAACCTAAGTTGGACCAATCACATTCTTCTAGGAAGTTGAATTTTAAGCAAATTCAAAAGTGAAAAACAGTAGGAATGGAATTATTCCAATGGTGGTCCTTTCAAGAGAGTGTCCATTTCTTTCAAATTTCTGTGACTCATAAAGTCCTCCAGCTGTTAAGCTTCCTATTTGAGTACTTGTTCATATATTATCTTAAATCTTGATTTAGAGGCTTAGGATGTACATATTTTGCTTTGCTAGCTAGATACTATAGTATTTATACTCAACGAAAACAGGGCTGGGTCTTTATTGCATTTTTCCTATAATTCAGCACAAGGTAAGTACTTAGTAACAAATGAAACACCAATCTTAGAAACGCCATTCTTATCATGTGCAATATACAAGCCAAATTATATCCTTTTGGAGGCAAGGTGGTAAAGACATTTTTAATTGCTACAATTTAAGAATTTTCTTGGGTAAAACAGTTGTTTTAAAGAGAACATACAATGACCTGTATGCCTGATAGTCTGAAAATATGTTAGCATGGGTCATACTTCCCCAATTTTAGAAAAGGAAAGAGAAACTAAAATTCTATTTCAGAAATCAGTTTTTGAATTTAAAAAAAAAGCTTTGAGGACAACAGACAACTATGCAAAATACAATATACCTCTGTCTAAGGCATATGCTTTTCCCTGGAAGTAAGGCAAGCTGCCTCTGCTACCAGATAACACTGGGAAGTTGTGTCTGACTAATACATAAAGAGAGTAGGTGATTTTTTCTACTTGTAGAAAATGGAAGATTATGGCTTATCAGAATCATCTGGTTTATGAGAGTAATTTAATTTACAAAATTCAAACAACAAACAAAAATGTTTAGATATCATTAACCCAAACAAGTTTGACTGTAAGTTTTGAAAACAGAATATGGCGCACGCTTCCAAATCACTTACATGTCTTTAAAATACACAAAAGAGCTCACCCACAACAAACAGCAAGATTTATAAATTATCTTCTGACTGTCTTTCAAAACTGGAAAATTTATAGAAGTCTTTGAATAGTGTGGTCCTCTGGATTGTACCTTAATACGGTACATAGTTCAGCTATGAGAAAGGAGTGAAAATACCAATTTGGAGCTTTTTTGAGTCAAGTGTAATGGTTTCCGGAATTTGCCTTGAACCCATACTCGGTGCATTTTCACTTGTTTTTTCCTATTAACCTGTAAGCGACGATCAACCAGATTTTGCTTCTCGTCTAACCCAGCCTTGCAGAACAAATCGTGGACTTCCCCTGTAGGACAAAAATAGCAATCAAATGTATGACATATGACGGGGGGAGGGTACAGTCATGAACAAGGAACATTAAATGGAATAACTGAACATCTAAATTTCATTTATATTAACAAATACTCTAGTACAAACTGGTGAAGGAAACATGTGAATCCAAGCTTTGGATTTTTTTTTTTGGATAGAGACAGAGAGAGAGTCAGAGAGAAGGACAGATAGAGAGGGACAGAC
The DNA here is from genome assembly GCF_036850995.1 of Saccopteryx leptura. Lineage (NCBI taxonomy): Eukaryota > Metazoa > Chordata > Mammalia > Chiroptera > Emballonuridae > Saccopteryx > Saccopteryx leptura. Next base: position 57,486,620 of record NC_089509.1, read on the forward strand.
AGGATGGGAGATGAGAAGCATCAATTCTTTGTTACGGCTCCTTAGTTGCTCAGTGATTGCTTTCTCATATGTGCTTTGACAAGGAGGGGGGAACTACAGCAGAGCGAGCAACCCCTTGTTCAAGCCAGCAACCTTTGGGCTCAAACACGCGACCCTGGGGTCATGTCTATGATCCCACGCTCAAATCAGTGACCCCACACCCTAGCTGGTGAGCCCATGCTTAAGCCTGCGACCTCAGGGTTTCAAACCTGGGTCCTCTGCATCCCAGTTCGACATGTGGCACCACCTGGTCAGGCCAAGCTTTCAATATTTTGAAAGATACCTCCTGTTTGAGTTTTTGCTGGTTTGCAGAGACCCCAAATGATGCATTATAATAGTATTCATATAAGTTTAGGGAAAGTCCTTGAATGCAGAATTCATTTGAAATACATTTTAAAAATGAGAAATTGATAAGAGCTAACTAATTTTCTAGATACTTTTAAAATCATATTCCTTTCTTTGGCTGTGGCATGTACCAATTTTTTTCATATCTGGACTAACAGTACCTCCAAAATGGAACAGACTATCCCTTCATTTGGGAGTAACAATGGAACAAGTGATTATTTAAAGCAGTTTTGACTGGAAAAAGATTAGAAGGCAAAAACACCATTTTTAAGCTTTTATATAGAACAGTACAGTCACCAAAGTGTGAAGACATCCGATGTGTAATCAACTATTGAAGCCTCATTTTTAGAGCTTTCAAATTTTCTCTCTGCAAACATTAACGAAAAATATTTTTTATAGCTAATGATTTCTTCTTACAGATAAGCATACCTTTTGTAAAGAAATATGCTCTGGTACCATCTCCTCGAACATAAAAATTGTCAGATAAACAATGCCCTGAAAAAAAAAATTGTGAGAAGAGAGACTTAGTATTCCTTAAAACAAAACAAAAACAAAACCTTGACATGAAATATTAATGAGGCATTTTTGGCCCTGGCTGGCTAGCTCCATTGGTTAATAGATCATTTCAATACACCAAGGTTGTGGGTACACCTGGTCAGGGCACATAACAAGAATCAACCAATGAATGCATGAGTAAGTGGAACAAACTGATGTTCCTTTCTCCCTCTCTCCTTTCCTTGTTCTCTTTCTTTAAAATGAATAAATAAAATTAAAATAAAAAGAATTTATAAAATGAGGCATTCTTTAAAACACATGAAAATAACTTGAAACCGAGTATCATATTACCCCTTTTAAAGCGAAGCTGAGTCTTATCGTATCTCCCGTAGTCCCGAAACAAGAGCACACCTCCAGGTTTCAGTAACTCGGACAATCGGTTCACCACAGCTTGCATCCTTTGAAAACAAAGCAAGATACTCTCTAGAAATCTTGTTTTATATGCCACATTTAACTTTCTTAAAGATAAAATAAGAAAAGCTTAATAAGACCAAAGAAACCCCAAAATAAGAGCAATAAAAACAAACAATGTTTTGTATAAAAAGAAAAAGGGCACAAACTTGCTAAATTATCGGATTCAAAAGGCCTAGAGTATCAAGAAATCACCCAAATGACCAGAGTAGTAACTTCATAGAGCTTGATGTATGAGGTCAAAACTCAACTACAAAAGCACATGGATATTTTCTGATATTTATAACACATTAAGGTAGTTCCAAGGCAGACAGAAACGGATGTTGCTTTATATTTCTTGTAAGATAAAAAATATGCCAGAGGCATTCCAACTGTACATATGTAAAGAGAGATCGTCACATCCCCTCCAACACTAGCTTTATCCTGACTTCGTCATTTAGTTCAAAGGTACCCCATTCACCAAAGTGCAACACCTCAGAGATATCATTAATCCCTTTTATTTTTCTCTTCTTCCACTATCCTCTCCAAAACCACTTAGTCATCAAATTCTATGTTTTTTTTAAATAACATCTTTGATATTTTTTTTCTCTTTTGTTTCTTATTGGTACTCCCTTAGTACAAATCATTAACTCCTTAGGCACGGAAACAGAACAGCTTCCTAATCTACTTTATTATTCTCCCTGTCAAATTTTCCTGCATATTATTGATGAATTATTCTGCTTAAAATGATGGTTTTGTCAAATCACTGCTTTGCTGAATTCATTTTTCCAGCCTCTTCCCCACTACATTTTAATCTGAAGCATCAGCTCTAGCCAAACTGTTATATTCTTGGCTCTGAGCAGTCCATGCCTTTGTTCATACGGTTTCCCCTCAAAGAATTCTCTTCTTACTCTCCGCCTATTTAAATTCTATTCACACTGCAAGCCCCAGCTCAACACTGGGAAATCTTTGCTTTCTTTTATTATTTATTCTAATCATCTGGTTTCCCACCAAATTTGACCCCTTGTGACTGCCCTTGACTTAATGATTTTGGTTTAAATGTTCATGAACTTATGTGTGATTATGGAGGAGAGATGACAAATATTGCAGATCTTCTATCAATGCCCAGTGTTTGACATTGACTGCCTACAGAGCTCTATTGAAAAGAGATCTTAGGGCTCGTGGGAATGATGATCAGAGTACAAAATCAGTTATCACTGTCTGCCCTGGGCAGAGAGTGGTCAATGGTAGCCGGTGTGCTAAGTCCTTGCATCTCCGCTTTACCCACACTACCTAAAACTTCTGAGAGTTTCTTGTTTTAAAAACGAGGGATTTGGATCAGATAATCTGTACATTCCTTCCAATTAAAATACTGTACAGTGGAATAATGGGGTGAAAAGCCAGATTATAGCAGGTTATGAAGGAAGTAGATAAAGAGAAATTGAAAATAACTATGAAAATGAGAGATATAACACACAGAGGTGGCATGATTAGATGACAAGCTCTTTTTTAAAAACTGGAATGTAAGTACATGAAAGGGGGAAAAAAAGTATTTTTCCTTGTTTATTTTATTAGGTTTTTTTATACTATCCTTAGGTTTTGGCAATAAAACTAGGTATACCAAAACCTTCAAATAACTCACTTTCAGAATAAATATTTTACATACAGAGAAAAGTCTCTTTCTGTAAGTATTACTAAAAATAAGCATGAAACAAAAATGCAAAACAAAGCCAAAGAGCCAAATACAGCTGACCCTTGAACAACATGGGTTTGAACAGCACGGGTCCACTTATTCAGAAACTTTTTTCAATAATTATATGGACACTTTTTTGGAGATTTCCTTACTACTGTGAAGCAACTGTAATGGTTACACTAAGCTACCATAAAGCAATCATACTGCTGCTTCTCCATTATCAACGCATAAATCACTATACCTATAAATAAATATGAATTTCTTTTTCACAATATCTTTTCATTTTTGATGTCTAATGTTAGTAATATGTATAACATCTACAGTGGTTTTTTTAAAATTTTTTTTTAAATTCATTTTTAAAGAGGAGAGAGAGGGAGAGAGAGGAGAGAGAGACAGAGAGAGAGAAGGGGGGGAGGAGCTGGAAGCATCAACTCCCATATGTGCCTTGACCAGGCAAGCCCAGGGTTTCAAACCAGCGACCTCAGCATTTCCAGGTCGACGCTTTATCCACTGCGCCACCACAGGTCAGGCCTCTACAGTGTTTTGTATCATGTAAGATAATACTAATGTAAGTACTAAAAATCTAGCTTGTAAACAGATGAAGTAACCTTATACAGTAGTATCAATAAAAATAGTATAGTACTATAAATGTATTTTCTCTTCCTTACGATTTTCTTAACAATATTTTCTTTCCACAAGCTTATTTAATTGTAAGAATACAGTATAATATATATAACATCTACATTATATGTTAATTGACTTTATGTTATTGGTAAGGTTTCTTAGCAGTAGGGTATTAGTATCATAATTAAGTTTTGGGGGAGTCAAATGTCACACACAGATTCTCGACTGTGTGGGGGGTCTGCAGCCCTAATCCCTGCCTTGTTGAGGGTCAAATGTACTTTATCAACTATACTTCAAGGTGTAGCCACCTTCTTCTGCACACACTTTCTCCCCAGCTATCCTTTAAGGCCTGGGGTGGTAGGGAAAGGCTGCGGACGGGAGCTGCTTTCTTGGTCATCCATCTTGGTTCATAATGCAGGTTCAAGGCCAGTTCCTGAGAACCGCGGATGGGAGTGGGCTGGCCATGAGAGGGACAGTGTAAGACAGGAGAAAGCCCCTTTTCTTTCTTTACCTGACTTGGGGCCAACTCTGCTATCCTTACCTGTCTCTGGATGAAGGAAGAGGAGAAGAAAGAGATTTTTAAAAATGAGTATTGACTGCCTACTCTATCCTTGGATCTGTGGTAAACATATTATATTTTCTTTTATTTTAACGACAAGAAGGACAGCTAGCTCTTCTTTTGTAGTCGCCTATGATTTATTCCCATTTAAGCTAGAACCTCCTGATTCAAGGTCTAGTTCAACTGCTTGCTGTTCATTTGTTCATGGATTTTCCAAGCTGGCAAGAAGCTACTTTTCTCCTGGGGCTGAATCTGCTACCACAGTCCTAAATGATCCTAAAGATACTGCTTTGCCTTTTCACTTACTATTGCCTCTTTCTACTTGTTCACCTTATTTTTAGATCACTTCCATGTAGGTAAGAAAGTCTAGTTACTGACATGATACATCTGAAATTATTCTATAATAAATAAATAGAATGAACATACTGTACTATAAAAGCAATCTTCTCAAAACATCTGCTTTCCTTTCTCTCTAACATCCAATTTAAATCATGAAAAAAATACATTACCTAAATTAATTTCAAATAGTCTTTTTGTGGTCTTATTTGGAATTTAAACATTTCCTGTTATGGGTGTCAAATAGAAAAATCTTGTTCTCTATCCACCTACTCCATCCTTTTAACTATGAAGCAAAACACATAGATGACATCTTTCAACTAGTAACTGAATAATACCAACAGTCTAAACAGATTAGCAGAAACCTATGTCATAGAAAATGGGAGGAAAAAGTAACTTCATGGAACCTGACAGATCTCACTAAGCACAAATATATCTTTCATTCAGATTTATTTTGAAATCTAATTTTTTTTTCCAAAAGTAATCAAAGTGCTCATCTTTGCATGAGCAGTCAAAGGATTGTCAAGGGTCCTACTGACCTCGTAATTGCAAAGAAAGAAGCACCTGGTAACTTGGCTTCTTTGGGAAAAGTTCTCATTCATCAAATAAAAAGTGGTTGATGCCAAGTCTGTGTCTACTATCAGAGGCTCTTTCCTGGAGCTAAATCTACTATCATAGTAGAAAACTCAGTTTTAAGAAACCTTATAAAGGGACAACTCCTGACACCACACATGTGCCTTAATACATATGAGGTGGCAGAATTTTAAGAAAAGTGATCCTTTAAATTGCTGGTTAGCTCTTTATGCTTCCAATCTGTAGAAAAGCTATGTTTATAGATATTTATTTATTTATTTTCATTTTTCTGAAGCTGGAAACAGGGAGAGACAGTCAGACAGACTCCCGCATGCGCCCGACCGGGATCCACCCGGCACGCCCACCAGGGGTGACACTCTGCCCACCAGGGGGCGATGCTCTGCCCATCCTGGGCGTCGCCATGTTGCGACCAGAGCTATTCTAGCACCTGAGACAGAGGCCACAGAGCCATCCCCAGCGCCCGGGCCATCTTTGCTCCAATGGAGCCTTGGCTGCGGGAGGGGAAGAGAGAGACAGAGAGGAAAGCGCGGCGGAGGGGTGGAGAAGCAAATGGGCGCTTCTCCTGTGTGCCCTGGCCGGGAATCGAACCCGGGTCCTCCACACGCTAGGCCGACGCTCTACCGCTGAGCCAACCGGCCAGGGCAGTCATAAATATTTAAATAATGCCACTAGGCCAACTGTAGATTATAAAGGTCCAAGGTTAATCTGGCAAATCTTGATAACCTCTAATCCCCTAGTCACTAGAAGGCCTACTGGACTTCTTTAAAACAATTTTTTAAAGCCCCTTAACAGACCTGTGTGAAGCCAAATAGATTCACAGCCCACCTCTTCACAAACGTTCAGTATGATGCTAAATTAAACATGTTTGTTGCTGATCACCAAGTACAATTTCCCTCTTAGGAGTCTATTAGGCTGTTCTGAATTTGTAATTTCCTTGAAGCACTGTCACTTTTAATAGGTATGTGTCTTGCCAGAATGTGCTCACTTCATTCTGACAGTGACAGAAAGCTCACTAATGAAGCAGTGTGACCAGTTTCTTTCTAAAAGTCTGAAGAAAAGGAGAACTGCACTTAAAAGGCTGCATATTATATATAACTTAGTTCACTAAATAATAAATTCAAGAATTGTCACTTTTGCTTTGATCGTTCTAAAAACTACTACTGATAAAAGGGTTTTCCACATTCGCTTTGCCTCTTTTGTCCTCACTCACCTGTCAGGGTGAACAGACGAGAGCACAAAGACAAGGAGGACGACATCCAGGGTCCCGTCCGGAAACGGGTAGGGTGAGCCATCGTCACAGACATCGTGGACAAAGGCACAGCACTGGGCTGCTCTGTAGGATGAGTGCGACTGTCATGAAGAAGGAAGAAAAGGAGTGGGGAAAATAAGTAGTTAGGAGACTGATACTATATATTTAAAATAAAAAGGTCAATTTTTTTTACTGTTCCAAGAGCTTTTCCTCTATAAACTTGAATGCACTTTATTTCCGATTCAGTATTGTTAGCTTACTTCAAAAGCTTCCAAAAAAAAAATCAAGTCTAACACTCGGACTTGATAGCAAATATTCTTTCTGTGCTAGCTCTCCAGCCCTCTCTGGTTTTAGAAGTGGAGCGGGCGTCTCCGTGAGTCAGCCGGCAGCGGACTGCATTTAAGAGGCACAGAGGGGCTCCGCAGCTCTCTCCCCCACAGCTTGTTCCCTGCCTCCTTCGGCTTAAAATATAAATGTCCTCTACTATGTAATCAGAATGAGATATGCACAACTTGTAAATATACTAAAAATCACTGAATTGTATACTAAGAATGGTAAGTTTTAGGGTATGTAAACTATATACAAAATAGCAAGAGTACACACACAAACACACATATGCAATTCACCTACAGAAACAACACTCCAGGGCTATATACCAAAATATTAATATTGATTCTACAACTCTAGGAAGTGTGCTTGTAAGTAAATTTTACCTTTCCTTTTAGGCTTTTCAGTATTTTAGAAAATGTCTACAATGACTATTACTCTTATTATCAGAAATTATGTTCCATGTGTTTACTATACATTTTTGCTCATAGAACTTACTTTGTTTTCCATTTCCTAACATTATTACTGCTTCTTGCTAACGTCGTGCTCATTAGCACTTGGGACTGGTCAAGTAAGTCCACGTTCCCCACTGTTTTCCTTGCCTTCTAGTACCTTTCAGATTTGTAACATATGCCTTTTCAGACATTTCCCCCTAAATTTTAATTTAATGAATGCCTACTATGTGCCGGACTGTGTGTAAGGCTTTACAGACAAAGGAACAAGATTACCTTGTGGGAGCTGTTGCCTTTCTAGGTGTACCGGTCCCTTCAACTCTATGTTAAATTCAAAACACCTTTTATTGTCTTAGGGTCATATCTTAAGCATCAATAGATGGTCTGATTCCCAGAAATAGTAAAAGGTCAATTAAAAATGGTCACAGATAACATCTGATGTAGAAACCTCCCCCACTCCACCTCCTGCCTAATCACTTCAATAGCAAATAAATCAGATTCTTATATGCCTCTCGCTGAAGAAAATATAAGACATACCTTTACTAGCTCCACAGCTCCAGAAGCAAAATCACAACAATAAAGAAAGGACTCTGGAACATTCCTATGAAAATAAAAAAGAAATATTTAAATCTAGAATCCAGCTATACAGAAGAAAGAAAACTAGGTCTGAACTAGTTTAGTAAGTACTTCCTGAATAGAATTTTGAATGACACTTGGCTTCTCAGTTCTTTGTAGATATTGCTCTCTATAGTGGTTTATGGGTAGCGTTCATGGTGCTTCTGAACCAATATTGTCTCACGTATTAATTACTGGATTTTCAAATTCCTGTCCTGCTTTTAAGGCTCTTTATTCCTAAGCCCACCTGCCCTAGATGCCATCCTACTCTCATGCAGGAGGTTCCTAAGGTCATCCATCTGCATCCATCCTCCTCCAGACCTTCCAGGCACCCCTTCTTCTCTGCCTCCAGTGCCACGGCCTCTAGCTACTTTTAGTTTAGGCCACTTCTACCCTCCTCCAAGGACCCTCGGAACTCTGCTACATTCCTCCTCCTGTCTTCATAACTCAACTGGCTCCTGGGCCCTGATGCTGTGGTAGGGCAGAAATACACACAAAGACACACACACACACACACACACGCAGCATGTAAATAAAAATTTTAAAACATAAAATACTAATACATTAATTCTTAGTTATCTTTTCACGTTATTGTTAAACTTTTATTGAGACTCATATGTGTACCAAGCATTTGAATATCCAGTAGTAAATGAAATTGTGTAATAAAATAGAATCAAATAGATCTGTGTTTGATTCCTGGATATGCCACTTACTAACTGAATTTGACTTAACTTCTTCAAGATTCAGTTGAAATTTAGCTTTTTTTCAAGGGTGTGGTGTGGTGGGAAGGTTACCCATATGAAAAGCTTAACTAATTTTAAGTAGCTTCCATTGAGCTTAGAAAAATTCTGTTTGGCCTTTATCTGAAATTCATAATAGTGGCTGGATGATGGTTGTCAGTGGGCAGCCGTCTAATTTGAATTTTGTGGGCCTCTATAAGTAAAATTTCTAGAAAGTTATCTAGTTTAGACTAAGCACCTAATAAATGTTAGTCATTATTATGTTGTTGCTGTCATTATTATCATTATCACATTATAAAAGGAAGATCTCCCTCTGCCTTCCAGGAACTTAAAAACTAGCTCATCATGAAAGGTATGCTGCCTACCTTTGTGCAGAGGTTACTAAACACCCGCATGATACAGAAGTCTTGTTGCTAAAGGAGAGCACGGGTCATTCGCCACGTGTCCTATCAGGGTGGCAACATGACCTCTGAGACTGAAGTCCCACTGCATCAGCAGCCCAGGTCGAAGTCTTGTGACCACTCAATGATTTTACAGGGCTCTTCGGCACAGTCAGCTGACTGCCTTGGCCCTCCTCCCAGCAAGCAGGTGTAACATCACGGCTAGCACCACACCACCAAGCACACTCCTGGCAGAGGGTTTAAGAATTAAATGAACCTTGGGAGGATGATACGACTTTTCAATTCTGAAGGTCTAATTATGGTAAAATATTCTGAAAATGAAAAACATTAACCCTATATTCTCTAAAAGAAATAAAATATAATGTCTTAGGTGGGGGGGGGGGGATTTAATATTCCTTTTGGAAGGTTAATCATTGGTTGCCTTTTAAAGATGAATGAGCCTGACCTGTGGTGGTGAAGTGGATAAAGCGTCGACCTGTAAATGCTGAGGTCGCCGGTTTGAAACCCTGGGCTTGCCTGGTCAAGGCACATATGGGAGTTGATGCTTCCTGTTCCTCCCCCCTTCTCTCTCTCCTCTCTCCCCTCCCTCCTTTCTAAAATGAACAAATAAAAAAAAAGCAATAAAGATGAAAGATGAATGAATCAGCTCTGATGACTGAACTACAATGATTTCTAAAATGTGGATATGAAGCAAAAAAAAAAGAAAAGAAAAGATAGACAAGAAGAACCAGGGAGTGAGGAAGCAAGAGCCTACAATTATTAGTTGAAGGGAGAAGTAGAGAGGGAAAACTAGAATTAACAAGTGGGGAATCGGAGGTATTAATGAGTTAATATGCACTGAGCTCAAACTATCTATATTGTACTGTTCATCTATCTGGAAAATCTGATTAGGGTAAAATATGCTCTCTCCTTCAAGGAATACAAACAGTGGTTGGAGCGATAAGACATAAACAAGTGACATGCTAAATAATACCTTGAGAAGAGTTATAAAGTAACACATAATCGACTGCCATGTAGTAGATTTATGTGCGTTATAAAGCTTGGAGATCACTGGAGTGAAGAAACCTGGCTCTGTGCTATAAAAGAACAGGAAATCTCAGTCCAGAAATTGGAAAAGGGAAAACAAATGAAATAAGTACAAAAAGAAAAAGGACATTCAGAATTGCAAATTTGCCAGCATCACTTCTGCCTGGCAACTTTAACTGGTTATTTGATGCTATCAGGGAATTACTTAATATTCATTATGTTAGGTTTATAATAGTACTGGAGAATGTCCTGATATTTTTTTGAGATACATCATATTTAAAGATAAAGTGTGAGAATGCTGGCATTACATTAACAATTGTTTAACTGAGGTGGTGGGTACCTGGGTATTCACTGTGTAATACTCTTTACTTTTCTGAATGCTTTTACATTTTCATAATGAAAATTAAAAAATAGCATCCTTAAATGAAAAACATGCATAGAGAAAAGACTGAATAGAATTACAACAACAATTCTGTCAGCAACTATGTTAGGATAATGGAGATGATGGGTGATCCCCCTCCCAACTCTCATTTCCTCTAATGGTAATGTTCTGGAATGTTCTTATGTTGATTTTAAAATGGAAAAAGTAATGTAAAAGCTATTGTGTAAACTTAACAATTTCAAGTCTAGAGACAATCATTTGACATCCCAAGTTTTATCCTGGGTGTGGCTCCAGAAGTAATGACAAAATAAAATGAGGATTAGAGTATAAACTTTAAACTCAATTCTCTACACATAAAATGACACCTATGTATCCTTAATGAGCAACTCTCTACAATTTAGCAATCCATAGCTAGTGGAGGGAGCAGATCTCTTGCTCTTTTCTTATTCAATTACTCATATAAACACCAGTTTAAAAAGAATACTTCAGTGCTTGGTAGATAATCCCTGGCTATGAAACGCTGTTTTCAGAGTAATTCCCAGTTCTCTTGAAATTAGACTCTAATACTACAACAGTGCCTTTGAAATTCGCCTTAGTTATTGTTTATATGGGAACAGGAACACTACTGACATACACATGACAACATTTTCCTAGAATTTCTCAACATCCCATATATACAGTATATATATAAAATTTTTATTTTGCTTGCTTTTTAAAAATGTTTATCAATAAAAGATTTGAGAAAGAGGGGAGGGAGAAGAGGAGAGAGAGAGATAGAGAAAGAGAGAGAGAGACAGGAACATTGACCTGTTCTCATATGTGCCCTGACCGGAGATTGAACCCGCAACCTTATGCTTCGGAATGATGTTCGAATCAACCAAGCTATCCGGCCAGGGCACATATATGAAATTTTGTAGTAGAAAACTCTAGAACTCACTGCAAAGTGTTTAGAATCGGAAAAACACTATTTCCAGCACCACAGCCAACCTAAAATCAAAAGAACAAACAAATATCATGAAAACAAGGTTAAATTTTCCCCACTAATGTCAGGTTTTTTTATAAAAACAACAACAACAAAAAAAAAAACTAGAAGAAATTTACTGGGAATCTGGGTACAGAAAAGTTTTCTAAACTCAAAAGTAATAGAATAAAACATAAGAATAATACTGAGAAACTTGACTATGGAAACATTTAAACTTTTACACAGCAAAACCCAAAATAAACAATTAAAAGATGATCAACCCCCTGTGAAAAACCATTTGCAATAAATATGATAAAGGGAGAACTCATTAAAAAAACAAATTATAGGTAAATAAGCAAAGAAAATAAAGAGAACACAAAAGAAGTATGCAAATGGCTTCTAAACATTTGATAAACTATATGATTCATTTAATAATCAAAGAAATGCAAATAAAAACAAGGTATGATTTTTGTCTTATAAAGTAGAAAGCACTAAATAAATAAGAATACCCAATCAATGAGGGTGTGATGAAACAGACACATACTGCCATGAACTGCAAACTAGTGTTAGTACAACTTCTTAGAAAGCAATTTGGGCCCTGGCCGGTTGTCTCAGTGGTAGAGTGTCGGCCCGGTATATGGATGTTCTGGGTTTGATTCCTGGTCAGGGCACACAGAAGAAGCAACCATTTGCTTCTCCACGCCCCTTTCCCTTCTCTCTCTCTCATCCCCTCCTGCAGACATCACTTGACTGGCTTGAGCGTGTCAGCCCCAGGCACTGAGGATGGCTCTGTGGAGCCTCTACTTCAGGTGCTAAAAGTAGCTCCGTTGTGAGCATGGCCTCAGATGGATAGAACATTGGCCTCAGATGGGGGTTGCCGGGTGGATCCCAGTTGGGGTGCAAGTGGGAGTCTGTCTCTCTATCTCCCCTCCTCTTACTTGGAAAAAGAAGGGAAAAAAAAGGAAAAGAAAAAGAAAGCAATTTGGCAATATATCTTAAGAGTGTTAAACATTTTTATAAATTATGAACTAGTAAATCTAACCCAAGATAATAAAATACAGAAAAGTCTATACCCAAAGATGTTTTCTGTAGAAACCTGAAAACAATTTAAATGCCTAGTAGTGAAAAAAAACAGTAGAATTATAGTACTCCACATAGTAAAATATTTTGCAGCCATAAAAATGTTTATAGAAAAAATTTAAACATAGGAAAAACAGCTTATGATATAACGTTAAGTAGAGACAAGCAAGACCCTAAAAATACAGGTAGAGAATAGCTCAACTATATAAAATCGTGTAAACAAAAGGAGAACATGTCAGTACGATGTGAATAGTGGTATTATAGGTAATTTTATTTCTCTTACCACTCTAGTAAATTCTCTGCAGTCGTCCCTCACCATATCGTGGCTCACTTTTCGTGGTCTCACTGTATTGCAGATTATTAAATTGTATATATCAATTTTGTATGGCGGATTTTTTGCTAGATCACGGGATTTTGCAGTATATAGGTATTTTTATGGATTTATTATTTTAATTATTTTTGTGGTAAAATAAGCATTTTCTAGTCTAAAAAATTGAGAACAATATAAAAAGAGTGTGGGAAAGGTTAATAACAGTGTGGAAAGGTTTATAAGACTATAGGGAGGGTTTATAAAGCCTTAAAATATATATAAATAATAAAATAAATACAGGTATAGTTGCTACTTTGCAGACTTTCGCCTGCCGCCAGGGGTTCCGGAACCTAACTCCCGCCATAGACAAGAGACCACTGCACATTCTGCCTTTATAATGAGAAGTAGAAGTGTATTTTTAAAAATAGAAAATCCAGGTCTACACCAGCTTATACTAAAGTATATATCTCACTTGTTTCTATTTTACCTAAAAAGGGGTAATAACCAAAGGAGACAGAAATTAAGACCAAAACTTTATTGGTATTTAAAACTGTCTTCAAGTTAGAAATTAAAACAGACAACTTAAAAAAAAAAATCACAAACTTAAAACCAGACTAATTTAAAGATATGAGTCCTTTAAAATTTTTTATGCATAAAAGTAGCCTGAAATCTTATTTACCTAGATTCTATCATTTTCCCCCCTAAAGAAATCTGGATCAATAAAGTAATATGGAATGCACATTTAAAAATTAGTTTCCACCTCCCATCTTTGCCTCTGCAGTACAGTACCTCCAGGATTCTAAAAGTCGCTTTGCTACCAGGAAATAGCTCAGTCCTCGGAGGTCCTCTTCTGTGTTCCTCAGAGTCTGGGTTGAAAAAATCAGATTCTGCTTTGCTTTGACCATCTGACAAGCCAAAACTCTTCTTATAATTTTCTTCAGGCATAGTAGGGCGGTGCTTTCTTGAGAAACAATTTGCAGCATTTGTTTTTCCATGATCCCACAACAATTCTTTTGCCTTCTCTTCAGTTTTTTGATCAGATGGAAGAATTTCAGGGAATTCCCTCAACAGCCAATTACGATCCTTGAAAAACTTATTCTTATGAATTTTGTAAAATGTGTCCCAATATTTATTAGCTTCACTCTCATACTTAACTAAAATAAAGAGAAAAAAAGATTTATTTTACTATGAATTATATTTACTATTAGTTATTATTTTTAATAACTATACTATACAGTATTTAATAGTTAAATGTGTTAAATATGTTATACATATACATTTATAATAAGTACATTTATTATGGAATAACTTTAATATAATAATTATCTAATTTTTAAAAATTCTTACATCTTAAAATTACAGAGTATTAATTCTCTCAACCAGGGCATTGCTCCACCCAGCATGCCCACCAGGGGGTGATGATCAGCACCTCTGGGGCATTACTCTGCTGCAATTGGAACCATCCTCAGCGCCCAGGCCAACTTTGCTCCAATGGAGCCTTGGCTGTGGGAGGGGAAGGGAGAGACAGAGAGAAAGTAGAGGGGGAGGGGTGGAGAAGCAGATGGGCACTTCTGTGTGCGCTGGCCGGGAATCAAACCCGGAATTTCCAATGCCAGGCCAACACTCTACCGCTGAGCCAACCAGCCAGGGCTAATATTGGAATCTTAATAATCACATTTACCAATAATCTATAAGGCTCTTTATTATCTTATTTTTTTTCTGTGTGAATGCCGTTTCAACATGATGCCTGTGCAAATTGCTAATCAGATAGGAAATTCTGGCATTATAATCGACATAATCTTAGAGCTAGAATGGTCCTTTGAAACAATCTACTCCAACTCCTTGTTTTGCATTGGAAGAAAGACAGTACAGATGAGCCCACCTGTTCTAGGGCCCAGAGTCACATCACAGAACCAGGACCACATATGTATCCTTACTCTTGGAGTCTAGGGGCCCTCGCATCACTGCATTCTTCCCTCACCTCCAGAGGCATCTCTTCTTATTGACATCTCCTAATTTGAAGACTTACAGAGAATTTCTGATGCTTTTTTAAAAGAGATGTGCATTTTGTGATGTCATCCCTTAGTTTTCACTGAATGCCAGGGTCAGGGTTAGGTAAAGAGTCCCAAAACTTGAGGGAATTCTTAGCTTTCTACCTCTTTCTATATGTACCTTAAATTAATAAAATAATTCATTCACTCCTTCATTCATTCAACAATCATTTCTTGGATACTCTTATGTATCAGGCCTACTCCCTAGGCTTTATCTATAGGTTAAGAATTACTTTCACTCAATATAGACACATGATCTTTTTAAAATGCTTTCAACAAATAAAAAAACCTATCGATAGAGAATGATTTCTAAGATTCAATGTTAGATAAAAAAGCAAAGTGTAGAATAGTATGTTATAATGCAACCATTGGTTAGGGGAAAAAAAGAATACATGTGTGTGCATACACAGAAACATACATGCATGTATATAAACATATTTACTTGTATATGTACAGAATAGTTCTGGAAGGATAATCACATAATTAGTAATACTGGTTGCTTCAAAACGGGGGAACTTGGTGGTTTGAGAATTTCCATTTGAAGTTTGATATTGAAATTACTATATGCCAAAAATAAAAATAACAAACTCATTTCTTTCATAATTTTAAAGAAGCCTCTACCCTCAGAACAAGCAGTGCTTATAGTCAGTTTCATCTTTGTTACAGAGCCCTGTTCTGAAGCCCTTACAGTTTTTCTTTTCTTTCCATTTTTATCTTTATAGTGTTGTACCATGGATCTCCACCCATTTGTCCACAAGACTTCCTTCCCACCGAGGCTGTACTGTATCTGGCAGCAGTGCTGCTATAAAGACAAAAACTCCCCTCTATATTTAAGGCCTGAGAAATGAAAGTAGATCTCTGTAACAAACAATGTAGAAATCTAAGACATGACATCCACTCTAATGGATGGAAGCCTATTTACGATGAATCTAAAAATGCTACATATTTATCTTTACAACAGTCCCATCTCTACTTTAAAAATTGGAGCATATCTCAGATGGCCAATAGGTATATGAAAAAATGTTCAACATCACGAATCATTAGAGAAATGCAAATTAAAACCACAATGAGATACCACCTCACACCAGTCAGAATGGCGCTCATTAACAAAACAACACAGAATAAGTGCTGGAGAGGATGTGGAGAAAAGGGAACCCTCCTGCACTGCTGCTGGGAATGCAGACTGGTACAGCCACTGTGGAAAACAGTATGGAGATTCCTCAAGAAATTAAAAATGGAATTGCCTTTTGACCCAGATATTCCACTTTTAGGAATATATTCTAATACCAAATCACTGATTCAAAAGAAGATATGCACCCCCATGTTTACTGCAGCATTGTTTACAATAGCCAAGATCTGGAAATAGCCCAAGTGTCTGTCAGTGGACGAGTGGATAAAAAAGCTGTGGTACAGCCTGATCAGGCGGTGGCACAGTGGATTGAGTGTCAGACTGGGATGCAGAGGACCCAGGTTTAAGACTCTAAGGTCGCCAGCTTGAGCGCAGGCTCATCTGGTTTGAGCAAGGCTTACCAGCTTGAGCCCAAGGTCGCTAGCTCAAGCTAGGGGTCACTTGGTCTGCTTGAGCCCCCTGGTCAAGGCACATATGAGAAAGCAATCAATGAACAACTAAGGTGCAGCAACGAAGAATTGACGCTTCTCATCTGTCTGTCTGTCCCTATCTGTTGCTCTCTCTGACTCTGTCTCTGTCACACACAAAAAAAAAAGAAAAGAAAAAAAGCTGTGATACATATACACAATGGAATACTCCGTGGCCATGAAAAAAGGGGAAATCCTACCTTTTGCGACAACATGGATGACTATTATGCTAAGTGAAATAAGCCAGACAGAGAAAGAAAAATATCTTATGACCTCACTCATTTGAGGAATCTAATGAACAATGTGAACTGAGGAACAGAATAGAGGCAGAGGTGGGATCAAAGGGACCAGAGGGAAAGCAGTCAGAGGGAAAGCAGATAAGAGAATGAAATCAGAGAAAGGAAAGAGATTAGTGAAAATATATATACATAACACAGCGTTATAGAGAGCAGGACAGCAAATCTTGGAGGGAAGGGGGGAAGGTGTTGGGGGGGCAAGGGGGATGTCAAGGGGAACACGGGGGGGAGATATATTTGGTGGGACACTGAATCTATGTAAACACAATAAATTAAAATCAGTAAAAATTTAAAAAGACACAACTTAGAAATAGAAATGCAAAATTCTCAGATATGATAAAAATTGTTTCCCATACAAATTGATTACAACATAGGAATAAAAAATTAATTAAAAAAAATCAGAGTATATCTGATATACAAAGAAAACAAAACAACATTCTGAACATCAGACTTGGGAGGGATTAGGAAATTGTCTAATTTCCCCAGGGTCTTCTTGTATCTTGTCTTCTTCCTTTTACCTTAAAAACT
Source organism: Saccopteryx leptura (assembly GCF_036850995.1). Classification (NCBI taxonomy): domain Eukaryota; kingdom Metazoa; phylum Chordata; class Mammalia; order Chiroptera; family Emballonuridae; genus Saccopteryx; species Saccopteryx leptura. The sequence goes on from NC_089509.1 coordinate 57,503,769, forward strand.
CTCTTTTGGACTCACTCCATGCTGGCAGAAGGTCTTTCTGCTTAATAAAAAGCAACCACCTAACAAGACCTACATTTAGTCAAATCTCTAGTATCTCCATTTCCAATACCAAACTACTTGTGAAGTGAGTTTGAAACTATCAGTATATAGAATGTAATACTTTATATATCTCAATAATTTGCAGCATATTCCCCTAGGACAGGGGTCGGGAACCTATGGCTCACGAGCCAGATGTGGCTCTTTTGATGGCTGTATCTGGCTTGCAGACAAATCTTTAATAAAAAAAATAATGTTAAAAATATAAAACATTCTCATGTATTACAATCCATTCATTTCCTACCACTCATGTTCATGGTTGCGGGTGGCTAGAGCCAATCACAGCTGTCCTCAAGGACAACACCAAATTTTTACTGGATAATGCATAATGTACATGGGTCATTGTATGGCTCTCATGGAATTACATTTTAAAATATGTGGCGTTCATGGCTCTCTCAGCCAAAAAGGTTCCCGACCCCTGCCCTAAGAATTAATTGAGTGTAGGAAAGTAGACAGCAGGGGTGTAACTTGAAAGAAAAGATATTAAAAGCAGTGCTACTTTTAAGAGGAAAAAGGGAAAGAATTTCAAATAGCCAACAAACCATGCCCACATATACCATGCAGGTCAAAACAGAGTAATCATACATTACATACATAGCAATTAAAATTTAAAAGATAATAAGAGAAAACATTCACAGAGAATGGTCTATACACTGACTGCTACTCAGAAATTTATTTTGTATTCATTTATTACAATCAGATGAAAATTTGGAGTGATGGTAACAATTTAATTATTATTATATAGTTCTTTCTTTTCCAAAGTTTTATCTACAACTTACATAAAGATAAATAATCTTAGCTGATTTTTTCATTCAACTTCCCTACACAGTTTCCTCATTTGATAAGGGTTTGAATATACCTCTGTGTTCAAGCTCTAAAAAGTCTATTAAACCTCATGAACATATGGAGAACATTAAACATGATCAGTTCTATAAACTACAAAATCTTGGATAAAATTGCTGTCATAAATATGAGTCTATATTACTGTTTTAATTCCTAAGATTTATAAAGAAGGTGAATCTGCAGTAGTTGACTGGGATTTGGTTCAGATACCAAATATTTCAAGCATCTAAATTCAGCTGTGGCCTATGAAATCTTTAAGAAGGATCGGATTACTATTAGAAGACAATGGTCAAGGTCTGTTAATATACATATACTTTCAAACCTTTTTCAAGTATTTCCTACTCATGAATTAGGAGGAAAAGAACCCCCAAACATTTACATAAACATTATACCAGTAACAACATCATTAAAAAATAACAACTACACAAAATGAATGTGGATTATGTGCCAGGCAGTACATTAAATGCTTTACTTGGATTTTTCTTCCCATTTAATCCTAATAATACCTCTCAAATAGATATATTATTATTCCAATTTACAAAGAAATTCAAAGTCAGAGGTGATAAAAAATTTTCTAAGGTCCAGTAGAGTCGGACCTGGATCAAGTCTATCAAGCTTTAAGCTCATGCTCTTAACACTGCACTGCCTTCCTAACACAAAATCACTAGTAACCTCCCTCCAAAATAATCTCTAAAAATATTTTTTTCAGGTTTCTGCTGATACTTTATTTTTTTTTTTTTTGCATTCAACACTATTTTGTATTAGTTTCAGGTGTACAGCATAGCAGATAGATATTCATATAGGCTACAAAATATTCCTGCTGGTAATTCAAATGCCAGCCTGGCACCATAGATAGTACCATATTGTTAACTCTATTCCCTATGCTTTACCTTACATACCCATGACTATTCAGTAACTACTGATTTGCACTTTTTAATCCCATCACTTTATTTCACCCCATTCGAAAATACCCCTTCCCTCTGGCCTCCACCAGTACGTCCTCTGTGCCTGTCAGTCTGTTTCAATTTTGTTTGTTTACTTTGTTCTTTACACTGGCCATACAGTGATATCATATGGCATTTGTCTTTCTCGGCCTGGCTTGTTTTACTTAGCATAATACCCTCTAGGTCCACCCATGCTTTTGCAAATTAATCTCTTTTTCTGATTCTGTACTTTCCTCTCATTATGAAGCACCAAGTAAAAATTAAAACCTCAGCATGACCAGTATACCTAAATTGTAAAAATAATGCTGATCGGAGTGAACGTTCATAAAAACAAGCCCAAAATACAGAATTAATTAAACCCGATTTGAATTATATAAAACATAAATCATGCAAGGTTATATGATGGATTTATGGTGTAGAATGGCAGTACAAAATGCTGTGAGAACAGATACGTGTGTGGGATGGAAACAAAACAGAAATAGCACCCAGGATGGGCTGGGAAAGGTTAACGGGCTGGAAAACTTTATTTTCTTTTTAAAGTTGTGTTTTCAGCAGTATCTCCAATCAATTCTGGCAACTCCATAGTTACCAGTAATGGGTGACAGCTTCTGAGACCCCCCGAGGGCTCAATCATACTCATACTTATGGTTATGAGACAACATAAACACCTTCAGCATCTGATTTAATTACCTGAACTGCAAGGGTATCTGTGATAACAGGGGATTTGAAAAAGCTACTTTCTTGACCATGAGTGAAACATTCAGTTTAAACTGCTGTTAACTTATCTCAAGTTCAGGCCAATGATGATAAGATGAACATAGTGTGGAAAATATGCCCTGTCTTTATCTTTTCCAAATGGCCTTCTAAACCGGAATATTAATCAATTTTTCTTGGAGGAGCCCTTTTTCTTTTCACATTCCTAGGCTGCCAATTCAAAGAGTTAACTGCTCCAAGCCACTGGCAGTGAGGGATGTAGTGATCTGCTTAAGCACAGCCAGATGAAGCAACTTCTCAATTATCCACTTAATTCAGTACTGCTGAGGGGAAGAAGGCCCAGGCCACACTCACCATACTTAAATATTCAGAATTCACCCTAAATCACACTGAAAAGCACAACTCAGAAAATCAATTAAATCATTTATGTATCTAACATATATAATATTATTAATGTGAATTATGAAAGCTTATTCTAAATTGTAGCGTAAGAAAAAGCAATTTAAAATTATTTCTGTACACCAATTACACAAACACCTGAGCTCTCAAAGTTGGAAATTTCCATGTCACTGATAAAGATCACTGTCTAATAAAAGAAAACTCTTAAAGTTATGAAATGAAAAATACATTTCTAAGAACACTGCATAAAATTTTAAACAACCAACGCTGACTTATAAACAATAGCCTAAATTTATCAGTTCACAAAACTTTTAGCTATTTTTTTTTCCCACACAGTATACTCTCAAATGATAAGGTATTCACAAGGTAAGTTATAATGGGATTTTGTTACTGTTTTGTTTAACACAGATAACTCATCCTAGTTAGGTAGTTATTTACACAGATATTTTAAAGTAAAAATTGCAGCTGCTTTTGTTATTAAGTTTTAAAAACCCATTACATTTGCTAATAACCAGCTGAGATATAACACCACTAGCGATGTATTTAGAAAATTATAAAATATAATCATGTTAACTCAAAAGCTGCCAAATGAGTCTTTCTCATTTCTCTAATTAACCTGCTTTTGAAAGAAATATGAGCTATTTCTTCTAATAAAATTTAGAAGAAATTACCAAAAAATATGTGGAATCAAAAATTATTAATCTGGACATCTAATTGAAAGAAATACTGCTCATGAGAGCCTGGATGCTATACATTTTAATCACAAAAATGAAATGTCAAACATCTCACAGCAGCAAAGGCTGTTATTTGTGATGGATAAGTTCTTATTTTCAGAATTTTGCGGGTGTTTCCTGACTTTAATTGTCACCAACAGCGGAGACAATGGGTGAGGAATGGAATAAAGGAATGACAGCACAGACTGACACACATGAAGAGACCAAAAGGAATGTGCTGGAGAGTTGGTTGGCATGGGAGAACAACCAGTATTTCTTCCCAGTGGCGTTAAAATAAGTGCGGTAAGATCAATAAACAGCATTCCCGCTGTATAATAATTTGCAAAAGGGATACTTCGCTATGGGAGAAAACCGGCTCTCGTCAAGACTTAGGACTCTCCTAGGTAAGAGGAGATGGTGGTAACAGAGAGGCACTGGGAGAACTGGGTCAGAGCTTCCTTTGGGTTTTCACTAAGTTTGGGAGTAGAGCTTTTAAATGGATCTATTCACCTTGACCCATATTCATCAGAGACAGTAAACATCAAATTGGAAGCCTCACCTAGGGCTTCTGCAGACTAGAGCTCCAGGATCGCTGGCAGAGACTGGACTGGGGGGCCGGGCTGGCATTTACTCTCACTGTAATGTCCTGTCACTCAACAGTTCCTTGGAACAAGTGTTCGTTCTTTGCCACCCTCACAGCAGCCTCAGTTGCTGCTCTGTGCAACCTAGCTTACGTGTGATGAACTGGTCACCCTCCCTGTGTGTCCCTCTCCTTGTTCCCTGACACAGATGAGGTCTACCCCAGTGAACAGGGTTATAGGGGGGAATGCAGATGGGACCCAGCAGAAACCCCGTCACTTTGAGTCATTTTAAAATGGAATCTTTTGTTGTGTGTCTCTGCAGCAGCCAGAAAGCTTGCTCAGAAAGAGACTGGACATGCTAATAAGCAAACCAAATGCTTCAAAGCAGTATCATCAGTCCTCTCCGGCCTGACTTTCCTGCTTCTACAGAGAGCCCAGTCACCACCTTTCTATTTCAGTCACACTATGGTTCTGTGGGAACTGTCATTTTCCTTTACCGCAGTTTCCAAGGCCCTAAAATAACCTTCTCATTAGCTTCACTCAAGTTCATTGTTAACATAAATAGGCCATAATAGGCAGCCGCGTGCAGAGCACTGTAAGGGAACATTATCAGCACTGCTCATCTATTTATGTTCTAAACAGAAATATTCAAAAGCGTGTGAAAAAAAATGCTTGGTTTTTCAAATGATCAGGAAATACACTGTGTATAATATTTAACTTCCTAGAAACAAATTAAGATGACTGATAACTTTTAATCCAGTTTAGGCTTGAATCTTTCTGTCACATCCAGGTGGCCACTAGCAGAAGAAGCTTGAGTCATGTGGAAAATATGTCTGTGCAGCTGCTGGCAAAGCAGCAAAATTATACTTCCTCAGAAACAGGGTGACAGAGTTCCTGCAAAGGAATGCAATGTTGGCTGGTCTGTGCGCAGAATCGCCACTGGTATGCACCCTCAAATCCCGCCCCAACACTCACGGCATATCCCACTCTGGGCTGCACGGCTGGGTGCTCATAAACAAAGACCGGGCCCATTATGGATCAGGGACTCTTCTTCCTTGCCCCCCTTCCAGGATACATTCAAGCTTAGGGAAAAGAGAACAAGCTCCAAGGAATAGCAGATGCCAGAGGAGAAGGTGGCAGCACTGTCCCCTTCACCAGTTAAGGGCAGCTAATGAGGTTGTCTCATGAGCTCCGTTTCCACAGCTTCAAACTTTAGCCTCAGTTGTAGACTGAGCAATTTTCACCATGCTTGGCTTGCACAGAGGAATGTAAACATCTTTCCCTAGAGAGAGTGTATGGACAGCTGATCAATCTGTTCTGAAAATTGTATCTCAGGGCTTGGCAAACTTTTCTGTAAAGGGCGAGAGAGTAAGTAGTCACTGTAGGCTACCTATGGTCTCTGTTGCCATGATTCAGCTCTGATGACATAGCTCAAAAGCAGCCCTAGAAGATACGTAAACAAATGAGTATGTCTGTGTTCCAATAAAACTTTATTTATAAAAACAGACAGTGGCCTGAATTTGGTCTGTGTTCATAGTTTGCTGACACTTGCCCTATCTAATGGGATATTGCCACAAGAGCGAAAGACAAATGGTCATGACCAGAACCAAGTTGTTCTGGCAAAATTAACTTATGATGTTTGAAGCCAGAATAGTGGTTGCTTGTTGTGGGGTCTGAGGGGTTGGGGGAAGTACTGTAATCGGCACAGAACATGAAGTTTCTAGGTTACTGGTAATATTCTGTTTCCTGATGTGTAGAAAATTCATTGAGCTTTGTGAGAATTAATTTATAAGTTGTGTAAATTTCTGTATTTGGTACTTCAATAAACTATATTTTTAAAAGAGAAAAACGACCTTTGCACAGGGCATGGGTGGCATGTCATAGGGGTTAAGGGGATTCTATTGAGTGGAACACTTGAAATCATGTTAACACAATAAATTAATCTAAAAAAGTAAAAAGACCTTATAAGACTTAAAAAAAAAAAAAGGACCCAAGCTGTTTTAAAAAAGAAAAATAAAATTAAAACTCCTATCTAGAGAGTGTAGGTGTTCGGCAAAGTGTCTGTGTTCCCAGCAATACAGTGAGGCCAAGACCATTTTTGGAGGTGCTTTTTAAAAAACTGTGGTAAAAAACACATAATGTAAAACTTATCATCTTAACCATTTTTAAGTGTACAGTATGATAGTGTTAAGTATATTCACATTATTATGAAACAAGAGGTCTAGAACTTTGTCAGCTTGCACACCTGAAACGTTATACCCAGTAAACAACAACCTGTGTTTTTCGGTCCTCCTGGCCTTGGTATCTACCATTCTACTTTCTGTTTCTACGAATTTGACTACTTCTGATATCACATATAAGTGGAATCATACCGTATTTGTCTTTCTGTGACTCGCTTATTTCACTTTACATAATGTCCTTCCTCAAAGTTTACCCAGGTTATAGTATGTGATAGGGTTTCCTTCCTTTTTAAGGCTAAATAATAATCCATTATATGGATATACCACATTTTTACCCACCTATCCATTGATGGACTTTTGGGGGGGCTTCTACTTTTTGCCTTTTGTGTAGTGTTGCTATGAACATGGCTGTGCAAATATCTCTCAAGACCCTGTTTTCAATTTCTCTTTTTTTTTTTTTTTTTTTTGCTAGATGTCCAGAGGTAAGATTGCTAGATCATATATGGTAGTTTCATTTTTAATATTTTAAGGAGCTTCCATAGTGCTTTCATTTTACAGTTGTACCAACAATGCATAAGGGTTCCGATTTCTCTATGTCCTCACCAACACATTTTCTGTTTCTGTGATACCACAGATCATATTTTTAGAAGATACTTTTGAAGGTTAGCAAGGCCTTACCTAAACTTTAAATATCACTGGCCTTCAAGAAAGTACTTTAAATCCTTATTGGAACTTTACGTTTATCCTAAAGACTAGCAATATTTTGATATTTTACCTTCTTTTTACTCAAAGTTTTTGAATTTATTGAACATTCCCAACAAGCAAAATAAACAACAGCATAATAGAAGACTCACAGCAAGAGAGAAATTTTGAAGTTACATTTTCATATCTTGTTTGAAATGCCACCATGTGAATCTCCCAGAAAAAGCAACAATATGACTAAAAAAAAGAGCAACTATAAGGTGAGCACATAATTTATTTCATTAACTTTGGTCCCATTATACTGAAAATGGGAATTCTCCCAAATAGAATGAGCAGACTGGCATAGGTAGAAGCAAGGAACTCCAAAGTAACGACATAATTAGGAGGAAAAGAGACTAAGGTGTGAACTGAAGCAGTGGAAGGTCAAGTGGAAAAGCCAGGGTCCAGGAGCTACAACATGCAGTCGCCTACCTTGCTCTTTCAGAAGGACTCGCACAACTGAGTTTTCCTCCACTAATTTTCTGGCTGCTGCTTCTTCTTCTTTTGACCATTGCATATGATCCCTATTAAAAAATAAAATGATTGTAAAACATGCTTTATTACTGAATAAGGCAGAAAAAGGGTAGCAGGGGATATATCTGCCAGTCTAGATTCCTCAACAACAGATGATACAAACTGATTTCATAATCCACTGAATATATTTTGTGTCAGATGTTCCTGCCTTTTTTCTTTTATTTTTTGGGGATTTTTTTTTGTATTTTTCCGAAGTTGGAAACGGGGAGGCCGTCAGACGACTCCTGCATGTGCCTGACCAGGATCTACCCGGCATGCCCACCAGGGGACGATGCTCTGCCCATCTGGCGCGTTGCTCCATTGCCACCAAACCATTCCAACGCCTGAGGCGGAGGCCATAGAGTCATCCTCAGCGCCCAGGCCAACTTTGCTCCAATGGAGCCTTGGCTGTGGGAGAGGAAGAGAGAGATAGAGAGGAAGAAGAAGAAGGGTGGAGAAGCAGATGGGCACTTCTCCTGTGTGCCCTGACTGGGAATCAAACTGGGGACCTCCACATGCCAGGCCGACGTTCTACTGCTGAGCCAACCAGCCAGGGTCCAGATGTTCTTTCCAATTAAGTGCTGGTATACCGCTTAGACTCCCATGGTTTCTTTGTTTAAATCTGGTTGTGTTGCAAGCCCCAGCCACCTTTGGAAATGATTGCTGAATTAATGTCCCAGAAGCAGTAGTACGATGCATGATTATTTGGGTGCTGGTATGGTTTACTGTATTTTACTCTAAGGCTGAATTCATTTGCCATTCTGTTGACTTATGAGCAGGGCATTCTTTAGTAATCTTTGAATGATCTTTTTATAACAGTTGTTAAATATTTTGTACTTATCCTTAATTTTTTTTTATTAAATGAGAAGCAAGGAGGCAGAGACAGACTCCTGCATGCACCCCAACTGGGATACACCCAGCAAGCTCCTACCAGGCAATGCTCTGCCCAGCTAAGTAGTAGCTCTGTTGCTCAGCAACTGAGCTATTTTAGTGCCTGAGGCCCAGGACATGGAGCCATCCTCAGCGCCTGGGCCAATTTTGCTTGAACGGTCTGAGCCAAGGTTATAGGAGGGAAAGAGAGAGAGAGAGAGAGAGAGAGAGACAGACAGACGAGGGTGGGGTGAAGAAATAGACAGTTGCTTTCCTTCTGTGCCCTGACAAGAATCAAACCCAGGACTTCCACATGCTGGGCTGACACTCTATCACTGAGCCAACCAGCTAGGGCCTTATCTCAAATTTTAAAGTAACTTTAGACTTTTCTTATTAGCTGTCTTAATTTCTGGAAGTGGGTTAATGTATATTTAAATTATATAGACTACTTGATACAGCATATAAAAGGATCACCTTTCTAAAATCTGGTACTTCCTTTAAGTATTTTTTTGTTTCATAATTTACTTTCCTTATATGAGAAGATACTATTTTCTGCTGAGAAACTGTCTTTGTTGAAATAAAAGCAGCGTTTTTATTAAAAAGGTGATTTTCTTTGGTTTTGTTTTTACAGAGTTTGCCTTTCCTTTTTTTGCAATTGATGAAACCATAGTGACTGATGTGATTTCCTGGAATAAACTATTTTCTAAACAATAACGAAATCACATACATAAAAATTCTGGTACTATATAGCTTATTGATAATTATAAAAAAAATCACTAACATTAATATATGATAGTTACAGTCATCTCACTGAGGAGAAAGGGGTAAAATTCCTGAGGTTCATCATTATGGTAACTGTTAAACATTAACTGGTATGTGTATGAAGCTGGGAATATGGACAGTTTATACAGGAAACAAGAAAAATATCCATTCTGATTGGTCTTCTTGGATAACTGCAGACGAAGTTAGGAGCTGGTTACGGCCAGAATCAGAGGAGCTCAAATGTAAACAGTTTAGTAGTGTGCAAGGCACAATGATCTGAGGGGGACTAGAGGAAGGGAGGTCAATTAGACTGTTGCAGTGATCCAGGTATAATGAGTCCCAGGACTAGGGTGGTGACAATGAAAAACAGAAAGGAAGAGTGGAAGAAAAGACAATGAAAAATAAAATCTGTTATGTCCTGGACACTTGCTAGATATTGTGGGGAGCAGAGTAAGAAGAGTCAGGAATAATTTAAAGGTATTAAAACTGGGGAGAGAGTCAAGAGGGACAAATATACAGTGATGGGAAATAATTTGACTTTGGGTGATGGGCACACAACACAATCAACAGTTCAAATGCTATAGAGATGTTTACTTGAAACCTATGTACTACTAGAGATCAATATTACCCCCATTAAATTTAATTTCCAAATTAAAAAAAGTAAAACAGAATATCAAGAAAACTAGGGGTAACAATAAGAAGTTGGTTTGGGTAAAATTATGATAAGCTTGGTACTATTTTAAGTAATGTCTATGCAATCAGATATGAGAGGGTGTATTCCAGTGATCTGCCTATAAATACACCATTGAAAGGTGAGAAACTGCTTTTTTTAAAGGAAGGATTAAAACTGGTTACTGAAGTAACCAGGAAAAGCAAATGATAATGTAAAACTCAGAGTTTCACATATTAAACTTTAACCACCATTATTTCAAATAAAACCTAATTATCTACAACCCCAATAATCATTAAGTAGCTTTGTTACTTGCTTTAATGAATAAGATTAGAATAGATTTTTGTTTTGACTTATTTTAATATATGTGAACAATCACTTATATTAACTTTGAGCTGGCAATTATACTTCATATTCTGTACATATAAACTACAGGGTAGGGCACAGTAGTTTCTAGTTGTTCATATGGAAAGTAATACAATAATTAATGAACAATAATATAAGAATAAACTGTATTTCACGTACTCACAACTGTAAACCTACTTGTGCCCCACCTTGTCTATAGATATTGTTGAAGGTAACACATCATTTACTTTAAAAATAGTATGTATATTATTAAGGCTAGGGACAAGTCTCTCACTTGTAAATTTCTATAACATAAAAGAAAGAAAATAAACCAATTCATTTCCCCATAAAGAATCAAGCTCTGAGACAATGAGAGTATATATGATTTTTAGCTTTAAGAATGTTTTAAATTATTTAACCTGCTTCTACCTGAGTATTTAATAGATCTGGTTATTTCTTAAATTACTCTAACTTCCTTACACTGTTCTTTATGTTGCTTCATTTTCTTAACTGCTAAGTGAGGGTAATATCATACCCTAAGCCACTGCAGAACAGATTTTCCACTGTACAGTTACAGAATCACCACTGAACCCATAAAATGTTCCTACTGTATTTATGGGACTTCCTCCAGACCTGCAGCTTTATGGGCTCTTTCTATCAGAAAGGTCTGATTCATGTATAATAAAACCCAAAAGACAACAGTAAGAATCATTCAAGTTTGTAAGTAATAAATACAATTGCAAAATAATTTAAGCATAGAAACAAATAACTAACAAACAAACTGAAAATAAGCAGGTAAAACAACCACCACCACCACTACTACCCAAGGGGGAAAAATAGCTTACGCTGTTTAGCTTATGAATTGTACTTCTGGGAATTTACTGTAACAAAGTAACTCAAAAAAACAGAGAAGTTATATACAGGGAAGTATCTGTACAATGATATTCACTGGAATACCAAACCTAACATCAAAAATTGAAAACAATTTCAGTGATAGGGTAATAAAAAATTATGATGAACTCAAAGGAACGTTATACGAACATTTAAAATGATAAATATGAAGGTTATATAACAATGTAGAAAATGTTTATGAAATAACATGAGGTAAAAATAGCAGATTCCAAAATTATATGTATTATAATCACAGCAATATGAAGTTACATATATATTGGGTGAAATAATTATGTTAGAATAGTAAAATTAAGAGATAACTCTTAAAATTTTCTTAATATTATAAAGCTGAATCAACTAGAGATGACTTTTTAAAAACTATATTTACATAAACAATACTGTATGTTTAAGACAAATAACAATGGTCATTACAACTTTACATCATCCTTCTTGGGGGAAAATCCAGCAATCCTTATAATAAAAAGGAGGAGATGCTTTCTTAAAAAACGTAAAGGAGAATTGAGCAGAAAATATAAAATATACTGAATTTTTTGAAAAAAATTTGCGAAAAAGAAATCTTCATAAAATGGCAGTAGAATTAGTTGTATAAGTTTGTGGTAGTCATAAGTCCTGTGACCTCAGTACGTGTGTGTGTGTGTGTGTGTGTGTGTGTGTGTATTTCCTATTCCTCTATACAGATTGAATGATGCAACTGAATGATGATTCCTTACTTTAGCTTTAAGTAGATGATTATAACAGTATAAATAATTGTGCATTTGGGCCCTGGCCGGTTGGCTCAGTGGTAGAGCGTCAGCCTGGCGTGCAGGGATCCCGGGTTCGACTCCTAGCCAGGGCACACAGGAGAAGCGCCCATCTGCTTCTCCACCCCTCCCCCTCTCCTTCCTCCTTGTCTCTCTCTTCCCCTCCCGCAGCCGAGGCTCCATTGGAGCAAAGATGGCCCGGGGCGCTGGGGATGGCTCCTTGGCCTCTGCCCCAGGCGCTAGAGTGGCTCTGGTCGCGACAGAGCGACGCCCCAGAGGGGCAGAACATTGCCCCCTGGTGGGCAGAGCGTCGCCCCTGGTGGGCGTGCGGGGTGGATCCCGGTCGGGCGCATGGGGGAGTCTGTCTGACTGTCTCTCCCCGTTTCCAGCTTCAGAAAAAAATAAATAAATAAATAATTGTGCATTTGGCTTGCCTTGGAAAAGTTAAAACACACACACATATATACATATTAATTAATTATCTTGACTACTAATGTTTTTTATCATTCTGCCTATAGAAAATTCTATTGAATGTGGTGTCACTTCCTGTTATAATTTTAACAATCAGATGTAAACCAAAGCACCCAGTGTAAGCTATGTGGATGGAATGTTTTTCTGGTTTCTAAGAATCTTATTAATTTTCTTTTTTTTTTAGCGAGAGAAACAGAGACAGAGAAAGAAAGAGAAAGAGGGACAGATAGGGACAGACAGACAGGAAGGGAGAGAGATGAGAAGCATCAATTCTTCGTAAAAATCTTATTATACAAAAAAATTTAAAAACAACTTTAACAAATATATTAGGTGACTAGTGAATAAAAATAAATATATTTAGGTACAAGAAAGAAGTAGAGTTTATTAGTTTCAGCTTAAACCTATTTCAATAATCCTTAATTCCATAATAAAATCATATTTATTACATAGGTAAAATAACAAAAAATTTAAAAGAGAAAAAGTCTTGCCTGTCATTTAAATATTTGAATACATTAACAGTTAGGTAATTTTTCAAGTTCCCTTCCTGTATTTATATATATACAAACAAATATTTTTCTATATAGTTACAAAATCTTCATAATTATGATTTAAAACTTCTATATAAGACTTGCAATTTTGGCCCTGACAGTACCTGATAAGAAGCTTACCCTCCTGCCATAAACAATGATAAGACTGGATAAAATATATAAAGCAATTCTTTTTAGGCATTGGGCTACATTTCAGACAGTGTAGGACTGTAATCCTTATGATAAACACAAAAGGCCAATTTCCACATACACCCCAACTTTCTGCCAGGGGACACATTCTAGATGGCAGTGCAGAGGCAGAGTCCAAGCAGAGAGAAGCTGTCTCACTGAGTGGCATGGCAGTTTTGTGACTAGAGACGATGGTGAAACTTTGTACAGCGGAATATTGAAGAAGAGGAAGCTAGACAGAGTAGAAAGATCCTGAAGTCTGCAAGAGAGTTCTCTTAGGGTTTTTGGCTAGTGTAGGCTATTCCCACACAGGCAGACTCCACTGGGCACAGTGGAGGAGATTTTGGGGGTGATGGTAGAAAAAAGAGAACTGACTGGACATAGGCAGTTCAGTGCTTGGAGATCCGAGTTCTGGCTAAGGCAGAATGACAGGACCTTTCTGAATACCCCAGGTATGCAGTTAAGACCCTAGAAATGCCATGCCATAGGAATAAGAGCCATACTGTATTCAGGACAATACCAAAATATCTCATCCTAACAACATTTCATATTAAATATAACCTGACCAAGAAGATTTGGCAGTAATTTAACCACCTGCCAGAAAACACCTAAACTTTTTTTTTTTAAGTGAGAGGAGGGGAAACTGTGAGGCAAACTCCCACATGTGTCCAGACCAGGATCTACTTGGCAATCCCATCCGAAGCTGATGCTTGAGTACTAAACTATTTTTAGCACCTGAGGCTGATGCACTCCAAGGGAGTTATCCTAAGCACCTGGGGCCACATTTGAACCAACAGAGCCACTGGCTATGAGAGGGGAAGAGACAGAAAAAGAAGAGGGAGCAGGGGAAAAGGAGATGATTGCTTCTCCTATGCACCCTGACCGGGAATCAAACCCTGGACGTCCATATGCCAGGCCGATGTCCTATCCACTGAGCCACTGGCCAGCGCCACCTCAACTTTAAAGAAAGAAACATAATCCATATTCATACAAGATCATCTATAATACACACTGTACAATCAAAACTATAAGCATGTGAAGAGGCAGTAAAATGTGATCCCTAATCGAGGGGAAAGGCAGTAAAATACAGACTTTGCAAAAATCCAAATGTTGAAATTTGTATATAAGGATTTTAAAACAGCTTTTCAAAATATGTTCAAAGATTTAAAGAAAGAGATGGACAGAATGAATGAATACATGGGGATATCTCCATGAAGAAATGGAAGCTATTAAGAGAAAATTCTAGAACTAACACTTATATACTATATGAAATTAAAAATGAATTGTGTAGGCTTAACAGCTAATGGACACCTCAGAAAAGGTCAGGAAACTTAAAAACTTAAAGCTATATAAATTATTCAAACTGAAAAACAGAGAGGAAAAAAAAGAAAAAAACATATGAGTCTTGCCTAACTGGTGGTGTTGCTTGGACAATGAAGTCCCAGGTTTGAAACCCTGAGGTCACCAGGTTGTGTGGACTCATCAGCTTGATCATGAGGTCGCTCAAGTGGGATCATCAACACAATCCTATGGTCGCTGGCTTGAGCGAGGGGTCACTAACTCAGCTGGAGCTTCCCGATCAGGGGACATATGAGAAGCAATCAATGAACAACTAAAGTGATGCAACTCTGAGTTGATGTTTCTCTTCCTGTCTGTCTCTCTCTCTCCCTCACCCTTACTCACTCTCTCTCTCTCTCACTAAAAAAAAAAAAAAAAAAAAAAGTACGAGCCTTGGTAACCTATGGGATAATACAGATTGGTCTAAGAAACATACAAATTGAAGACCCAGAAATCGAAGAGGTCATTAATTAAAAAAACAAACCAAAACTGAAGAAACACTGGCCAAAATTTATCCAAATTTGATTTAAAAAAAAAAAAAAAAGACAACCAGTAAATACAGGAATCACAGCAAACCCTAAGCAAGATAAACAGACAGAAAACTACTGAAGACCAAAAGTAAGAGAAATCTTAAAAGGAGCTATAATTTGCAGGAAAAAAGCAATGCAAAGAACAGCTGACTTCTCATGAGAAACAATGGAGACCAGAACACAAAGAAATGACAGTTTTAAAGTGCTGAAAAAAACAATCTGTTACCCTCAAATCTATATGTAATGAAACTATTTCAAAAATTTAAAATAAAGATATTTTCAGATAAACAAATTTGAGAGAATTTGTTACCATAGAATCCCCACTACAAGAAATGTTAAGGAAAGTCCATAGGCTAAGGAAAACGGCACAACAGACACTCAGATCTACAGGGTGGAAATGATACCAGACATGATATACAAATATGTAGGTAATTAAAAAACCAATCATTTTTTAATTCTTTCTTAATTTCTAACAAAAACACCGTAACTCTATATAGCAAGAATAACAAGGAATTATAGAGCTTATAACATATACAGAAGTAAACTATGTGGCAACACTATAATTGGATGGATAAGCAGAATCATATTATTTAAGGTTCTTACATTTTATATTATGTGGTACAATATTAATTCTTAGTACACCGCTTAAGTTGAGGAAGCATACTGTAATCCCTAGAACTGTGGTTCTCAAAGTGTGGTCCACTCTTTCAGGTGGTCCACTAAGTCAAAACTGTTTTCATAATAATACCGTTATTTGCCTTTTTCATTGTGTTGACATCTGGTATGAAAACAATAGTGGGTAAAACTGCAACTGCCTTAGTATGAAAAAAGGTGGAAGCACTCACTAGTGGCCATTGTATTCTATACCACCATCCAGTAGGCAATAAAGAATAAAACAATTCTTTTTGTTTGTTTACTTTTTAAATTATTTATTTATTTATTTTTAGAGAGAGGAGAGAGAGAGAAAACAGGGGGCAGGCGGGAAACAGAAAACATTAACTCATAATAGCTGCTTCTAGTTTGTGCCTTGACAGGGCAAGCCCGGGGTTTTGAATGGGTGACCTCAACATTCCAGGTCGACACTTCATCCACTGTACCACCGCAGCTCAGACCCAATTTTTGTTTATAAAAATTCAATTCATTAAAGAATGTGCTTGAAGAAGCAGTAAAAATTATTTTATAAAATACTGAGCCTTGGGTACACATATGTTAATTTGCTACATAACAACATGGGAAGTACACATAAAGCACTTCCACTGTATACGTACTGAAGTATGATGACTGACTTGTAGAAATGCACTTGTATAAATGTTTGCATTGTGAACTAAACTGTCTTCTTTTTTTCCTCCCATGGATTTCTATTTTTACTTGAAAGAACAACTATAGACAAACTATAGTTATTCAGATGTGGGTATTTGGCAATCTTAGAAGTAAGTGAAACAAATCTATCACTTAAAAAAGTAAAATAAAAAAAATAAGAGAAACAAATGACATGATTAGTTGCCAAAGATAAATTTTGTGCTTTCAAGCAAAAATTAGAATTTTGGAGAAGTTATGTCCACAGCCATAATTTAGATAGCTTTCCAATACTTAGAGACTTTTCATGGTGAGTACAGTAGTGATATCTACAAATGTGATTTTTAAATATTGTATAATCAAATTAGTGGCATTTGGAAGAGTGACATCAAACATAGAACCAAACCTTTCCAAATTATTCATGCTTGATGTTATAAAATGATACATAGGTAAAGATCCACTCAAAGTGCATGGTGTGCCAATGGATTACAATATAGCAGAGTACCAAAAGTTCATTACTATGTTGTTGTTTTTATATGGTTTTTCAATCATAGTGAAACTAAAAAACTACCATAATAGATTTAGTGGTAGTTTCTTAGTTACAATATGGACAGTGGTGGGATTCTAATAATCTAACAACCGGTTCTCTGCCCTAATGACCGTTTTAAGTATAAAAAAAGATATACCAAAAGGTAGTTTATTATTTCATGCACTTAATATTTAAATAAGAACAATAAAAGAGGTACACAAAACTAGATTATGTCATAAGAGTTTTAAAATATTAATGAAAAATATTAAATAACACCTGACAAAAAACAATAGAACTGTTATTTAAGATATTTCCATATTGCTTCTTGATTGGCATCCTCACTTGCAATTTTTTTCACCTATGGACAGAATAAACATTACTGTGGGTACTTAGAATACACTGTTGCACAGATAAACGTTAAAAAAAGAGTAAAGGATGTAAATATGTGATTTCCACATTGGGCAGCTGCCCAGGCGCCCACCTTAGAGAGAACTCTGATTACAAGTGATTTTTTTTATAATTTTTTTAAATATTTTATTTATTCATTTTAGAGAAGAGAGAGAGAGAGAGACAGAAGGGGGAAGGAGCAGGAAGCATCAACTCCCATATGTGCCTTGACCAGGCAAGCCCAGGGTCTTGAACTGAAGACCTCAGTTTTCCAGGTTGACGCTTTATCCACTGCGCCACCACAAGCCAGGCTACAAGTGACATTTTAACAACTGGTTTGCCGAACTCAACAAAAAATTAGGTATTGGTTCTGCCAAACCAGTGCAAATTGGCTAAATTCTACCACCGAATATGGAATATTGACAGTGTAACATCAAGAAAATTACATATAATAATCTTAAAAGGTTTTTTAAAAAACTCTGTGCCTTTACAGGTACGTATCTGTGTGAGGCCAAATTTTCTTCATATAATTCAACCTAAACAGCAAATCACAACAGCTTGAATAAAGAAGCAGTTATGAGAATCCAGCTTTTGCATTAAGCCAGACATTAAAGAGACTTGCAAACATTTAAAACAATGCCCCTCTTTGCACTACATTTTTGCAAACAAATAGATATTTTAATTAAAATATGTAATTTATGTGAACATGTAATAGGTTTTTTATTTTATTTATTTTATTTTATTTTTAATGAGAGGAGGGGAGACAGAGACAGACTCCCACATGTACTTTGCAAGCCCACTAGGGGGCAATGCTCTGCTCATCTGGGGCCGCTGGTCTGTTGTAACTGGAGCCATTTTTTTAGCACCTAAGGCAGAGGCCATGGAGCCATCCTCAGCACCTGGGGCCAACTCACTCCATTAGAGACATGGTTGTAGGAGAGGAGGTGAAGAAAGAGAGAGATGCAAGGGGTGGGGGTGGGGGCAGATGGGTGCTTTTCTGGGTGCTCTGAATGGAAATTGAACCCAGGACATCCACACACTGGGCCAACGCTCTACCACTGAGTCAACTGGACAGGGCCTATTGTTGTTTTAACATGAATTAATAAATGCTTTTAATGTTTAAGTTTTAATTTCTAATATGGAATTTATCAATAGATGTAATCCATATAAATAAAAGGTCTTTGGGGTCCTCGGTGATTTAAGAGTATAAAGGGGTCCTGAGACCAAAATGTTTTAAATCAGTCCTCTAGAATAACATCTAAAATATAATACCAAAAAATGTATAGCTAAAAATCCAGTACAGAAAAAAACAGATGAGACAAAACAAACAAAAAACCCACCTGATAACCAAACACTGTTTAATTCATACTGCTACCAGGATTTGATGTTATCTTAAATGTCTCTCCCCCACCCCTCCGCCTCAAAAGGTACTGTATTGTTTAATTTGTATTTCCTTTGCCATTGTATATTTTCCGTATGTTCACATGTACTTCCTCCTTGATCAACTTTCTGTTTCCCATTTAACAAAAGGTTTTCATACTTTTCTAACAATACAACAAATATTCAAATGTTAGCCTTGATGTATGGCAGTAGAAAATCATTTAGGTCCTGCTGGTAGCGCAGCTGGTTAGAGTGTTGTCTCAATATGCCAAGGCTGCAGGTT
Source organism: Saccopteryx leptura (assembly GCF_036850995.1). Taxonomy (NCBI): domain Eukaryota; kingdom Metazoa; phylum Chordata; class Mammalia; order Chiroptera; family Emballonuridae; genus Saccopteryx; species Saccopteryx leptura. Next base: position 57,522,722 of record NC_089509.1, read on the forward strand.
CCATCCACATTCAGGGCACATACAGGCATCAACCAATGATGCATAGATAGGTGGGACAAGTCAATGTTTCCCTCTCTCTCTCAAAATAATAAATTTTTAAAAAATCATTAAAATTCTGTCTGTTTTTGTATTTAGCAAAATAAGAGTGATAGCTCTCAAAACTATATAAGTAAGATTAAATACTCTGGGCCTGGCTAGCAGAACCAAGGCTTGCTGCCAGACACACAAGCAGGCTCCTCCCGCGGGGGTAGAGCGAAAGCCCAGAACAGGCAGAGTCCCGCCACTGAGGAGGGGGGAGGGTGCGCACCCCACATGGCCAGGCCCGCAGAGCCAAGGCTTGCAGTCCACCCAGGTGGAATCCTCCCGCAAGGGTGGGTGAAAGCCCGGAAACAGGCGGAGCCCCGCAGTTCAGCAAAGGTGCTCACCGCTGCCTGCAGTGGGGAGGCTTCCAGCCACACAGTGCATGACCCCACCCGTGAGGGCAGGCAAAGGCCAAGGCCACCCAGGCTTGTAGACCCAGGCACGTGATCAGAGCCCCTCCCATGGAGGACAGGCGGAAACCCCAGCGACAGCCCCAGCAGGCTGGTACCTGGAACACCCTAGGCAGCAAAGGCAGAGGAGGTGGCGGGCCTGCAGACAGACCACACCTAGGGAGCACAGAGGCCACACCCATTGGACTCCAGAGGCCAAAACCTTCTTATACACAGACAAAATGGGAAAGCAGAGAAATGCAACACAAATGAATCAAGAGAAATCCCCAGAAAAGGAACTGAGTGAGTCAGATATAACCAAATTACTGGATGCAGAGTTTAAAATAACAATTGTTAGGATGCTCAAAGATCTTAGAACAACAATAGATGGTCATTACGAACACCTAAATAAAGACATAGCAAATATAAAAAAAGACACTGAAATAATAAAAAAAAAGAGTCAGAAACGACAAATACAATATCAGAAATAAAGACCACAATGGAAGGAATTAAAAGCAGGATGGATGAAGCTGAGGATCGAATCAGTGAGTTAGAAGACATGATAAATGAAGGCATGGAAGTAGAGCAGAAAAAAGAAAAGAGACTCAAAAAGTCTGAGGAAACTCTAAGAGAGCTCTGTGACGACATGAAGAGAAATAACATCTGCATCATAGGGGTTCCTGAAAAAGAAGAGAAAGAACAAGGGATAGAGACTTTGTTCAAACATATTATAGCTGAAAACTTCCCTAAATTAATTCAGGAAAATGTCTCACAAGTTCAAGAAGCACAGAGAACTCCATTAAAGAGAAACCCAAAGAAATCTATACCAAGACACATCATAATTAAAATACCAAAGCTAAGTGATAAAGAGAAAATATTAAAAGCTGCTAGAGAAAAAAAGGCTATCACCTACAAAGGAGCCCCCCATAAGGATGACTTCCGACTTCAAAACAGAAACACTTGAGGCCAGAAGGGAATGGCAAGAAATATTCAAAATAATGCAGAACAAGAGCCTACAACCAAGACTACTTTATCCAGCAAGGCTATCGTTTAAAATTGAAGGAGAAATAAAAAGATTCCCAGACCAAAAAAAAACCTCAAGGAATTCATTACAACCAAACCAATGCTGCAAGAAATGCTAAAAGGTCTGTTGTAAACAGATCAAAGGAGAAAAAGAATATAGCAAAAGAGGAATACAGCTTTAAAGAATAAAATGGCAATAAACAACTACATATCAATAATAACCTTAAATGTAAATGGATTAAATGATCCAATCAAAAGACATAGGGTAGCTGCATGGATAAGAAAACAGGACCCATACATATGCTGTCTACAAGAGACACACCTTAAATCAAAAGATGCACACAGACTGAAGGTAAAAGAATGGAAAAAAATATTTCATGCAAATGGAAATGAAAATAAAGCTGGGGTAGCAATACTTATATCAGACAAAATGGACTTTAAAACAAAGGCTGTAGTAAGAGATAAAGAAGGTCACTACATAATGATAAAGGGAGCAATCCAACAGAAAGATATAACCATTATAAATATCTACACACCTAATATAGGAGCACCTAAATATATGAAGTAGACTTTGATGGATATAAAGGGTGAGATCAACAGCAATACTATCAATATAATAGTAGGGGATTTCAATACCCCACTAACATCACTAGATAGATCCTCAAGAAAGAAAATAAACAAAGAAACAGCAGACTTAAAGGACACACTAGATCAACTAGATTTAATAGATATCTTTCACCCTAAAGCAGCAGAATATACATTCTTTTCAAGCGCTCAGAACCTTTCACCCTAAAGCAGCAGAATATACATTCTTTTCAAGCGCTCATGGTACATTCTCTAGGATAGACCACATGTTAGGACACAAAAGCGGTCTCAACAAATTCAAGAAGATTGAAATCTTATCAAGCATTTTCTCTGAAACTAGAAATCAACCACAACAGAAAAACTGAAAAATACTCAAACATTTGGAAACTAAATAGCATGTTATTAAATAACAAATGGGTTAACAATGAGATCAAAGAAGAAATTAAAAATATTCCTAGAAACAAATGATAATGAGCATACATCAACTCAAAATTTATGAGACACAGCAAAAGCAGTCCTGAGAGGGAAGTTCATAGCATTACAGGCATACCTTAAGAAGCTAGAAAAAGCTCAAATAAACAACTTGACCCTGCATCTAAAAGAACTAGAAAAAGAACAGCAAGTAAAGCCCAGAGGTAGTAGAAGGAAGGCAATAATAAAGATCAGAGCGGAAATAAATGACATAGAGGCTAAAGAAACAATACAGAGGATCAATGAAACCAGGAGCTGATTCTTTGAAAAGGTAAACAAGATCGATGAACCTTTAACCAGACTCACCAAGAAAAAAAGACAGAGGCTCTCTGCTAGGTATGAAAGGTCAGATAGGGGATGACATCCTCAGCCCAGAGCTCACAAGGCAGGGGATTGAAGAATGAAAGCTGGGAGGTAAAGAGATTCTCTTTAATGGTGCCACTCTAATGGTCTCAGTATGCCTTGAGACCATCCTGGAAACCTTCTCTCTCATATGTGCCAGTAGTAACATGTCAGGGTTTTAGCACTGCAATCAGCAATCTGAAAAATCCCACAGACTTGGGCCAACCAAGGTGCTTGTTCCCCTACACCTGATAATACCCCCAAGTCACCCCATGGGTGAGCCTCTCTTCCTGTGACCTGACAGCTTCTTTGAAAAAAAAAAAAAAAAAGATTAAATACTCTGAAGGTATAATTATCTTATTTGATCAAATCTAAGATACCATTATTTTCCATAAAAAAAACAAACATTTGCAATTATAATTGTAAGATGCCATCAATTGTAAGGAGTATCACGATTTTATATATGTTAATCGGTTAAAAAATGTGAGTCTCAGAATGAATGAAATATAGTTGTTACAGGTATATCAGCTAATACAGTCATGTACCACATAAGGACATTTAGGTCAATAACAGATAACATATCCAATGGTGGCCCCATAAGATTATAAAGGAGCTGAAAAATTCTTATTGCTTAGTGACATCATAGCTGTTACAATATCAGAATGCATTCCATCACTCATGTGCAGTGATGCTAGTGTAAACAAATGTTCTGCGATGACAGCTGTGTAATAGTATAGCACATACAATTACGTATAGTAAATACATAATAGCTGATAATTAACAGCTATGTTACTGGTTTATGTATAAGGTCTACCGGAAAGTTCTGTCCGTTTTTGGAATAAAACAAAATACAAATTTTTCTTGCCATCAATAAACTTTATTAAATAATATAATTGCCATTATTATTAATGATTTCTTGCCAACATGAGGGCAATTTGTATATCCCATTTTTGAAAAATGTTTTCTCTTTTGATGTGAAAAATTGAACCAGTGCTTGTTTGATATCTTCTTCATTTTTGAATTTTTTGCCCTTCAAAAATTTTGTAAGGACAAAAACAAGTGATAGTTGGAGGGTGCTAAGTCCGGGGAATATTGTGGATGCAACAGAATTTTCCAGCCTAGTTCTGCAATTTTTTGACGAGTCCCCAAAGCAGCATGTGGCCTGGCATTATCATGATGCAGTATGATGTTCTTCCTATTGAACATCGCCAGCCTCTTTTCTAAACTTTGTTTTAGTTAATTTGCTACGTCAGTATGTATACATTAAGTGATAAAAATAGAGGCACACATGCGCCAAATAAACATGTGCTTACGTGTCCAAACTTGTTGTGATAGAAACGAACAGAACTTTCTGGTAGACCTTATATTTACTATATTTTTAAACATTATTTCATAGCGTAATTTTTCTATTTATTAAAAATAGTTTGCTATAAAACAGTATGCTGCCCTGGCCAGGTAGCTAAGTTGGCTTTAGTGTTGACCTGACATGCCAAAGATGCAGATTTGATCCCCGGTTAAGGAACATACAAGAATCAACCAATGAGCCCTGGCTGGTTGGCTCAGCAGTAGAGCGTTGGCCCAGCGTGTGGAAGTCCCAGGTTCAATTCCTGGTCAGGGCATACAGGAGAAGCAACCATCTGCTTCTCCACCCCTCTCCTCCCACTTTTTCTTTTTCTTATCTCTCTCTTTCCTCCCACAGCCATGGTGCAAATGGTTTGAGCAAGTTGGCCCTGGGCACTGAGGATGGCTCTATGGCTTAGCCTCAGGCATTAAAATACCTCTGCTGAGCAATAAAGGAGCAGCCCCAGACGGGCAGAGCACCCCTCACCTAGAAGATTGCCAAGTGGATCCTGGTGGTGGCGCATGTGGGAGTTTGTTTCTCTGCCTCCTTATCTCTCACTTAATAAAAAAAGAATCAATGATGACATAAATAAGTGGAACAAAAAGTCGATGTTTCTCTGTCTCCCTCTCTAAAAATTAAAAATAACCCAAAAACCCCCAATATGCTGTTACGTTGGTAGCAATCCCATCTTTACCTCAGTTCATCATTTTCTCTTCTGCTTGATTTAATCTCATGTTATTTCAGTATGTTTAAATACACAAATCCTTACCATTGTGTTACCACTGCCTACAGTATTCATCATAGTAACATGCTGTGCAAGTGTGTAGTCTAGAAGCAATAAGCTATACCATATAGCCCAGGTATGCAGTAGGCTATACCATCTAGATTTGTGTAAGTGCACTCTGATATTCACACAATGAAATTGCCTAATGATGCATTTCTCTGAATGTATACCCACTGTTATGAGACTAATGGCTCTGTCTGGTTGGCTCAGTGGATAGAATGTTGGTCTGGCAAGTGGGTTTGATCCCAGGTCAGGGCACACATGGGAAGTGGCCATCTTCTTCTCTTCTCTTCCCTCTCCTCCTTCTCTCTCTCTCTTTCTCTCTCGCTGCCATTGGCTTGACTGGTGTGAGCGTTGGTCCTGGGCACTCATTTGGACTGAGCGTCAGACTCTGGTGCTGAGAATAACTCAGCTGATTCAAGCACTGGCTCCAGATGGGGGATGGAGGTGGGGTGCTGCTGGATGGATCCCAATCAGGACACATGCAGGAGTCTGTCTTTCTATCTTCCCTCCTCTCTCACTTAAGAGAGAGAGAGAGAGAGAGAGAGACTCATGTCTCTAATTAAACTAACTTCAATTAAATCTTTTCTACAGTTGACACTAATTTATACTTAAAAATTATTTTCCCCATTGATTAAGGGAGAGAGGAAGGGGGCAAGGGAGAGGAAAAGAAGCATCAACTCATTATTCCACTTAGTTGTTCTATTTACTTGTGAACTCATTGATTGCTTCTTGTATGTGCCCTGACCAGGGATCCAACCAGGGACCTCAATGTGCCCAGACAACACTTTATCCACTGACCCACCGGGCCAGGGCCTAATTTATACTTTTGACTCCTGCCCACTTCCCTTTTTGGCTATAATAAATATTTCAGTTGATTATTTTTATCAGTAAATAAGTTTCCTACTAAGTATTGAGTGATTTATGAAAGACAAAAACAGAAAGAATGTCTTCCCACTTCCACATAGAATGGAATATAAGTCACAGCTGCTAGAAGAAACATTACCCACTTCCTTCATAAAACATGTGTTGAGAACTTATATCTATTAGGTACTGGGCTGTGAATTGGAGATACAGACATGGAGAAGATTTGGTAGAATTCAAAACTGTTGAGAAGATGAGGAGATGTAATTGCTTATTAAAGAATAAGGAATTTGGCCCTGGCCGGTTGGCTCAGCGGTAGAGCATCGGCCTAGCGTGCGGAGGACCCAGGTTCGATTCCCGGCCAGGGCACACAGGAGAAGCGCCCATTTGCTTCTCCACCCCTCCGCCGCGCCTTCCTCTCTGTCTCTCTCTTCCCCTCCCGCAGCCAAGGCTCCATTGGAGCAAAGATGGCCCGGGCGCTGGGAATGGCTCTGTGGCCTCTGCCTCAGGCGCTACAGTGGCTCTGGTCGCAACATGGCGACGCCCAGGATGGGCAGAGCATCGCCCTCTGGTGGGCAGAGCGTCGCCCCTGGTGGGCAGAGCGACGCCCCTGGTGGGCGTGCCGGGTGGATCCCGGTCAGGCGCATGCGGGAGTCTGTCTGTCTCTCCGTGTTTCCAGCTTCAGAAAAATACAAAAAAAAAAAAAAAAGAATAAGGAATTTATCAGGGAGAAAATAAGATGAAATGGTTGCATGAGGGCATTCTTCTTTATAAAAAATTAAAATTCAAACAATACTATAAAATATATAAAATATATAGTTATATTAATATAAGCATATATAAAATATAAAGTTACATCTCTACCTTTCATCCCCCTGCCCACCCTTGAGATAAACACTGTCATCAGTATGGTGTGGACCTTTCTAGACTTTTCTATATAAATAAAAATATGTCAATATACATGTAGTATATAGATAAGAATTCCTTTATAAAGATGAGGCTATAATAGAGATACTTTTCTGTAACTTGCTCTTTTTGTTTAATGATATCATAGCTATAGTATGTAGATCTCATTTTAACTGCTATATTATTTTCTAATGTGTAGATGTAACCCCATTTTTAATGGCTTTATTGAGCTGTAATTGACATACAGTAAATTCCACATATTAAAATGCACAATTGGGTAAGTTCTGATATATGCAGATACTCATGAAACCATTACCACAATCAAGATAATAAACATATCCATCATCCTCAACATTTCTCTGTGCCATTTTAGAATTCTTCCCTCACACTCCTTATCACCCCCTGTCCCATGGGTCTGTCTTTCTCTTTTTTTTTCTTTTTGAAGTGAGAGGAGAGTTGATAGAGAAACAGACTCTGGCATGCACCCCAACTGGGATCCACCTGGCGACCCCTGTCTGGGGCTGATGCTCCAATCAGCTGAGCTATCCTTAGTGCCTGAGGCCGATGCTCAGGCCAACCCAGCTATCCTCAGTGCCATAGCCTATGCTCGAACCAATTGAGCCACTGGTCGCAAGAGGAAAAGAAAGAAAGAAGGGAGATGGGGAGAGCAAGAGGAAGGGGAAAAGGAAGGGAGAGAGGGAGGGGAAGTAAAGCAGATTGCCACTTCTCATGTGTGCCGACTGGGGATCAAACCTGAGACATCCGCACACTGTCCAACACTCTATCCACTGAGCTAACTGGTCAGGGCCAGAACTGTCTTTCTCTATACTGAGGGTCCTTGGGTTATGACACAGTTCTATTCCTATGACAGTGATGTAACCCAAATTTTGGTATAAGTTGAAACACAACCTAGCTTAAGTCACTTACCTATCCTACCATAGTTGTAAAATCATAATCTAGAACATAAAACACAAACATGCCATGTTACTGTGTATTCTTCCACCACGTGCAACCAAACTAGTTCGCCCACGTAGTCCGTAAGTACAACGCTAACAGTGTAAGTCGAAACCCTCACATCTCAGTTTTTTTAAGTTTTTATGGGAGTGAGTGTCATAAACTCGAAACGTCATGTCGATATTGTTGTAACCCAAGGACCCCTGTAGATTAATTTGCATTCTCTAGTACAGTACACTAAGAACACTGTATAACTCTTTATTTCTAACTTCTTTACTCAGCGTAATTATTTTGAAGTTCATCCATATGCTGTGATGTGTGTAAATAGTTTTCTTGTTTATTACTGAGTAGTATTCCATTATAGATATAATAACGTGTGTTTATCCATTTTCTTGATGGACATTTGGGTTGTTTCCAAATTTGGCTATTACAAATAAAGCCACTATGAACAATCATGTATAAGTATTTGTATGAACATACGTTTCCTCTTAGGTAAATATCTAAAAATGGAATGGCTGAATCATATGTTAGATATATGTTTAATTCTTTTTAAAACTGCCAAGCTGTTCTCCAAAGCAGTTTTCCCATTTTATATTCCCACTAGCTCCTATACACCCTCACCAACACTTGGTATTGTCAGTATTTTGAATTTTAGCTATTCTAATGGGTATATAGTAGTATTTCACTGTAACTGTAATTTATCTTCCATAATGACTAATGTTCAGCACCTTTCCATGTGCTTATTTACTATCTTTGTATCTTCTTGGTGAACTGTCTATTCAAATATTTTTCCCATTTTCATTGGGTTCATTATTCAACTTGGAGAGCTTTTGTATATATACTGATTATGAGTCTTTTATTGGCAATAAAAATGAACAAACTATACTGGGGATGTAATGTACAGCATGGTGATTATAGTTAACAATACTATTGAAACAGTATGTTATTTAAATGGCTTATATACTAGAAAGTCATTTCACAACATATAGGTCAGAGATCCCCAAACTACAGCCTGCAGGCCGCATGCGGCCTCCTGAGGCCATTTATCCGCTCCCGCCGCACTTCCGGAAGGGGCATCTCTTTCATTGGTGGTCAATGAGAGGAGCATAGGATACATCCGCATCCTCTGCTCCTGGAGTACTGTATGTGGCAGCGCCCCAAAGCGCGGCATCACTTACATACAGTACTACTTCTGGTGACGCGGGACGCACGCATCACGGCTCCTGAAGCGCATCATATCACTTGTTACAGCTAGCAGTGACAAATATGGAACCAGACATTGACCATCTCATTAGCCAAAAGCAGGCCCATAGTTCCCATTGAATTACTGGTCAGTTTGTTGATTTAAATTTACTTGTTCTTTATTTTAAATATTGTATTTGTTCCCGTTTTGTTTTTTTACTTTAAAATAAGATATGTGCAGTATGCATACGGATTTGTTCATAGTTTTTTTTTATAGTCTGGCCCTCCAACGGTCTGAGGGACAGTGAACTGGCCCCCTGTGTAAAAAGTTTGGGGACCCCGATATAGGTTCTACAGAGAATGGATTAGCTCAGTATTTTTTAAACTAAAGATCACAACTCTTAGTCATGAAATCAATTTAGTTAGTCTAACCAACAATTAAAAAAAGAAAGAAACAGAAGCAGAGTAGAATAGAATGAATGAAAACTGTGCATGTCTCACATGCTAAAATGGGACAGGAAACTTTTGTTCCTGTTTTGTGTATGTGCAGATGTTATCTGTACATATACTGATCCATGATATAAGCTATACTCCTTACTGTAGATCATGCCAAAAAGTTTGAAAGCCACTGGCCTAGCTGATTTAGTCATCCGATAATACAAGAGCTTATTGCTTCCTTATAAATTTCAGGGTTCCCCTGAGAAGTTTTTATACACTTACACTTTAAAAAGCATGGAATGAGGAGTGATTTTTCCAAGTAACTTCTATATGTAAGCTGCTTAATATAGACAAATCTCTGGGCCATTTCTCAAAAGTATTTTGAACAGAGTTGTATGTCAGTGTCCTCCCAAATTGATAAATGTACTAAGTATAATTAAAAGACTATCAAAAGAATATAGAATGGTTCAGTCATTATGGAAAACAGTTTGATGGGTCCTCAAAAACTTAAACTTAGAATTACTATACAACCCTGCAACTCCAATCCTAGGCATATACCTCAAAGAGTTGAAAACAACTAAAACAAGTATGTGTACACACATGTTCACAGCAGCTCTAGTCACAAGAGTCAAAAGGTGAAAATAGACCCCAAATTTCTACCAGTAAAGGGGTAAACCAATTGTAATATATACATACAACAGAATATTATTTATTCATAAAAAGGAATAAAGCACTGATAACATGCAATAATGTTGATAACCCTCCAAGACATTATGCTAAGTGAAAGAAGCCAAAGGTCACATATCATATGATTTCATGTATATGAAATATGCAGAAGCGATAAATCCATAGAGACTGAACACAGATTGGTGGTGGCCAGGGCTGAGGATTGCAGGGTGAGGATGAACGGCTTAATGAGTGAAGGATTTTACTTTGGAGTGATGGAAATATTTTGCAAGTAGATAGAGGTGCTGGTTGCACAAAACTGTGAATGTAATTAATGCCACCAATTGTTCACTTTAAAATAATTAGTTTTATATTATGTGAAATTCACTTCACCAAATTATTTAAAAATAAAAGCCTACAGGTAGATGTAAATACTAATAATACAAATATCCAGAATTCGGAGGGCAAATCTTTCTCAGGATATTAAAAATTGAATAAAAAAGAGTATCTATTTTTTAGAAAGGGGGCCATATCTAGAATAAATAGTCCTTATTAACTAAACTAAAGGCTAAAGAGAAACATAAAACTGTAGGCAATTCTGATTAACACCTCCGACAGAAAACTGACAGAAACAATGCAATGTACAGATGATGTGTTGTAGAATTGTGCACCTGAAACCTGTATAATTTTATTAATCAATGTCACCCCAGTACATTTAGTGAAAATTTTTTTAAAATAAAAATCCAGCAAAAGTGGAAACATTACTCTTAAATATAAAGACAAAATAAGGAAGGAAGTGAGAACTTTTGGATAGAAGTTTGGACTTGAAGGAAGGGAAAAGTAAATCAGTAAACCAGTCTTCTGGTTTTGAGTTGTTTGAAGAAACTACTTTCCTCCTACGTTGTTGTTACGGTATTTAACAACAGTATATAACTCTCTCCTCTGGAGAGTTCACTGGATAACCTCTTGTGGGTATGCTATGAAGAAGAATGGCTGTCAAGGCTAGATCAAGGTTTCTCAAACTCTGAACAACGGAACCCTGAAAGTCCTCCTAGCTGCTCAAGTGAGGGATGAGGAACGGGAGAGGAAAAGGGAGGTGGAGCTGTTGATTTCCCAGGTCTCCATGCCCACTTCATTCAGAGTAGGTTTGTTTTTGCCTTTTAAATATTGGAATTCTATGTTAAGACTTCACTTGGGGAAAATAATTCTGCTGCTAAAGAAAAGTTTGAAAACCATTACACCAGATCAAGGATTCCTAAGCCTGGTTGTTCAACAGAATTACTAAAAGGGCCTTTTCAAATTACAAATTTCCGGGCCATACCTCTAGACCTAGTGAAATAATAACTCTCCAAGGGGTTCTTGTGCAGCAGCCCAGAGCTAGTCCACTGAACCAGGTGACCCTTGCTTCCCAGACAGCCCATGACAAAACAGAACTTAAATGGGTAGGCAGGAATCTTGGGCGAAAGAGTTCGTGGTAGCAGATGGAAAAAGAGAACACAGACAGCTAAATCACTAGAGTCTAATAAGGAAAAAGCAACTGGTAAACAAGGAGCTTGCCTAGGACCAGAAGAGCCTCTAGAGGTTTAACTGCCTAGCAATGATCGCACAGTCTACTACAACTGTCCATATTGGTGACGGTAGTCAAAATGCTTTAATTCATCAACTGTCATAAAAAGTATAACGCGAGGCACAAATGTAATTTAAGATTTTCTAGTAGCCACATTACAAAAGCGAAAAACTAATTTTAATAATATACTTCATTTAATTCAATATGCCTAAAATAGTATCATTTTAACATATAATTCATTATAAAAATTAATAAATGATATTATCTTTTTTGTATTAAGTCTTCAAAATGTTACAGAATGTTTCAATTTAGACTAACCAGGTTTCAAGTGCTCAATAAGCACATGTGGCTAGTGACTACCAAATTGTCTGGTATAGGACTAATTAATAAATGGTCAATATATTTCCTTTAAAAAATCTTATTCTGTCTTTATGTTAATAAGAATATAAAAAGCCCACAAATCACTTTCCCGGCTCTAGAGACCCTGTGCCCAAAGGAAGTCAGAAAACAATTTATAATTTGCCTGCAGATACCAAAGTCAACTTCACATCTCCAGCCCTGACCCCTTTGCTTCTTCCCAGCAGCACTCGGTGCTCTGGACATTTTCCCCAGAATATTCAGCTCCCAGAGCCCGTTCAAAATATCTAAAAAATCACCATTTTCTTCCAAAATAAAAAATATATATATTTCTTGATTTAATGCTTCCTTTTCCTTTATTCTACAAAAGCAACAAGTAGAAAAATTCTTCCTTTGAGATTTTTCTCTCACTGGCCCCTTCCTCCTCATAGTTCCACCTGCTGGTCTGTCCAGTATACTGTCATCAAATACATATTCTTAAACTGTGTGAAGTCTTCCCTCTTCAGTGGCTCTATAAGGCACCTCAGCTTTGAATTCAGGACCATGCACAATCTTCCTCTCACCCCTACACCTGGCCTATATCATTCCAACCTTATTGTTCACCCATCTCCTAGAAGAGCCTTTATTTTGGCAAACTATCCTATTCGCTGAATGCCCTATACTTCCTTTTCTCTGTGTCTTATGACTTTCTTCCCACTATTCCAGCTTTACCTATTCAGGTCATTATTCTACAAATTTTATGTGTCAGACACTATAGTAGGTACTACAGACAGAAAAAATAATCCTAATCTCAGCTTTTTCACTTAAAGAAATCTTCCTTTATAAGTCATTTATTTTCAATAGAGCTGAAATTCAAAAATAAGAAAGAAATCTTCCTCACTATGCCAAAACAGAAGTGCTTTTGCATTGTTATAATATATTGTTCTTTTTAAAAAAAAATTTTCTATTGATTTGAGAGAGAAGGAAGGGGGAGACAGAAGCACCATCTCATTGTTCCATTTAGGTATTCTATTTAGTTGGGTACTCATGGATTGCTTCTTGTATGTGCCCTGAGTGGGGATTGAACCTGCAATGCTTTTATTTACTGAGCCACCTGGCTGGGGCCACTAAATTGTTTTTACAAGGCATATACCTATATACTTATATGCTTTATTAAGAACTTGCTGGGATGTTACAGTTCGTTGTCTTATATTGCTAGTTATCAAAATTTCCCATTAATATCTACACTTTTTCCCAAATAGAGGGTGGATTTCCTAAAAGCATGGACTAGAATGACACCACTGTGTTCTTTCTGGTGTTTAGTAAGCAGCAAATACTGAACACACATTTGCTGATTGACAAGTACTTCTCACAAAATTTAGGGGATATTTCAAAATGAATATAAAGCAACAAAGAAAAGCATTTGATTTTTTTTTATTAAACAAGAACATCAGAAAAGCAAATGACAAGACAAAGAAAGTTGTTTGATTATGCAAATGAGATGCAAAACCAACTGTTATTTCATTGGTGAAAATGCACTATACAAAAGGCTGAAAGTACTGGAGTATCTGCATGTTCCCTGATCCCCTAATTTTTGCGAGCAGTGTAGAAAAGAAGAAGGGCACGTGGGGCAGGAGGAAGATTCTACTTAGAAAAGTAGAATGGCCTTGAGTGACACACTAACCAATCAGGATCCGGGGTGAGCAGGGAGGGCCTGCAAGAAGCCCAAAGCAGAGGAAGCACTTGGGAAGTTTCATTTTTTTCAATTTTATTTGCATAGAAATTAGAATTGGCAGCTTTTAAGTTAGGATCAGTTAGCCCAACCACATAAGTTAAGTGATCAGCATTAAAACTCCTTTCTTGGCACCAAATGAAAATAATACCACTGGTGGTATTTAATACACACACACACATACACACACACACACACAATATCAGACCTAAGAAGATAACTCACCACATGTTGTGTTCAAAAACTCTGGCTGGGTCAGTTAAAATCCTCGATCCCAGAGGGGCCACTGGGTGATAACCACTTTGGTATCTGTGTGGCACATTTCTTATTCTTGGACAGAAAACAGAATTTCTCCAAATCATATTCACCCTAATAAGTACCTAAAAAATTATAAACAATAATTAGTTAATATGGATTAAACAATATATGTTTATCTAATAGGCAAAAACGGATCCAAAAGATTTACAACCTGAGAAAGAACACGAAAACTAAATACTGTACTTTTAAGTAAAGATGGACATAATAGCTTCTCTCAAATATTTTCAGGCTAAGAGAAGGGAAAAGAATTAGAGTGTGCAACATTGGCTGGCATTCTTTTTTTTTTTTTTTGTATTTTTCTGAAGTTGGAAACGGGGAGGCAGTCAGACAGACTCCTGCATGCGCCCGACCGGGATCCACCCAGCATGCCCACTGGGGGGCGATGCTCTGTCCATCTGGGGCGTCGCTCTGTTGCGACCCGAGCCATTCTAGCGCCTGAGGCAGAGGCCATGAAACCATCCTCAGCACCTGGTTCAACTTTGCTCCAATGGAGCCTCGGCTGCGGGAGGGGAAGAGAGAGACAGAGAGGAAGGAGAGGGGGAGGGGTGGAGAAGCAGACGGGCGCTTCTCCTGTGTGCCCTGGCCGGGAATCGAACCCAGGACTCCTGGACACCAGGGATGCTCTATCACTGAGCCAAACAGCCAGGGCCTGGCTGGCATCCTTTATAAGTCACAGCCTTGACCAACTTTGCTTTGTTTGGTATTTGCTTATTTAATTTTTAGCACATGGCCAAAGCATATAAGCCCAGAATCTGGATTTTGTGTTTTAAAAAGGTTTTTTTGCCTGACCAGGCAGCAGGACAGTGGATAGAGCATTGAACTAGGACTCAAAAGACCCAGGTTTGAAACCCCGAGGTGACCAGCTTGAGAGCAAGCTCATCTGGCTTGAGTGCAGGGTTGCTAGCTTGAGCATGAGATAATAGACAGGACCCCATGGTCGCTGGCTTGAAGCCTAAGGTCACTGGCATGAGCCCAAGGTCACTGGATTGATCAAGGGGTCACCTGCTCTGCTGTAGCCCCCTGGTCAAGGCACATATGAGAGAGCAATCAATGAACAACAAAGATGCTGCAATGAAGAATTGATGCTTCTCATCTCCCTTCCTTCCTATCTGTCTGTCCCTCTCTGTCCCTCTCTCTGACTCTCTCTCTCTGTAAAAAAAAAATTTTTTTTCTTAAGCCTTGGCCAGTTGGCTCAGTGGTAAAGTATCAGCTGGGTGTGTGGATGTCCCAGGTTCAATTCCCCATGAACGCACAAAGGAGAAGCAACCAGCTGCTTCTCCACCCCCTCTCCTGCAGCCATGGCTCAACTGATTTCAGCCAGTTGGCCCCTGATGAATCTCGTGGCCTCTGCCTCAGACACTAAAAATAGCTCAGTTGCCAAGCAACGGAGCAACACCCCAGATAAGCAGAGCATCGCCCCCTATGGGGCTTGCTCCTGGACCCTGATTGGGGGGGATGCAGAAATCTGTCTTTCTGCCTCTCCTGCTCTCACTTAATTAAAAAAAATAATAGAAAATACAAAGTTTTCTTAAATGATTTTATTATTTTTGTTTTGGAATTCTAGGAAAACATATTTCTAGGAGATATTTTGCGACCACTAGACCAAAACTCAAGTATAGTAGCAGAATAAGATAACTAACCTATTGTCTCATGCTGAGCTAAATAATATGAAAATTAGTCAAATAAATAAAGATATACTATATTAAGATATGATCCTAGCAATTCTTAACTCTAATAACTTTATATACATATACTTTTAAAAACAGCAATACACTTGCAAAATAGGCTTCCCCTGTACAAAACACATGCTTTAATTCTAGCTCATCAGTTGACTAGCCAAATCCCTCCTCATTCCTGGAAGAATAATTTAAACATTTAAATAGTATGTCATCTTAATTATGTATTGGCAAATATGTCAGTTTAAAATGTTTATGGAAAAGTATCAAAAAGAAGCTCTAAAAGAGCTTACTTTTCCAGTAAGAACCCATTGTAATACTGCTTGGCATTTCACTCCCATTCAGTTGTTCATCACAACAGTCAGCCTAATACTGTAAGCTGTCAGGTAGAAACAGATGCTATAAGGTGTGTGTACATAATACGCATTAGGGACTATCCAAGGTGCTATTAGGCATAAAAATGACATGTATTGTACACTCTTTACCACCTTATTGAAAGTCAATGGGTTTTAAGACCGTGAATTCCAAAATGAACTACAGAATGTCAAAAATATTTCATTGTTTTTGAACATAAAATTCAAGATTTTCCTTTGGAAAATGAAAAAAAAAAAGGCTTAGTTATACACACCAAAAAGCCTGTAATGGTTCTATTCAAATGTGACTAACAGTGTAATGAGAAACGAAACATTCAATAGCTAGTGCTGATCTGTCTCTTGTTTGTTTTTCCTTTTCCACAAATGCAAGCTCCTTGGTGGAAGCAAAGTAAGTTAAATGCTCCACCTAACACTACCTTCCCTCTGATGTGCCTTTGTTCTTTTCTCCTGCAGTGTGCCACGTAAGACTAACAAAACCCTACTTGCACAATTATTTTTAGAGCTCTCTTTCTGCATGGAATACTACTCATAAAATTGTCTGTATGCTGAAAAGTAGAAACTGATTACACTCAGAAAGAGAGGCTATTCATGCTCAAAAGTGCATAATGATGCAAACGTATTCCACCCAGGAAAGCAAATCAAAATGAAATTTCAATCCTTCATGTAACCTTGTGATATCTATCTATATGTAGAAGAGGAATAGAGAGAAAAATAATATATGAGTTTCTCTCACTATAAATGACCAAAAACCTCTATAGACAGCTGGAGACAAAGAGTCATAACTAGACTGGAGATTAGGCATTTCAGGAAAGCGTCAGAGATGTGTGTGCCTTGCACGCTGCTAGCCTGTAGAGAGAGTCTAGTGTGGTCAGGACCGAAATATGTGGCAATTTGTCTTGTTCAGGCAGCTGTTTTTTCTAATTAACCACATAAACATTTTTATATACTTTATTTATTATCTGTAAGAGTCACAGCCTTGCACTGAGCTTTATCTTTTTAAATTATATAAATATACAAATTTATTAATAAATATAAATACATAATATAATTACATACCCACCTTCTCAAGTAAACTGCAAGCTTTGAAGGGCAATACCATGCTGCTCATGAACTGATTGACTGATTACATAAAAATGATACTTGTCTGACATAAATTTAATTAGAAGGAAGTTACTTCATCTTTTCCAGGGTGGCTCCTAAGATCCTTACAGTGTGGAAGAAGGAAGTGACAGAAGAATGTGATGGTACACAGGCAGCTCTCCAGTTATACTGACTACAGTGATTAAGAAATATGTGCTTCATGTTATGACTATCATGGTAATTTAATGTTTGCTAAGCCCTGGTTCCATTTTGTGATAGGAAAAGGAGGGAAGCGCAGGGTTAGCCAGAACGCTGGTGAATAAAGCTGGTTCCTACTATCAAAGTGACTCACTCTCTTTTTTTCTCCTGCCTGTACCCCAAGCTCTTTTTTTTTTTTAATTTTATTTTTTTTTTCATTTTTCCGAAGCTGGAAACGGGGAGGCAGTCCGACAGACTCCCGCATGCGCCCGACTGGGATCCACCCGGCATGCCCACCAGGGGGCGATGCTTTGCCCCTCTGGGGCGTCGCTCTGTTGCGACCAGAGCCATTCTAGTGCCTGAGGCAGAGGCCACAGAGCCATCCCCAGCGCCCGGGCCATCTTTGCTCCAATGGAGCCTCGCTGTGGGAGGGGAAGAGAGAGACAGAGAGGAAGGAGAGGGGGAGGGGTGGAGAAGCAAATGGGCGCCTCTCCTGTGTGCCCTGGCCGGGAATCGAACCCGGGACTCCTGCATGCCAGGCCGATGCTCTACCGCTGAGCCAACCGGCCAGGGTCCCAAGCTCTTTATATATCCTCTCTTAACTCTCTTTTGGTATACCCTAATTTGAATACAGGTTTAACTAAGATATTATTTGCAAAATGAAGCTGTATGGGTAGGTAGTATTTTTATTTGAAATAACACAAAGAAGTATAGATAAAAAAATATTCAATTCACCTGAAAGAAGGCAGGAAAGGAAGAACAGAGGAAATAAAATCGGATGGGACAATTAGTAACCAGGTACCAAGGTGGCATGTTTAAACCTAACCATATCAATAATTACATTCAATGTAAATGGACTCTAATTAAAAGACATAAACCATTAATTTGTATGAAAAAAAGCAAGACCCACTATATACTGTCTAAAAGAGAAGCACTTAAAATATATATAAAGGTACAAATAGATTAAAATTTCAAAAAGAGATTTCATGCAAATACTACATGAAAAATACTGGTGGAGCTATATTAATAGACAAAGTAGACTTTAAAAAAAGTCTTATTACAGAGCTAAAATGGGACATTTAAGAATGATAAGCCAATTCAACAAGACATAACAATTCTAAATGTGCATGTACATAATAACTAAGCTTTAAAATACATAAAACAAAATGGACAGAATGTTTTAGAAAAAGAAATTTAAAAATTCATAGTAATACTTGGAGATTTTAATTTCCCTCTCTCAGCAATAAATGGAATAACACTCAGAAACAAACTATCAACAAAGCATATAAAAATTTAAACATTACCAACTTAAATGACATTTATAGAAAAAACAGTGTATCAAGTAATAGCAGAATACATTCTCTTTAGGTAAACGTGGAACATTTACCAAGATAGACCATATATCTTAGGCTATAAAACAAATCTCAATAAAGTCCAAGGTATTAAAATCATACAGAGTATGCTTTCCTTCCATGGTAATATTAAATGGCAATATTTCCAACGAATTGACTCATTTATAAATAGCCTTCCTTATCTCCGGTAACAGTAATTTTCTTAACCTATACTTTTGTCTGATACTAATATAACCCTACCAAATGCCCTATACAGTTTTGTGTACGGTATATCTTTTTAAAAAATGTATTTGTGCAGGATGATTACTTAGTAAGTAAAAGTAATGGCTAATCACTTGGTTATATACCTGAAGCTAATATAATAATGTATATCAACTATAATTGAAAAATAATAAGTAATAAAATTAAACTAAAGTGTTTCTGTGTTTACATTTAAAGTGCTTCTCTGAAAGAAACATACTGTTGATTTTTGCTTTTTTTATATACATTTAAAATAATAAGATATCTAAAAAGTTTTGTAAATACTGTATTAAATATTAAGCAACATACTTCTTATTAACCTATGGGTCAAAGATTTACATGAGTTAGTAAACATTAAGGTAAATTAGAAAGTATGTTAACTGAGTTATAATGAAATCTTTTTTTTTTTTTTATACAGAGACAGAGAGAGGGATAGATAGGGACAGATAGGAACGGAGAGAGACAAGAAGCATCAATCATCAGTTTTTCATTGCGACCCCTTAATTGTTCATTGATTGCTTTCTTATATGTGCCTTGACCGTGGGCCTTCAGCAGATCGAGTAACCCCTTGCTCAAGCCAGTGACCTTGGGTCCAAGCTGGTGAGCTTTGCTCAAACCAGATGAGCCCGCGCTCAAGCTGGCGAGCTCCAGGTCTCAAACCTGGGTCCTCCGCAGCCCAGTCCGACGCTCTATCCACTGCGCCACCGCCTGGTCAGGCACTATTTTTTATATTATAATTTTATATCAAAATTTAGGGGATGTAACCAAAGCAATGTTTAGAGCAAAATTTATACTTTTAAATGTTTCTATTAGAAAGGAAGAAATATCTCAAATCAATGATTTTTTTTTTTTTTTTTTTTTTGCATTTTTCTGAAGCTGGAAACAGGGAGAGACAGTCAGACAGACTCCCGCATGCGCCCGACCGGGATCCACCCGGCACGCCCACCATGGGACGATGCTCTGCCCACCAGGGGGCGATGCTCTGCCCATCCTGGGCGTCACCATATTGCGACCAGAGCCACTCTAGCGCCTGAGGCAGAGGCCACAGAGCCCTCCCCAGCGCCCTGGCCATTTTTGCTCCAATGGAGCCTTGGCTGCGGGAGGGGAAGAGAGAGACAGAGAGGAAGGTGCGGCAGAGGGGTGGAGAAGCAGATGGGCGCTTCTCCTATGTGCCCTGGCCGGGAATCGAACCCGGGTCCTCCGCACGCTAGGCCGACGCTCCACCGCTGAGCCAACCGGCCAGGGCTCAAATCAATGATCTTAACTTAAATCTTAACAAAGCAGAAAAGTGGTAAATTAGATGCAAAGTAAGTAGAAAGATGGAAGTAATAAAAAGCAGCAATCAATGAAACAGAAAATGGATAAAACAGGGAAAATCCAAGTGAAAAGGTGGTTCTTTGAAAAAATTAATGAAATTAATAAACCTCTGGCAAAACTCATCTCAAACATCACTGTTGCAGAAAACACAAATTTCTAATAACAGGAATAAAGAAGACATCACTACAGACCATTATCAATGTAGAAAAAATTAATAAAAGGATATTATAAACCATTTTATTCTATTTATTAGATGGAACAAATGCCTTAAAAAACACAATTTTCCAATAACAAATCAAAATAATACAACAAAAAATTTAAATCGCGCTAAATTTATTAAATAAATGAAATTTATAACTAAAGGGAAAACAAACATCAAACATATTACAATAGCTATTACTTTAAAAAAAAAACAGAAAATAAGGGTTGGCAAGGATGTGAAGAAATGAGAACTTCTGTGCATTGCTGGTGGGAATATCAAATGGGGCAGGTGCTACGGAAAACAAAAGGGCAGTTCCTCAAAATACTAAACATGAAAACATGGAACTAGCATAAGATTCAGTAATTCTACTTCTGGATGTATACCCCCAAGAAGGGAAAGCAGGAACCTGAAAAGATATTTACATATCACCTTTACAGCACCATTATTCACATAGACAAAAGGTAAAAACAACCCGAGTATCCATCAGAAGATGAATTGATAAACAAAATATGATGCATACATAAAATGGATATTATTCAGCCTTTAAAAAGAGAGGATTTTGACATGGTACAACATGGATGTGCCTTGAAGACATTATGCTAAGTGAAATAAGTCCACCATTTTAAAAAAAGGACTAATGTTGTATCATTTCTCTTACATGAAGTTCCTAGAGAGGTCAAAAATGCACAGAAACAGAAAGTAGATGGCGGTTGTCTGGGACTGGTGGGGACAGGGGAATGGAGAGTTAAGTGTTAATGGGTACAGACATTCAGCTGGGGAAGATGAATGTGATGTTTGCACAACAATGTCACTATAGCTAACTGTATCACTTAGAAAAAGATTAAAATGGTAAATTTTATGTATAGTTTACCACAATATAAAAACAAAACAACAACAAAACCTTTCAACAAAGAAAATCACAGGTCTGATAGCTTCACTAGTGAATATCAAACATTTAAGGAAGAAATAACATCAATATTTCACAGACTCTTTAAGGAAATAAGAGAAAAACACTTCTCAATTTGTTTCTATTGAGGCCAGCATAACCCAAATAAGTATTACATTTGCATAAAATGAATGTTTAAATATTGGCCACATTGTTACAATGCAATTTTCCCATGGACTTAGTTCTCCTCATACTTTCAAGTTATCAAGTGATTGTCCAGAGTAAAACTTGAGGACATCTAAAACCTGGGTAACAGGTTTTCTAGCCTTGATGTACTTTTGTTGCTAAGGCTGATACTTAGTTTGAATTACTCCAGTTCAAAGCAGAGAAATGTGAAGGCAAGAAGAATCTCTACAAATCCTTGTTAGGTGTTCGAGTTTTTACTTATCATTGAAAGCAACTGAAATGATTATGATCCTGATTCTTCACTTAATTTAGTTCAAACTAATTCTGTCATATCAAATTCTTGTCCATATAATCAAGTGGTATTTCTTTTACTTACTTTGCCTATAGGTTCCCGCTGTCTCCTCTCAATGACTTCAGGGCCATGGCCCTCTGAGAACTTAATGCCAAGACTGTCATGAATAGTCAACTGGCTAATGCACTCACTGATTAATAGATCCAGAAAAGAACTAAAGCTGATATGAGTACCAGAACATTATTTCATTGTAAATAGCATTTATTATGCTATCAAATATACAGAGGTATGCCATGAAGAGCTGATAGACTTCCCGCCAGCTCTTGGTAAGTGTGTGCCCATTTTAGAATGCAAGGAAAAGAACAAATGTATAAAATGACTTGGGTTTTGCATGTAGCATAACAAGCAAAGGAGAAGATGGCTTTAACACTTAGCAGTTTTCTGGGCCCACCACTACCACCACATTGTACTTGTAACTAAAGAACAGCACCTGGTATAGAAGAACGACTTGAAGAGAAAGATTTCTGCTCTATCTCCAAATTTGAGCTAGATGCTTTGCTTTCCATTAAAATGGAGCCCTTTCACAATGATTCACATATCTGCCTCACTATTCTAATAAACTATAAGTATCGCTACCAGAATAGGTAAAAAATATATTTCATGTACAAATATATTTCATGTTAACAAACATGGAAGTATTTTTAAAAAATATCTTCCATTGATTTGAGAGAGAGAGGAAGGGGGTGAGGGGGCAAGTGAGAAAAAGAGAGAGAGAGGCATCAATGCATTGTCCTACTTAATTGTTCCATTTCGTTGTGCATTCATTAGTTGCTTCTCATATGTGTCATGATCAGGGCTTGAACCTGTGAAGTCGGTGTGCCGAGACAATGCTATATCCATTGACCCACAAAGCTAGGGCTGAAAGCATTTCTTAAATAACTGCAAATTATATTTTTGTAGAATAACAG
Organism: Saccopteryx leptura; assembly: GCF_036850995.1. Lineage (NCBI taxonomy): Eukaryota > Metazoa > Chordata > Mammalia > Chiroptera > Emballonuridae > Saccopteryx > Saccopteryx leptura. The sequence continues at coordinate 57,545,473 of NC_089509.1, forward strand.
TTTTAAGTATCTTTTAAATAAAAAAGATGATTTTTGTTAAAAGAAAGTACTCCATACTATATTTTGCAAATTGAAAAAATCTTTGAGGAAATAAAGCACCAATTCCAACTTATTTTTCAAGTAAATCTGAATTTAAAATAATTAAATGTTTACCACGTGTAAGATGCTGTTCTAGGCACTTTACATATATTATCTTATTTAACATCTATTTCCCTATCAAGGGGTACTGCTTTTATACCCATATTACAGAGGAAAACCCCATATGGGAAGAAGTTACATGGAAAGTCACCCATTCACTAACTGATAGAATGTCAGCTGGAACCCAAGCAGTCTAACTGGAGCCCACACTCCACTTTTTAAAAAAAAAATCTTTGTTATTCACACACGTACAATTCAGCCATCTACATTCCACTTTTGTACATTATATGTGCAAGAAGGCTCACAGTACTGATTCTCCAGTCTGTACTGGGGATGCTAATTTGTTGTAACTGATTTAAGAAGGCTAAAATTCCTTTTCTCCCTTCATCTCTCTCAATTCTGTTTCTTCTCTAGGGCCTTAATCTAACAGCAAGTAATGCCACTGCGAGACACCAGTCTCCAAATTTGGGAGAGCAGTTATTATTTCAAGTACTCAAATCTCAAGATAAAAGCAAAGCACTCTTGCATTTAATACCCAGTTCATTTTCTTTCTTTTTTTTTTAGATTCAGTGAGAGAAGGGGAGACAGGGACAGACTCCCACATGCGTCCCAACTGGGATCCACCCAGCAAGCCCACCAGGGGGCAATGCTTTGCCCATCTGGGATGTTGCTCCATTGCTCAGCAACTGAGCTCTTCCTAGTGCCTGAGGCGAGGCCATGGAGTCATCCTCAGCACCCAGGGCCAACTCACTCCAGTCGAGCCATGGCTGCAGGAGATGAAGAGAGAAAGAAATAGAGAGAGGTAAGAGGGGAGGGGAGAAGCAGCAGATGGGTGCTTCTCCTGTGTTCCCTGACCAGGAATCAAACCAGAGATATCCACATGTCCTGCTGACACTCTACCACTGAGTCAACCTGCAAGGGCCAACACCCAATTCTTTTCAACTGCTCTACTTTAATACAGTAGAGGAGTAGAGGCAAAGAAAGACTTATTTCCCTTGCTACTAAAGCTTGATTCTAAGATTTCATTCTCAAATCTCAATACTATTAGCAGAACACCAAAGAACTACAGCAAAAAGTACTGCTCGTTGTGTGACTCTATAACAATTATACTTGGAGCACTTAGCTGGCTCTGAGTGAAAACCATTTTTAAGGCTCCCCAGTTGTGTAGCTCACTGGAATCTCAGGAAAAAACAAAACTGCTGTTAATCATACACTTAATGCCTGTTCTCCATTTAAAAGTTAACTCCCCTTCAATATTTCCTGGGTTCTGAGAATCCTTTAACTAAGTAAATTAGTGAGACATTCATGTGTTTACCTTTGTAACTGTTTAGCTTTTCTTCTCAGCTGGGAAGCGAGTACAAAGTTTTCATTCAGAGGAACAAGCATCTTCTAGATAAAGCTGTACTAATATTGCCTAAGAGGCTAGAATTAATGAGAGAAATTAAAGTGCTATTGTAGTACTGTGTTGGATAGCAAAAGTCAACAGGTAAGAAACACTGAAGTATCAGTGCACTACAGTAAAAACTGAAGCTTCAGCACTGGCCAGTTGGCTCAGTGGTAGAGCATCGGCCTGGTGTGTTAATGTCTGGGTTTGATTCTCAGTCACGGCACACAGGAGAAGCAACCATCTGCTTCTCAATCCCTCCCTCTCCCCCGCTTACCCTCCTGCAGCCATGGCTCGATTGGTTCCAGTGTATCAGCCCCAAGCACTGAGGATGGCTCTGTGGAGCCTCCACCTCAGGTGCTAAAAATAGCTTGGTTATGAGCATGGCCCTGGATGAGCAGAGCATTGGCCCCAGACGGGATTTGCCAGGTGGATCCCAGTCGGGGTGCATGCAGGAGTCTGTCTCTCTATCTCTACTCCTCTCACTTGGAAAAAGAAGAACAAACAAACAAACAAAAAACCGAAGCATCAATTAATCCTGGAAATTTCAGTGAACTCCGAGGGTGACTATCTGTGAGGCAAACAATTTAGCAACTCATACATCTTGTTTAATCTTCCTTTGGATGACAATAATTTCGGGGTATGAATAAGATTATTAGCAAGAACAGAACAACAACCATAATTATAGTAAGTATTTACAGAGCACTTTGATCGCACTCTCAGGTGAGTCACTCTGCAGCTTCCAAATACTCAGTGTTTGCTCTCCGTGACCCCTCTTAAAGGTGGCCATCACGTGTACTTGCACAAAAAGAGGCTACTGGGACTCACAAGTTATTTCTGTAAGGTATGTCCTGTAAACCCATTGCAAACCTGCCTCAATCCAAAATATCTGAAGGGTATACTCTTCTAATTACTCTGGAAGTTGTCTCCAAAAACCTTATGCTGGACCAGAATGAAATCTGCTTTAACTCATCATCCACCTGGCATTTCACACTGTGTGTGCTATAGTAACTTCTGGAGGCATTCATCAGATTTGGTGGGCTGATAAAGCATAGTAAGCTACATTCATACTTTATGCATTGTCATTCCTTACACATTCCAGTAAAAATTCACATGGATGAGATTAATGAAGTTCTCCCCTTAATGAGACTTATGCTTTCTTATTCATTGCAAAGGTCCCTTAGTATACTAGGTGAAAGGAGATGCTTGTATCTGTATACATGATTTACCCAGTCATGCAGAGGTAGATTTAACGGTGAGCATACCAGGCATGCGCCCTGGGCCCCGACTTCTGAAGGGCCCTGCAAAACTCCAACTTTATACTTTTTTCTAATGACACCAAGTTTGGTTTCATATCTGCAATTTTAACATTAATAGTACATAATATTTTATATTTATTTAAAAATATGTTTAACATGTATTTTTATTTTCCTTGTCTCTTTTTTTTAAGGGACCCAATATTTTCTTCTGCTCCCAGGGCTTCAAATGACTTTAATCTGCCTCTGCAGTCATGTTTGGACTAAAGAATCAATAAGGCTTCCCTGGCACAAAATGGAATATTAAAAATTCAAGTCATTATGGATGTTAGATATAAGCATTTGAAATATAACATTAGGAAATACAAGCGTCCAAATTTCACTTCCAAATAAAAGTGAAATTTTCATAATGTCAGAAGAATGTGGGATTTAGATAGGCAGATTATAGCACCGTATAAATTCTATTTTAAAGAATCACAAGTAGGGCCTTGGCTCAGTGATAGAGTGTCAGCCTGGTGTGCAGGAGTCCCGGGTTCGATTCCCGGCCAGGGCACACAGGAGAAGCACCCATCTGCTTCTCCACCCCTCCCCTTCTCCTTCCTCTCTGTCTCTCTCTTCCCCTCCCGCAGCCAAGGACATTGGAGCAAAGCTGGCTCTGGCGCTGAGGATAGCTCTAAGGCCTCTGCCTCAGGCGCTAGAATGGCTCTGGTTGCAACAGAGCAACGCCCCAGATGGGCAGAGCATCGCCCCCTGGTGGGCGTGCCAGGTGGATCCCGGTCGAGCGCATGCAGGAGTCTGTCTGACTGCCTCCCCATTTCCAACTTTGGAAAAATACAAAAAAAAAAAAAAAAAAGAATCACAAGTACTTATAACTTGATGGAGTGGGGGGGAGCAAGGTAAACTAAACTATGGGCTGTCAGGTAAAATTCTACTGTCACATCACAGGAGGCAAGACACATCAGAAAAGGGACCAGAGAATAAAAAGTAAAATTCTTAACAATGGTACAATTTCTACATGAGAACAGGTAAGTCGAAAGTTTCCAGAGAGCATACAGATTCACAGGATTAGAGAGTGGGAGGCCAGAGTCTGTTGGATTCCTCCTTAGATGCACCTGTGCTTCTTACCTACAACTCAGATGTTGCTTCCAATGGGGTTCCTTTTCTCCTCTTGACTTGATGAATCAATCACCTTGGCCTATTCTACTGTCTGTCCTCAGGCCTTTAATCCAATGGGAAACAAATCCCTGATCTCCTGTGGCCTTGTGATTACTTGGAACTTAACTTCAACATTTTCTCCTTATTCAAAAGATTAGTTTTCCTAAAAACTCACCTCCCAGCTACTCTCACAGCTGGAGAAGACATGTGACTATGTTCTGCCTAAAGCCTTTTTTTTTTTAATCTTATTTTTATTAATTTTAATGCAGTGACATTGATAAATCAGGGTATATAAATTCCGAGAAAACATCTCCAGATTATTTTGACATTTGATTATGTTGCATACCCCTCACCCAAAGTCAAATTGTCTTGCATCACCTTCTATCTGGTTTTCTTTGTGCCCCTCCCCTCCCCCCACCCCCCCTCTCTCCTTCCTCGCCCCCTCCCCACCCTCCACCCCCCCCCATTACCATCACATTCTTTTTTTTATTTTAATTTTATTTATTCATTTTAGAGAGAGGAGACAGAGACAGATAGAGAAGGGAGGGAGGAGCAGAAAGCATCAACTCCCATATGTGCCTTGACTAGGGAAGCCTGGGGTTTCAAACCAGCGACCTCAGCATTTCAGGTCGACGCTTTTACCCACTTGCACCACCACAGGTCAGGCACCATCACATTCTTGTCCATGTCTCTGAGTGTCATTTTTATGTCCCATCGTTCATGATCAAGTAGGATTTATTCTGGGGAGGCAAGGCTAGTACAATATTCGCAAATCAATCAATGTGATTCATCACATAAACAAAAGGAAGGAGAAAAACCATATGATAATTTCAATAGATGCAGAAAAAGCATTTTGATAAAATCTAGCACCCATTCATGATCAAAACTCTCAACAAAGTGGGAATACAGGAAACATACCTCAACATGATAAAAGCCATCTATGACAAACCCACAGCCAACATCATACTCAATGGGCAAAAATTAAAAGCAATCCTCTTAAGATCAGGAACAAGGCAGGGGTGCCCCCTTTCACCACTCTTATTCAACATAGTTCTGGAAGTCCTAGCCACAGCAATCAGACAAGAAAAAGAAATAAAAGGCATCCAAGTTGGAAAAGAAGAAGTAAAACTATCATTATTTGCAGATGATATGATATTGTATATAGAAAACCCTAAAGTCTCAGACAGAAAACTACTGGACCTGATAGAACCTTTGATTAAAGGGAAAGGGGCTGGAGGACAGCTTGCAGGCACCAACACACTCGCCTGCTTCCTGAACTTAGATGTGACACTGTGTACAGAGGAGGAAAGGGGCCTGGTTCTTGATGGCATCATTGAACAGGTAAACCACTGATAGGTACAACCTTCCTCTGGACTTCTTGCTAGGTGAGAAAAATAAACCCTTATATATTTTAGCCACTCTTAAGTTTTCTATTATTTTCATCTAGGAGGATTCTAACAAATAATTTCCATTACTGTTAAGTCCTGGAAATCCAGGGACAAATCCGTTTGGTTCCTGCCCTCAAGAACCTCACCATCAAGGGAAGAAGAATGAGATACAAACAAAGGGTCCTCTACATGTAGAACAGAGGTAGGTAGAAGGTGCTAGCAGAGCACAGAGGAATGAGTAAGTCTATTGATAGTGGCTAGGAAAAGTTCCCTAGTGGGGCAACGTTCATGTTGGGTCTAGAAGAACAAGTGGGCTATTCCAAGAAGATAAGGGTGAAAGCCAGGGCATCTCAGGCATTGAGATTAGCACAAATAAAGACAAAGAAGTGTGAAAGTGTATGGTATGTTCAGAAAATAAAAAATAATTTGAAAAAATATGCAAAGGAACATAGGAAATGAGTACAGTCTGTAAGACTAAAAGCAATAGGAGTTTTAATTAGTAGTTGACAGAAGGGCAACAGTTCTCAAACCAGTATATATAGATACATATACTGGAACTGAACAATTCAGAAACAGACAGTAGGTAGTGGGAACCAAGTTTCTCACCAGCATAAATATATACATGCATATTTAGTGTGTGTGTGTAGTATAAATATAAAAATATAATTATAATTCTAACTGTATACAGTTAGTACAAATATATAGATATAATTACAAATATATATATTCCTTACTGTGCCAGCACAGAGAGCCTAGAAGTAACCATACCCCATTGAGAAAACGAACAAACAAAAAAACCACCAAGCACCAGATCTTGTTTTCTAACACCATTCCCTAATAAAAAAAACCAGGGAACCTTGGACAAATGGCTGATTGTAGTACTGGGCAGGGAATATAAGACAAATCTATAGCATCTTGTAGTGCCAAAAAGAGGAAACTGCTCAAAACCACCACCAAAACAAACAAACAAACAAAAATCTCACAACCCCCCCCCCCACCAAATGCACCAAAACGTCCACAAAGAGAGGGTTATGTCAAAGACACACATAAGCCAAATGAAAGAGCTCCATGGCCAAAGCGGAAACACTTTAAGCAACAAAACAAAACAGTTCTAGATTATAATCCAAAATATAAAATAAATCCATTGGTTCACACTGATATAAATAATTAATTGATTAAGTAAATAAATTAAATAGGGAAGAAAAGACAAATCTCTCATACAAAAGCATTCCAAATATTTTATGGAGGCATTGCCATCAAAGAGGTGTGACATAACTCCTCCTCCCTTAAATGTGGGCTGTGCATAGTGACTTCCTTCTAAAAAGTACAGTATGGAGAGGAAAGAGTAACTATAGTGGAGAAACCTGACCACCACTGCCTCAGTCAGGTGGTCAAAGCTAACAGCAACAGTGGAAATTCATGTTGAAGAATGTACTCCTGATATGATGCAATGAGAAGGGCACTTTCCCTCTGTCTTCCTCCTCCCCAAAACTTTTAACCCTGGTCGAATCACGAGAACATCAGACAAACCCAACTGAGGAATATAATTTGGGAAGTGGGGACACACGATTCAGTCTGTAACAAAAGCCATCTTAGAGCCAGTCCTGTGTGAGATCGGCCTTAGGATGTCATGGTACAACTTTAGGATGAAACTAACTGAGGCAGGAAGATTGGGAAGAGAAAAAGAAGTTATCTACCACCATTGTTAAATAGTTGGATTAAGTTTCATTTTAAACCAGTCCCACCTCTGGTTTTTTCAGTTACTGAGCCAAAACAGTCCCTCAGTTGTCTGAGTTTTCTGTTATCTGCAACCTAAGATAACCTAATGGAAAAATTATGTGATTTCTTCTGCCACCTAGCAGTCCAGGGGCAAAATATTTGGTTTTATCTAGATTAGGCCAAGCCAGGCTCCTAGTACAGAAAGTGGTGATTTAGGATGATGGAATTGAGAGAGAATATAACTGAGGAAGTAAGCCCCAAGTGACCAGAAATAAAAAAATAAAGAGGAGAGAGGAGAAGGAGGGATGAAGAAGACAGGGGGTGGGGTGGGGGTGTTGAACTTGATGTGGCTGAAGTTTGGGTTTAACAGAAATAAGGGGAAGGGAAGACAGATAGAAGATCCTAGTTAATAGTGATTAGGCCTTCTGAGTTTAATAATCCATGTCTCCTAGTAACAAAAACAGCAACATTAATCATGAGAAGGAAATCCTGCTTTGAATGGGAGGCTCTCACAGTGTGGTTAGAAAGGACCACAAAGCCATAAACACCTAAGGAACAGAAACATTTGAACAAATGCTGAAAACACGGCCTGTCATCCACCACCTGGTTTTTCCTGGTCATTATACTCGCTCTCCCACCTTCCCTCTTCAGGAACACTCTCCCACTGGACACATCTATTAAAACAGGGTTTGTCAAACTAAGGTCCCACAACAAATTTTTAAACTGTGTTTTTATTATGATAATAATCTAAAAAATCAATTGGAGCAACTGTAAACTGCTACTTGATTTCAGTGCCTGCGTTGGCATTTATGATTTTATTGGCAACAAGCAGCATGGATGTAGTATGGAATGATGCATTTGAGTATTCAGCACACTAGAAAAGAATCTTTTCCTGCAGTATTTTGAATAGAGGAAAGTGGTGAGGGAAGTGAGAAGACCATAGCACACAATATAGTGTGTTAAAAAAGAAAGAACCTGTGTAGTGGTGGTAAAAGAGCACTGCAACTTAGTTGTGGTAAAACATCAGTGGTCACATTACAATGCTATTAATTTGAATTTTATTGGCTTGTGGTTGTATCCACTTATTTTGATTTTATCGTTGAATAAGAGCTCTATGCACAAGAAACATATATCTGAATTTATGTAATAATATATCAAAAATAAGTCAACCCAGAGGTCTGAGATTTTTTTCTTTAAATGGATGTTTATACATTTTTCAACATTGAGAAATACAGTATTAGAAGATTCTGTTCCAGAGCTTTCTACTCGACTCTTATTCTTCCGTAGTAGCAGAAATACCCCAAGAAGGGTATACTCAGCTCAGTTTGCCTTAGAAAGCAATTTCAGGTGAAGAGGTGAAGGATTTGGACTAATCTGAATGCAGGCTTTGACTCCTGCTATCACATAACCTATGACATGATATTTGACATTGCTGATCTCAATTTTCTTAATAAAATGTGGCTAATAAGATTATTTCAAAGTATAGGAAAGTTACAGGAGGTGATCTATATAGCATATTTGTAACGTAGGCCTGGGTGCTTGGTAAGTGCTCAAAAATTTTTAGTTCCTATTATGGTTACTTTTAGTTTGGTTCTTCTTACAATTTCCACAGGGCTTCATGAATACCATAGGATAAAACCTGTCATTGCACTTCTAAGTTTAAACAGCCCTAAGTAATCCTAGATTCCCAAGAAGGTGAGAGACTAATTTACCAATGAAGTTGTGGTGGTATAGTAGCTGACAGATATGTGTATTCCAAACTGCCCTCTTGATGTTCCATTTATCTGTCAGACCTCACCCTTACTGGACTATTGCCCCTGAGACAGAGGAAATTCCAAAAAGCTGACAAGCTGCCCCAAGGAGGGGCTCCAGACATACCAGGACTTTTGATTCAACACCCACATGCTCGAAGCCCCCCAAGGAGGAGCATTCCGGACATACCAGGACTTTTGCCTCAGTATCCCCTCAGGCTCTATATAACTCGCCCCTAGTCTGTAACCCGGTGCTCTTCTCCTGGAGGAGTGCCCCGGCAGGTCTTTCTCCTCTAATAAAGCCTGCACACCTGGTGATGGAGTGCCATCTCATTCTTACAGTAGCAAGTGTTGAATATAATAATATTCAGAATAGAATAAGCTTCAAGTTCAAATCTTAGCTCAGCTATCCACTAATCATGATGTTGGACAAATAAGTTTGTAAAATTTGTGTTATTTGAGTTTGCTCACTTTTATTGTTAAAAATGGCACTGGGCAACCACATGTGTGCTTGCCCCCAGAGCAGGGCAGGTAATTGAGGATTGCATTCCTGTTTAGGAAGGGTCATTGTCATGTTAATGTGTGCTGGAGGAGGGGTCTTTGTGGACCCAGGTAGTGTTTTAGAAGGAGGAAGAAGGAGAAAAAGACAGAAGCCAAGATGGAAGGGAAGGAGAGAGAAGCCAGTTTTGCAGAGTAACAAGCCATGTTGGCAGATGGGGAACCAGAGGTGACTGAGACTGGTGGGGGCCTTTGATTCTAGGAAAAACCGGATGTGTCAGTAGCTTTGTGAGCTCTGAATGAGTGGAAGGGAAGTGTTTTTCCCTTTGTGTGTTTACTCACCAGCCGGGGCGAGGCTAGAATAAAGGAATGCCCCCCCCCCAATGTTTGTCTCCACTGTTTCTTTATTGTCTGCTCGAATTCAAAGGGAACTTGCATGTGAATGGCCGCGAGGATAGCAGCTACTGACCATACACATGACTTTTGGGAAAGTCACTTATAGCCTGAGCCTATAGGATCATTTGTAAAATGGAGATAATTCCCTAGTCACAAAGTCTTTACGAAGAGCATTACAAGCAATATAGCGTTTCATAAATGTAAAGTCAAATCTATATTTAGTGGGACACTTAAAACCATGTCAACACAATAAATTAAATATTAAAAATGAAATAATAATAAAAATATATATAAGGTCAAATTATTATTCAGTGAATTCCAGAAACATTCCTAAAGGTCACCTCTTAAAGCTTAAAAAGTAAAAAAACCCCACAGAATAAATAATTAGGAACAAATACCATTCCTACCTCGCACTGCTGAGCAATTAAGTGTTGAGGTGGCTAATTAGGACAAAAAGCAAAACTGAAAGGAACAATCAAGCCTTTTATTTACTGTAACGGTGTACGCAAGAGACCCAAAGAGGCATGAGCTCACCAGCGCTCCATTCTCCCGTGTGGAATGGCACCAGGTAAGGATCAAGTAGACGCAGCACAGATGGGGAAAATTGTCTCATTACCCAGGAGCCCTGAATAAAAAAGGCTCCTGGCGTTTTATGGCCCATGGTCCAGGGTGTGGGGAAAGGGAAAGAGCTAAAGTAGAATGGTACTGGGCCAAAGTGGAGAGAGTGTCTAAGCAGAGGCCCCCAACGGAGCCCTCTGAATGCAGCCATCTGGGCTAGGAATTGTCAAATGACAGAACTAAAACAATTTAGTAACAAGCAAGAAGTCCTTTACTCAAGGGAAACCAATCCATGGATTGGGAATGTTGACATAAGACATGTCAAAACTTGTAGAGAATTTTTATGAGTTTATTTGAGCCAAACTGATGACATATACTGGGGGATGGGGAGGAGTTGGGAGGGCAAGGCTGGGATTGAACTAAGGATTATGTGTTCTCTTTGGGGTTAATAACCCCTCAAAGGGTATTACTTCTGGTATTTCAAAGGTGTATTAACCTAGATACACGAGAACAATGGGCAGCTTTGGTCTAAAACCTTTCACTAAAGAAGTTACATGCCTGGGGCAGAACCATGACCTGCTCAGTTAACAATTTATTATCAGATCATCCAGTGAGGTTACTTTGCATAGAACCCCTTTTCCATTCACGGGAGTCCAGTGCCTCCCAAGAGGTGGAACATACTCTTCCTGGGGAACTTGGGGCAAGAGCAAGAATATTCTAGATAACCTGGATATGTTATCTTTGAATATATGAATCCTGATTTATTGATGTCGCCCCATTAAAAAAACAAAATTATTAAAAAAAAAAAAAAAGTAGACACAAACGGAAGCTTAAGAAAAGCTGACAGCTGGCAATGTCTGTGAAGTTTAGATTAAATTTTACATTTACTGTCTTATCTGTGTGAATTGCTCTAGGTAGGTGTTAAAGGTCAGGAAGCAATGAGTGAGACAAGGGTTATATCTTCTACTATTTTACCAGATATGGAAATATAATCTGTAGGAATACAGAAAAAGGAATTGGCATGTAAGCTTGGTCTTACAGAAAGGACGGGACTGAAGCACTGGAAAAGATTCAGGATGATGGAATAGTATAAGCAAGGATAAAGTGTCATTAATATACATGCAGTAACTAGGGAAAGATTACGTGATTGGTCAACTCATTCATTTAGCAAAGTTTTGTTATGTTGTACACTAATCTAGGAGCTGAATATAGTAATGACAAGACAAAGTCCCTGCCCTCATGAAGCAGTTAGGGTCGGGGATAGGATACAGTGAATGATAAATCATGAAAGAAAAATTGGGGAAAATTGTGGAGGCCTGTTACAAATTATATAATGTAGGTAATAAGTTGCATTTCAAAAATGTTAATTAATAAAATTGTCTTTTAGAAAGAAAAAAAAAAGAATATTCTAGAGCCTGAGAAGAGGCAACAAGAAAATAGGGCATGCATGGTTGGCAAGGAGGGTAGGGATTTCCTCATAAGGCTAGCAGGTCCTATTTTCTAAAATAAGGTAAACTAGCTAATACTGAGTTGGAGGATTGTGATTGGTATATGGTAGGTTTCCTTGACAGCTGTTTCCTGAAAGCACAGGCTGGCCAGGCTCTGTAGAAACCACCACTTTGTGGGTCCTGATATGTGGATGAACTTAATCAGAATGCAGACATGCATATGAACATGGCTGCCCAAAGGGGCACTGACTGCAGTCCCTCCAGTGCGCTGTTATGCACAGGTTGTGTACCAATTCTGGTGCGTGTGAGGGGGGGCAGCTTCTCCCCATAGGTCTTCCAGGAAAAGTCTTGTAATTGCCTATGGCCAGGCCTGAAAAATCACTCACAGGAGTCTAACCTAGAGCCTGCTATGGAAAGTAACCTCACAGAGTGATCTGATCATAAATTCCTAACTGGACAGGTTATGGTGGGTAGTCATGCCCACGCCTATAACTTCTTTACTGAAAAAATTTTAAGCAAGCCTTGTCCATTGTTCTTGTGCATCTAGGTTAACACACCTTTGAAATGCCAGAAGTAATACCCCTTGAAGATGTAGCTACCCTGTACTAACTATCTTGTAATGCAATCCTGCCTTGCTTTCTGCAATCTTCATGTAATCTTCCTTATGTTCTCTTCTTAATTTAAAATGCATAAAAGAAACTGCAAAACTGTTTATCTTGAAGCATCTGAGATCTTGTTTCCCAGCAGTTGTCATCAGTTTTAGCTCAAATAAACTTATAAAAATTCTCTACAGGTTTAGATGTTTCTTACATGAACATTAACACAGATTTCTTTAAAAGGGTATGAAAAATAATGCCACAGCAAGATGCTTAAGAATAACTGAGAATATGTTGTAATCGTAATCTCCAAGGACTATGTCATGTAGAGAAACTTTAGTAATCTTCAATCTATAAAAGGTCTTATTTCTAAGATCATTTGTAAGTCAGTTGTTAAGAGCTCAGAACCACATTTTTAGAGAAACATTTTAAGTGATGATTAAGATACCAGGGTAGTCCACACATTTTAAAAAATCCATGTGAATGAAAAGAAATGTGTTTATTTTAATAGGTCTTAGAAAACTGGCAAATTCCATTTTCCCAAATAGCTTAAACACTGCCTGGGGCGACTTGAATCTTATTTAATACAAAACCAATCTGATTAAATGATTCTTTTAAAACAAACAAACAAAAACCAATAATACCTACCAGCCATTTTTTTGCCACCTGGTAAGATAAGGTGTCTGTATAAAGCTATGTTACTTAACTAAAAATTAGACCTGTATATCAAAATAAGTGTTGTCCCTTTAAATAAGTCACCTTAAGAAATTACTATTTACTCTAATAATAGTAAAACATCTTTGAAATTCCATTTTCAGGTAATGTCCACGCAGCAAGTTTATTGATTCTTTTTTATATCCTCAGTGGTGGCAAACTCTTTGCTTTAAGATATATACCCTTTGTTGTCTTTAGAGTAGCTTGTTGTTCTTGCTGTCATAAATGTATAGACTTCCAACATAACCAGCTTGGAAAAATCATATTCATTGAGATACAGCTTCTGGTATTCTGGTATGTTCCCTTTCCTTAAACAGTCTTAAACAGTCATACCGCATAAATTAACTTCATGCAGTACAAACTGTACTACCACAAATGATAGTATCCTTTTTGCTTATTCTTTTTTAAGAAGCCAAAACTATCTGAAAATATGAGCTACATTTTTTTAATTTAAAGTTTTAAAAATAAATTGATAGCAAAAATAAAAAATATACGGAAGGAAAGGTCCCTCTTATGATTGCAAAACAATAACAATAATAATAATAATAGATATACCTGGGAATAAACTTAGCCAGAAAGAAACGTACAGGATGGATATAAAGACAGCTATTCAACTCTCCAGAGGGGCATGGAAGATAATTTTAATAAATAGGAAGACAGTACATGGGTTTCCGGAGTTGAAGATTCAATATTTTAAAAATATAAATTCTCACCAAAACCATCCATAAAATTAAGCTAGTTATAATCAAAATTCAAAAAAGATTTTGGAGAAATTAAAAAAAAAAATTTTTAAACTCAACTGGAGAAAAATCATCCTGAATAACCAGCTGAAGACTAGCTGAAGAGAAGTCTTATTAACCAAGGATTTAAAGAAACCAATAGAGACTGGCAGAAAGGGTGGAGATGCAAAAAGGGCTGGCCAGGCCCTGGCCGGTTGCCTCAGCGGTGGAGCGTCGGCCTGGTGTGCAGGGGACCCGGGTTCGATTCCCGGCCAGGGCACACAGGAGAAGCACCCATTTGCTTCTCCACCCCCACCCCCTCCTTCCTCTCTGTCTCTCTCTTCCCCTCCCGCAGCCAAGGCTCCATTGGAGCAAAGATGGCCTGGGCGCTGGGCATGGCTCTGTGGCCTCTGCCTCAGGCGCTAGAGTGGCTCTGGTCGCAACATGGCGACGCCCAGGATGGGCAGAGCATCGCCCCCTGGTGGGCAGAGCGTCGCCCCATGGTGGGCGTGCCGGGTGGATCCCGGTCGGGCGCATGCGGGAGTCTGTCTGACTGTCTCTCCCTGTTTCCAGCTTCAGAAAAATGCAAAATAATAATAATAATAATAAGGTAGTAATATTTTTCATAACTGGAAGTCCAGAGGTTGGGCCTACAGTTTCAAAATGTCATCAAGGACCCAGGTTCCTACCATTTCCCCATCCTGTTCTTCACAGCATTACCTTCACCTAAGGCTGGTTCCCTCTGCCAGTTACAAAATGGCTACAGTGGTTCTAGGCATCACACTGACACGACAACACCCAGAGGAAAGAAAGGACCATCGCTTTCTCATGTCTTTTTTTAAGGCTGAGGGAACTTTCTCACAAATTCCTCAATAGACCTGTTCTCAAATTTCACTGGCAAGACTGGGTCCAAACTAGTCCTCAATCAGACTCTGGGAGAATTGGTTTCTATGATTACTGTAGACTAGAGGTTCTCAGTGTGGTCCAGGGACCCCTGGACACCCCAGGTCATTTTACAAGGCCTGCAAAATGTCAGAATTATTTTAATAATTATCTTAGTAATAATAATTATTTTAATAATGTCAGAATTATTTTATTTTAATAACATGTTTAATAAAATAATTTTAATTAAAATAATTTTAATTATTTAATAACATTATTTTAATTATTTTATAACATGTTATAAAATAACATGTTTAATAACATGTTTGTACATTATTATGCCTTTTTTGATTTTGGTGACATTTGCATTGATAGTGCACAGGCAATGGTGGATAAAATTGTTGACATCTTAAAAAAAGAAAAAGAAACCAAAACAACAACAACAAAAAATTATTGACACCTTAGTCTGATTCAAAGCAGTGGCACCACACTGCACTGGAGAAGTCACTGTCTTCTTCACTAACCATGCGCATTCACAGAAAATAAAATAAGAAAAGCCAGTTTCACTTCAGTATATTGTTGACTAAGCATTAAAAATATTTTTTCATAGAACACCATTTTCACTTTGGCATTTTCTCAGAAATAAACAAAGTAAGTCTGTCAAGATAACAACAGACATCATTTATTGCCATTGGTAAAATTCAAACTTTTAAACAAAAAGTTAGGATTCTGGAAAACCTGTGTATTCACCAGTGTAAGCTTAAAAGCTTTCTGACACTTAAACACTATTCTGATGAGATATTGTATATGGAAATGTATCAACAATAGGAAGACCTATACAATTCAGTGAAACAAAATTTTTCAGATGACCAATACATGGTATCACACAATCATGCATGGGTAGAAGATCTGTTCAAAGTACAAGACAGAGCAATGGATTTCAATGTAACAGTATGAAAAGTTCACTCATGTCATTTCAAATGTTATATTGTAATTAACCTTTAAGAAACTACCACTCGCCCTGGCCGGTTGGCTCAGCGGTAGAGCGTCCGCCTGGCCTGCGGGGAACCCGGGTTGATTCCCAGCCAGGGCACATAGGAGAAGCGCCCATTTGCTTCTCCACCCCTCCCCCACTCCTCCCCCTCTCCTTCCTCTCTGTCTCTCTCTTCCCCTCCCGCAGCCAAGGCTCCATTGGAGCAAGGATGGCCCGGGCGCTGGGGATGGCTCCTTGGCCTCTTCCCCAGGCGCTAGAGTGGCTCTGGTCGCGGCAGAGCGACGCCCCGGAGGGGTAGAGCATCGCCCCCTGGTGGGCAGAGCATCGCCCCTGGTGGGCGTGCTGGGTGGATCCCGGTCGGGCGCATGCAGGAGTCTGACTATCTCTCCCCGTTTCCAGTTTCAGAAAAAAAAAAAAAAAAACTACCACTTACTAGGATTTGGTGTAGCATCGAAGGAGAAGATTCACACTCATCAGAAGAGACTATTAAAGTACTCCCCTCCTTTCTAACTCCTTATATATCTGTATGAGAACACATTTTCTTCAAATATATCAACCACAGACTTAGCAGAAGCAAATATCAATAGATAAAAGAAACCAGTCATCTTCTCTTAGGCCAGATTAATGTAAAACTATGACATTCTTCTAATTTCTTTTTAAATTAAAAAAAATGTTATTGAGCTAACATGCAATGAGTTTAGTACTATTTGTTATTTTTAGATAACAATAAATGTTAAAATCTTTTTTTTTTTTTTTTTTTTTTTTGTATTTTTCTGAAGCTGGAAACAGGGAGAGACAGTCAGACAGACTCCCGCATGCGCCCGACCGGGATCCACCCGGCACGCCCACCAGGGACGAAGCTCTGCCCACCAGGGGGCGATGCTCTGCCCCTCCGGGCGTCGCTCTGCCGAGACCAGAGCCACTCTAGCGCCTGGGGCAGAGGCCAAGGAGCCATCCCCAGCGCCCGGGCCATCTTTGCTCCAATGGAGCCTTGGCTGCGGGAGGGGAAGAGAGAGACAGAGAGGAAGGAGGGGGGGGGGGTGGAGAAGCAAATGGGCGCTTCTCCTATGTGCCCTGGCCGGGAATCGAACCCGGGTCCCCCGCACGCCAGGCCAACGCTCTACCGCTGAGCCAACCTGCCAGGGCCAAAATCTTTGATTCAGTTTAATTTTTAATACAATGAATATGGTTAACTATGATTTACATAAACAAAAGCTCTTAGGGGAAATTTTTCAGAGTGTCTAGGGGTCCTGAGAACAAAAAGCTTGAGAACCACTGCCTTAATTTTCTGGGGAGACATGGATAGTGAAAAGTCCACATTAAGAAAACACAAACAGTTGCAGTGGCTTACCGTCATTTTGGCGAAGGTGAGACGTTGTGATCAGCAGGATGGAGGAACAGGCATCCTCAGTCACTGTCAGGGGAGACCACACTGAAGCCTTTCCTGCGGGACCTGTGGCAATACAAACGGAAAGTTTTAAAGTAACAGTGTTATAGCAAATTCTCCTAATAATATAATCAGAAGGATTTTAAGGATTTGTCACAGCATTGTTTGTACATTATAATGAAAAACTCCAATCTACTGAATATTCATCTCTACAGGATTGACTAAATTATTGTACATCCAAATATAGAAGATTATATAGGCACTTCAAATGTTGCTAAAACCTAAATTTATTCATATGTAAAGAAGTCCATTATTTATTAGATGGGGAAAAAAGTCAGGTTAAAAAAAAAAAAAAAGAAGTCCAGAGAAAGGCTACTTTTAAAAGGTCCCATAGTTAGACCAGGTAAGATAGACAACTGCAGATGCTGTGCAGGTAGGGCAATGAATCCTGAAAGAGAAAGAACTTATTGAAAAAAGCAGAGTAGCAGGAGGAGGTGGAAAACAAACAACCCATACTAGAATGTCAAATTCCAGTTACACAGAAACTTCCTATTTACCAGCTATGGCAGGTACTTCCTACTTGCTACATTATTGTTTGACATTGTGGCTGTTCTCTCTTTCCATTTGGTAACTGTTTCTGATGTGCCAGAACCTTTTCATTTAAAGCATTTGTTAATCTTCAGGAGGAAACAAGCACAGCCGGCACCAGCCAGGTCCACCTCGCCTAACTCCGGGAAAGCTCACACACCCCCTGCCGGTCAGCTCCACACCAGAACAAGAGGGTCTTCGTCTGAAGGAGAAAACTTCCAAACCACAGGGATAGACTTTTGTGTTCTCTATAAAGCTAATTTCAGTGGCATTTGGAAACCTTTTCCTCAAACTGCACCTCCCCCCAAGAGACAATTCCAGATGAAAACAATGCCTTTTTTCTTTACACTAAAGAAAAACGTAATAAAAACTAAAGTCCTATGAGAAAATATACCATCGAAAGCACTTTAAATTCAAATGACTTTACCTTATTACAAAATCAGTAAATAAAAGTATATAGATTCAGCGGTAGAGCGTCGGCCTAGCGTGCGGAGGAGCCGGGTTCGATTCCCGGCCAGGGCACACAGGAGAAGCGCCCATTTGCATCTCCACCCCTCCCCCTCTCCTTCCTCTCTGTCTCTCTCTTCCCCTCCCGCAGCCGAGGCTCCATTGGAGCAAAGATGGCCCGGGCGCTGGGGATGGCTCTGTGGCCTCTGCCTCAGGCGCTAGAGTGGCTCTGGTCGCAACATGGCGACGCCCAGGATGGGCAGAACATCGCCCCCTGGTGGGCAGAGCATCGCCCCTGGTGGGCATGCCGGGTGGATCCCCGTCGGGCGCATGCGGGAGTCTGTCTGTCTCTCCCTGTTTCCAGCTTCAGAAAAATGCAAAAAAAAAAAAAAAAAGAAAAAAAAAAAGAAAAAAAAATAAAAGTATACAGATGACTGCAACATTTAATATGACTATAAAGTCCCATTAGAGTTTTATTCTAGTTGAAAACTTGAGAATTACTATAAGAATATTTGTATAGGTTTTACAATTTTCAAAAAGCTTTCCTTTGTACACCTACACCTTACAATAATCCTATAATTGAGGGAGGAAGGCAAGACAAGCATTTTTATTACCACATGTTACAGATGGAGGAGATGAGACTCAAAGAGGTTCTGGCAGTTGTCTTGTTCACACACATGCCAGAGTCACACTCTGAGCAGGCCTCCTAACTCCAAATTCCACATTCTACTTGGTACACTATTCTATCTGTGCTGCTGATCTAGAAAGAGTTTTCTAATGAGCTGGTATGTATTTTAGGCAGAGAAATAAAAGGCCTAAAACATATGTTTCTATAATATGTTTCATTTTGTTTCAAATGCCAAAATTTTAGATGCTGAATCCTAAATCTGAGGAGTCTGAACTGGAGGCAGTGCTTTGTCCTGAAGGAACATCAGTTTAACAAAGGAAGTGGATATTTTAGTAAGGAATCTCCTGACAACCAAATAAAATGACCTCCAGCATTTCTAGATATGGCATGTCTATGACCACAGAACAGTAGATCCTGTCCGGCTTTCTGGCTTCTGCATTCACTTAGTCATGCAGCATGCAACCAGCATTGGGAATCCTTAAGTTCAGGCCCTGCTTCCCCTTTAATTTTTATAATCTTAATGATTTCCCCCTTGTCAACAAAGCACTATGGATACTGTTTTGTTGGAGTGCCAAGCTAAAAATCAGTATGCAGAAGAAGAGTGATTCAGTAAAATTCAGCTATTCTCACAGAGATCCCCCAAACTAAAGAGCAAAGCAAAGTAGAAATGATAAATAGAATCAAAGAATTACATAGTGCAGACTATGTGCCAGGTATACTCTAGGTGCTTTACATGTAGTAACTCATTTAGTCCTCCCAAAAACCCATTTAACAGACAAGGACACTGAGGTACAGAGAGGTTAAGTAATTCTAGTTATTTAGGATAATCAGGGTTGCACAAACTAGTAAATAGTGAGGCTGAGATCTGGACCCAAGCAGGCTGGTATCTGAATTCATTTTCTCAATCATTAACACTATGCTGCTGCTATCCAGTGGTATCTTTCATTTTTGTTGTATTTTTAGAATATACATTTATTTTTAGGACAGTTTTAGATTTACAGGATAGTTGTAGATAGTACAGAGTTCCATCTATCTGACATAGCTTGCCCATTATTAAGACCTCACATTAGCATATTTGTTATAATTAAGCCAATATTAATACATTACATTATAAACATAAATCCATATTCTATTCATCTCTCCTCCATTTTTATCTAATGTCCTTTTTCTCTTCCAGGATTCTATTCAGGGTACCACATTAATTTAGTCATCAGGCCTCCTTAAGCTCCTTTGGCTCTAACAGTTTCTCAGACTTTGTTTTTGATGACTTTGACAGTTACTTTTAAGAAGTACTGATCAGGTATCTGGTAGAATGCTGCTGAATAAATATTCATCAGATGTGTTTCTCATGATTAGACTGGAAGTATGTGTTTTAGGGAGGAAAACCACAGAGGTAAACTGCCATTCTTACCACGTCATATCAAGGGTACCTGATATGAACATAACTTATTACCATTGATATTAACCTTGATCACTTGGCTGAGGTAGTGACTGTAAAGTTGTTTTCCCCCTTTCCACACCGAATTCTTTGGAAGGAAATGGCTATGCACAGTCCACACTTAAGGAGTGGTGAATTATACTCAATTTCTTCAAAGTAAGAGTAACTACATAAACTATTTAGAATTTTTTCTTTTTTTTTTTTTTTTTTTTGGTATTTTTTCTGAAGCTGGAAATGGGGAGGCAGTTAGACTCTCGCATGCACCCGACCGGGATCCACCCAGCATGCCCACCAGGGGGCGATGCTCTGCCCATCTGGGGCGTCGCTCTGTTGCATCCAGAGCCATTCTAGCGCCTGAGGCAGAGGCCACAGAGCCATCCTCAGCACCCGGGCCAACTTTGCTCCAATGGAGCCTTGGTTGCAGGAGGGGAAGAGTCAGAGAGGAAGGAGAGGGGGAGGGGTGGAGAAGCAGATGGGCGCCTCTCCTGTGTGCCCTGGCTGGGAATCGAACCCAGGACTCCTACACACCAGGCCAACGCTCTACCACTGAGCCAACCAATCAGGGCCTAGAATTCTTTGACATGGGAAATTTGTCTCTTTTCCCCCATTTATTTATTTATTCAATCACTTGTATATATCTGTACCGACTCATAGATAATTATTTTAAACTTTGGATTTTAAATTTTGGATTATAACCCAATACTACTTTATTTATTTCAGTTGGATCCTATATCCTTTTGACACACTCCCATCATTGTGTTTTTGTTTTTTAGCACTTCCTCACTTTCTGGCACTACAAGATGTTACAGGTTCATGTTATACATGCCTTGACCCATAGAATCAGCTATTTCTCCAAAAAGCATTGGTTCCTTTTATTGGAGTACTATGTGGGTACTGTGTGTGCTCCTTGATACCAGGTTGCTTCTAGATCCTCTCAATGGACAAAGCAAAAAAATATTTTGTGTATTTTAAATCAAGGACATACACATGTCTTTATCTATAAATGTTTCTCTATGTATCCATCTGTATCTATAATAAACTAAATTAGAGTTCACACTAATGTCTCCAACCCTAATCCATTATCACGTGGATGCATCATTCTAGCCTTCACCTCTTGCTTGTCTATAACCTCCCAGACCAGCAGGAAGAAACCTGGTTCCCATGATCCACCAACCAGTTATTAATTATTCAATTCCCGTACACATATATAGTTTCAGAATGTTAACCCAAACCTCTGTAGGAAACCATCAAGTACAGTGCAGTACATATTTATAGTTCCTATCGTCTTCAGTCTTACAGTTTCATTTTCAAAGTTACTGAGATCAGCACCTTTCCTCTAGCCCTTTTCAGTGAGGTATTGCATACATTTGTAATACAGTTAGATTCTTTTGTTATAGTCTGCGTTCCATCCTGGAATCCCTACTTCCCCTTAATTATTTCTCTAAATTTGGCATACGGGTTTATTCTTTGTGCAGTATAGCTCTATGGGTTTTAACAAATGCATAGTGGCAAGTATCTATCATTATAGAATTACACAAAATAATTTCAACACCCTAAAAAAATCCTCCATTCTACTAATCAATTCTTCTCCCCTCCCCAAACTCCATTTCTGTTACATTTTCCTAACAGACAGTATACCTGACATCATCCCTTCTCATCCTCTTCCCTTACAAAACGTGTTCACATTTATAAACTCATATGATTCTCATTTCAATCCTGAGTGTTTCCACTTAGCAGATGATTGAATGAAACTCAGAATAAGTGGCTTGGTCAAGATCTCCCTAAGTGGTGGTGCTGGCACACTATAACTTGTGCCTTTTAACTCGGGATCTGAGGCTCTTTCTACTACACAGTGCTGCTTCCTTGTTTTCAGTAGAAAGGGAAATGGATGTGCATGGAGACAAGAAGAAAGACAGAAATGATGGATGGTAAGTGATCATACCTTACATTAATGGAAACTTTTACACTAAAAATATACGAAAGTGAAATTCTAGTTCTGATAATTTGTTGAACTTCACACTCCAAAAACCTTTCTGCTATAAAATACTCCTAAAAGGCTGGTTAAATACATTTAAATATATATCTTGTTAACTATATCACTGAGTTAGCAAGAAGGAACAATAAATCTTCAGAGACCAAAAGTTAGCCAAGGCCAGAAAGCCGAGTAAGAACTGATGCCATCTTATTCCATACCTAGGTGGGACATAAAAGTGAAACTAAGAGACATTGATAAGAGTGTGGTGGTTACGGGGGGAGGAGGGAGAGGGAGAGGGAAAGGGGGAGGGGGAGGGGCACAAAGAAAACTAGATAGAAGGTGACAGAGGATAATCTGACTTTGGGTGATGGGTATGCAACATAATTGAACAACAAGATAACCTGGACTTGTTATCTTTGAATATATGTATCCTGATTTATTGATGTTGCCCCATTAAAAAAATTATTAAAAAAAAACACACAAAAAAAAAACTGATGCCATCAGCTGCCCAAATCCCACAATGTAAAAAAAAACCAAACACATCACAATTTCCCTAAATAAACCCAAGTTTGGTTTAATGTTAGAAAATGTATTTGTGTAACTCACCAAATTATCAGATCTAATAAAAACAATTGTATAATCACCTCAGAAAATGGGACAAGTGGTTATTCATGTAGAAAAAAATAGGGATAATAAATGGTATTGGTTTATAAATGCTGTTTTTGATAACTTATTACACAGCAACAGAAAACAAATATATGCGTTAACAAGTATATCAGGAGGCAGGTTTACCAATGTCTATACCAGCACTCTTCTAGGAATAAAAACCCAGAAAAACACTAAAGCCTAGCCAGTAGGTAATGGATAATTTGTGGTAAATACATACAATGAAATACTATACAGTACTAAAAATAAATGAAATGAACTAAGGTACTTTGTCGAGTATAATGTTGAAAGAAATAAGCAATATGCAGTAAAGCACATACATACAGTATGATTCAATTTATATGATGTTCAAAAACATTAAAAACAGCTATATTTTATTTACATAAAGAGGAGAAAGAGATCTGGGCATCAGGAGGGGAACATAAGAGATGCCAAGGTTTAAATAATGTTTGTTTTTTAAGTTGACAATATATGGATATTCATTTTATAATTATTATTTATGTATTATGCTATGTTATCTATACACATTCTTTAAATAAATAAAATGCTTTTTTAAATAAAAGGAATAGTTTGCAAACTTTGCTATTGATCCTTTAAGCCTAAATATTTCTGGTTTTTATATATGTATCAATGTACTACATGTTAAGATAAATATAATTAAAATATATAAAGAGAAACTTAAGAACCAAACTTGTGGTTAAAAGCCTCAATAATTTCTAAATAAATTTCCAAAAGTGACTCTTACCTGGACTACTACAATTACCTGCTCACTGGTCTATGTCACTCTTGTTCCTGATGCTGTCCCAACTATGTCTTAAAGGGAATTGTTGCATCACTGATCCCACATGATCTGACCCCCTGCCTACTTCTGGGAACTGATTTTATTCCCCTCTTTCCACATGCCCCAGCCACACAACAGATCCTACATTCTTTAGCATTAATGTCTAAAATACTAATGTGTACATTTAGTAAAATGTAGGCATTGTTCTTTGACACACATCATTTTCTGTTTTTCATTTGTTCTGGGGAATTGGGGGATGTTTATGTGTGGTTTACTTTATCATGATTTCACTTTAATCTTTTTTCTTCATCATTAATAACTACTACATTAGAAGTCCTGTCATCTCTACCTCCAAAATACTATATCCTGAATCTGTTCACTTCCTTCCAGCTTACCTGCTAGCACTCCAGCCCAACCATTATTATCTTTTACCCGGACCAATGGAATAGCCACTTGTTTGCTTCCATTTTTGCCCCTCTACAACTATAACCGTATATTATAACACAAATTAGATCACATCACTCTCCTACTTCAATGGCTTCCCATTTTAACAGAATAAAATCTGAAATTCCTTACATCTGACATAGCTTGTTTCCAACCTAGCTCTCCAACTTCATCCCTTTCATGCACAATAAAGAGCCACACTGGCCTTTTGACAGTTTTAGAATAAGCCAAAGTTGTTATTGCCTCTGAGTCCCTGCATTCAAGCAAGAATCTCTCTGTCTAACTTTAGTTCTTTGCAGATTGATTCTTTCTCATCATTTGGGGTTCAGCTCAAAGTCCATTATTCAGAGGCCTTCCCTGACCACTCTGACTAAAGCAGGGTTCACAACTACTCTGTCAAGCACATCACCCTGTATTATTTTCTTCACAACACTTACCACTACCTGAAATCTTATTTTTAAAATGTATTTATTTACTATCTTGTTCATCTCCCCCAACATGTTGGGTCCTTGTCTGCCCTATTCCCTCTTATACTCTATGCCAAAGTAGTTCCCAGAACATTGTACATAAAAATAATTACACGTTGAATGAATGACCTTGGTTCAAATATTGTTGGTCTCTGAACAAACGTTCAAGTTTAGTAATCTGAATGTTTTATATATTTATTAGGTTATACCATGTTTCTATAAATAAAACATGAACAAAAAGCATTTTATTAACTTCTGATATCATATCTCCTCTTCCTGTCTTTAAAAATATCATGGAAAAAATGGTTATGTATTCTGTAAACATCACATAGACACAGACTGAAAAAAAAGGGGGGTACTAATGTTTGTTTACGCCCAAACTTAAGAGAAGTCATTTCTAAATCCTAGCCTGACCAGGTGGTGGCGCAGTGGATAGAGTGTCAAACTGGGATGCAGGGGACCCAAGTTCGAGACCCCAAGGTCGCCAGCTTGAGCACGGGCTCATCTATCTGGTTTGAGCAAAGCTCACCAGCTCGGACCCAAGGTCGCAGGCTTGAGCAAGGGGTTACTTGGTCTGCTGAAGGCCCACGGTCAAGGCACATATGAGAAAGCAATCAATGAACAACTAAGGTGTTGCAACGAAAAACTGATGATTAATGCTTCTCATCTCTCTCCGTTCCTGTCTGTTCCTATTTATCCCTCTCTCTGACTGTGTGTCTCTGTAAAAAAAAAAAAAGAAAAAAAGACCAAATGTCCTAAATCCTAAGCTACTAGGTAGATCTGTTATGCCATTTGACCTTCAACAAGTGGAAAATATCTACTTTATAGTTAGAACAGTTGAGATTTAACTTTTTAAAAAGTTATTTCTTCTTACTAATATTGTGGTTTCTTACTGATTTAAAGATTAAAGGGAAACTAAATCTGCATCTATGTTAAAAATACTTGGGTGATGGAAAAGATTATATATATATATCATATAATATATATATACACAAACATTGTCTTTAGAGTAGCCTACTCATTCAACATATATATGCATCCTTAACACACTGCCTAAAATATGGTTACTGCATATGTTGAATAAATGAAGGATGTCCATAAAAACAATGGTGGAAAGTCAAATGACAATTCTAACATAGAGCCATGACCAACACATGCAGAGTGACATGTTAAAAGAAGGCAAGGCTATAGCTAACAAAGGGGAGGGTGTCAGAAAAAGTGTCAGAGTGGAGCTGGGATACCTGGGATGAGTCTTGAGATAAGTAAGAGAAGGAGAGGAAGGGAGCTCCAGGAAAGAAGTTTGAAATGTAAATGCACACTGGCTCGAGCAATTGAGCAATATATCAGAACCACAGGAGCAAATGTGAAGTATAGAAAAAGAGATGAGGCTGAACTGTGGGCAAGACGCCAATAACAGAATTCTCTATAACGACACCAAGGGATTCAGATTTTGTCCTATAAGGTATCTATACAGACCCCTAGAACTCATAGATGTAGTCTTGTAATGCCAGTGGCCGAAGTCAGGCAGATCCACATTGGATTCAGGCAGATGACAGAGGAACTGTGGAACCAAAAGCAGCGGGCCACTCCCGTTTATTACAGCCTCCCAACAGCGGATGAACAAACAAGCAAGGGAAACTGCTTCTCATGGCAGCAGGCGAACGAACAGCAAAATGGCCTCTCACAGTGAGTGGCAGGCAGGCAATCCACAATCAGCATCTGCCCAAGCAGCCGTAGCCTTACAAAGGCTATACACACGTGCTCACACAGTAATCATGCAAAGTGCACGCACATAAACCTAAGACAGCTGTTTTCCCAACAATCCACCCCTTTAGGCTTGCTCACCTCACAATCTACGTGATAGGTATCTTCCACTCTGTTCTCTCTGTGAGGAGTGAGGTATATTACATCACAGAAACAGCAGAGACTACAGCAACAAAAGTGCAAGCTATACTAAAAACAACAGAAGTTACAAAGGTGCCCTTCACACTGTCTCCCTGAGCACTCTGCCCAGGGAGTTAACTGGAGCCCACCTAGCCCCCTACCACATAGTAGGTGGGAGGGCCTGTGTAGTCCAGGGCTATGACCATTGAAGACGTAAAGTGTCCTCGGTGCATATCTGCAACTGGGTGAGAGCAGTTCCCAGTGCAGGAGGGCCTCCACAGGTGCCACGGCCCTCCCATCAGGGTCTCTCAGTACACAAGAGCATGTACGTCCAGCAAGGAAGCCGGTGCCCCTCTCTTGTCATAGTCCTTTACCCCCGGGTTTGGTTCCGCAGTTCCTCTGTCATCTGCCTGAATCCAATGTGGATCTGCCTGACTTCGGCCACTGGCATTACAAGACTACATCTATGTTCCAGGGGTCTGTATAGATAGATACCTTATAGGACAAAATCTGAATCCCTTGGTGTCGTTATAGAGAATTCTGTTATTGGCGTCTTGCCCACAGTTCAGCCTCATCTCTTTTTCTATACTTCACATTTGCTCTTGTGTTCTGATATATTGCTCAATTGCTCGAGCCAGTGTGCATTTACATTTCAAACTTCTTTCCTGGAGCTCCCTTCCTCTCCTTCTCTTACTTATCTCAAGACTCATCCCAGGTATCCCAGCTCCACTCTGACACTTTTTCTGACACCCTCCCCTTTGTTAGCTATAGCCTTGCCTTCTTTTAACATGTCACTCTGCATGTGTTGGTCATGGCTCTATGTTAGAATTGTCATTTGACTTTCCACCATTGTTTTTATGGACATCCTTCATTTATTCAACATACATATGCAGTAACCATATTTTAGGCAGTGTGTTAAGGATGCATATATATGTTGAATGAGTAGGCTACTCTAAAGACAATGTTTGTGTATATATATATTATATGATATATATATATAATCTTTTCCATCACCCAAGTATTTTTAACATAGATGCAGATTTAGTTTCCCTTTAATCTTTAAATCAGTAAGAAACCACAATATTAGTAAGAAGAAATACTAAATCTCAAATGTTCTAACTGTAAAGTAGATATTTTCCACTTGTTGAAATATCCCAACCCCCAGGCTGCGGACTGGTACCGGTCCGCAGAGAAAGAATAAATAACTTACATTATTTCCATTTTATTTATATTTAAGTCTGAACGATGTTTTATTTTTTAAAAATGACCAGATTCCCTCTGTTACATCCGTCTAAGACTCACTCTTGACGCTTGTCTCGGTCACGTGATACATTTATCTGTCCCACCCTAAAGGCCAGTCCGTGAATATAGTATTTTCTGACATTAAACCGGTCCCTGGCCCAAAAAAGGTTGGGACCACTGCTTTACACACTCAATGATTAGTGCAGCTGTCTGTACAAATCACTCAAGGTGAAGGTCCATTGCAGGTAACTAGCCATCCAGCTCTTTGATAACAGACCTCAGTGCCTTTCATTAAGTGCTCTGTCCATTGCCACAAACGCCACCCAAACTCCTCACCAAGCTCACAGGGTCTGGTGGGATCAAACACATTCAAGGCCTATGCCACCTTAACAGCTCTTTTAGTTGCTGCTGCAAAAAAGCACCTATTATGTTCTAAGGCCAATATCTGCTGCACATCAGAAGAGGACTAGTGGATTGCCAATTTCAGATGGGGCCTTTGGCCCCCCTCATCACTGTTAGATAGGTCCCTCGGCCTTCCCCCTATTCAAACTGGAACAACAGGTCTTGGGGGAATCCTCCTCTCCCACAGCTGTCTACATCATATAATCTTGCAACAATGCAACCCAAACACCAGCCATTTTCTTGGCAGCTGCCAGGTTGCCCACTTTCTCTGCTTTTTCAGAAGCTGGAACTTCTGTTCGGCTCAAGCTGCTGCCAAAGCTTTAAAAGAATTTTATTAGACCTGCCATCTAATTTCTCTTTATCTGTCCCAGCGGCAATCAAATCTACCCACATCTGTATTTGGGTAACTTTTACAGGCCCATTTCTCTTGTTAGTCGGGAGTTAGGAGGGAGGTCGGGCACCACAAGCAGCAGCCGGCATAGCCTTATGATTTTGTGCTGCCTCCAGTTCCCCCAAACCTGCCACCATCTGTGTAACCACATTGACGGGCTGTCCCACATAGGGGCTCAAGATAGCCACTAGTGACCCAAAAAAGGCTGACAGGTTGCTACAGGAAGAAGGTCCCTTATCCCTGCTGTAAATACTTCCTCACCTGGCCCACAGGACCTCAGGTTGAAAGCAGTATTCCTCATAACCAGTTCCTGGAGGACCTGCTACAGCTCAGTATATGACTGCCACCAACTCACTATCTCCAGCAAGTCTCCAGCATTCTGCCAGTCTGTGCGAATGGCAGCCATCACCCATTCTAACAGGGTACGGTTTCTGGGTTGTCATGGCAGTTCTGAAGATGCCTTAAGGAGGAGTGAGTGATAATGGCAACTAATTTCTCCATCTCTGTTCCAGAGAGCATGATGCCATCCACCCCTATGTCCACAATGGCAGCAACCAAGCTGCCATGAACTTGGTGGTTTTCTGCCTGAATTTTGCCCCTAACTAAATCAACTCTTTCTGAATGTAGGGCCAGACCACAGAGTGCTCAACTACTAGCGGAAGGTGGTGGGTGCCTCTCCCTGAGGCACTCTTGGCTGCTGGGTTTTTACCTTCTGGGTGATCAGTGGCTGGGCTCTGAGTCTGCCGACATGGGCTCTGAGTCTGCCCACAGCAGTTTCAGCCCAAACCACCTCCTCCTCAGAGGAGCTGGCAATGCTGGCTGCCACTGAGTCAGAGCCAAGAATACAGCTCCTTCTTCAGTGCCCACTTCGGCTCTTGAAGCTACCAGCTCTCAGCCTGAAGCTGGAACTCAAGCTTTTGAACCCGCAGCTGTTTCTCTAACAACTGTCACTGCCAGCATCCTGCTTCTAGGGCAAATTGCAGCTCTCGGGCCCATATTTCTTTCTTAAGCAACTGTTCCAGTTCCAGGCACTGTTGGTGCTCAGCCTGTATTTCACACTGGAGCTCTCAATAGCAGTTGGCCTCCTTTTCTGGCACTTGTTCCAGTTCAAGGCACTGTCAGTACTCAGTCTGCAGCTCATCCTGGAGCTTTTGACCTCATGCAGCCTTTCTCACAGAGCTTTCAGTTTCTGCCTGCAGAGCTG
Source organism: Saccopteryx leptura (assembly GCF_036850995.1). Classification (NCBI taxonomy): domain Eukaryota; kingdom Metazoa; phylum Chordata; class Mammalia; order Chiroptera; family Emballonuridae; genus Saccopteryx; species Saccopteryx leptura. Next base: position 57,575,013 of record NC_089509.1, read on the forward strand.
TAAAAAACACCCAGCCCACAGCCCTCAAAAGGAGAGCCACCAGGAACCATGTGCTAGGGAACAATGGCCACTCCTCTATCCCAACCTTCAAGGGTGTTGGTGGTTCCAATCAATGTGATCTGAATCCTGCCCACTACGCCAGATGTAATGCCAGTGGCAGAGGCCAGGCAGGTCCACATGGGATTTGGGCAGATGGTAGAGTAACTTTGAAGCCAGAAAGCAGTGGGCCATTCCTGTTTATTAGTCTCATAACGGTGAATGAGCAAACAGGCAGGGGAAAACCACCTCTCATCGCAGCTTTGAACAAATAGCAAAACAGCTCCTCGCAGTGGTGGGCAGGCAATCCACAATCAGCATCTGCCCAAGCAGCCAGAGCCTTACATAGGCTATAGACACGTGGCCTTGCCAAGTACTCATGTACTAATCATGCAAAGTACAAGCAAGCAAGCCTAACACAGCTGTTTTCCCAACAAACCTCATGGCCAAGAAATTTCTCTTAGAGAAATCTTTTATTTTCGATTTGACAAAAATCTAAACAAAAAATTTTCTTAACAAAAGGTCACTGGTTCACTTGGATGGCAACCTTTTAATCAATTATTGCACAAGATTTCAGTTCACATTTATGTTTAGGAGTGCACTGGTAAACAAGTGGCACCATTTGTCACTGGTATAAGTTAATGAGAAAGCAAGGGGGACTACTTTATGTGAATGATGATGTTTGTCAAGTGAAGGTCAAATAAAATCATTACACATTAAAGCAGTGGTAGTCAACCTGGTCCCTACCGCCCACTAGTGGGCGTTCCAGCTTTCATGGTGGGCGGTAGCGGAGCAACCAAAGTATAAATAAAAAGACAGATTTAACTATAGTAAGTTGTTTTATAAAGATTTATTCTGCCAAACTTACCGAAAATCTGACATAAAGTACTTGGTAAGTAATTATTATCATATGCTTTAACTTGCTGTAACTCTGCTTTATAAATTTTAAAAGTAAAGTTACTTCCCTACTTTATAAATCACCATTACTGTGGAACCGGTGGGCAGTTAGAAAATTTTCCTACTAACAGAGATACAAATGTGGGCGGTAGGTATAAAAAGGTTGACTACCCCTGCATTAAAGGAAAGTTTTACAGTGTTTTAAACAAAGAAAAGAGAGCATTGAATGATCTCTCAACACAAAGGCAGTATGGGCAAGCTTTTCTATAAGGAAGTTATAACACTGAGGACAGAGAACATTCGTTTTTAGAATGTCTTAGGCTCAGCAAAAACATCTCATTGCTAACAATGGATAGTATTCATTTGAATTTCTTTCAAAGTTTTGCTTTATTGAATTAATAAGTTATAGTTCCATAGAAGATACAATAAGGAACTTATATTATATGTATGTAGTTTTATATTTGCAAATATTTAACATACTGAAAATATTTTAATTTAACAATAGAGAATCCTGGTTATTTACTTGGGTTTGAGAAATTCTGCCTGGTTGTGTGGGAGCCACTCAAAGATTTTAATTAAAAATTGGCAGATTTGTGCTTTAGAAAAATCACTCTGGCAGCAGTGTAGAGGGGTGGAATTAAAAGAATTTCAGACAGAAAGGAGGCTGTTAATAAAATAATATGATAAATAGTGAGACTCTAAATTACTCAGGGGGTAGATGAGGATATGGACAAGAGTTAGAATCAAACGGACTTGGTTGTGGGTGAGGAAAAAGAAGGCATCTAGGATGACTGTCCTTTGAATGACTAGATGGTGAGGTAAATACCACAGGAAGACAAATAAGTGGCCGTGAAAGAGAAGGAGAGAGAAAAGAGATGATGGATTCAATTCAGCAATGATTTGAATTTCATTTCAGCCAAAGAAAATTCAGTTATTTTTTTGAGTCCCAGTTTTCTCAGTGACAGCTGCCTTCATGAATTACCAAATTAACTATTATAGCGCTGTCTAAAAATACACAAAGCACTCCACAGTCTGCTGTAAATAAGTTATGAAAAATCAGCAAGAGCCCGGCCCCTAAGGAAATTCAGCAGGGTTAAAAAGATATGGCAAATTTTTACTCAACATTTCCTTTGTGACCCAACGCACCCACTCAGTATTGTACTTTTTGCTGTCAGTCAGGTGTCTTGTCTCCCTTGTGTATGTATTGAACAAGAGGTATCATGCCAAGCCCACGTGGGAGGTGCCAAGACAGCACTCTCAAGGGCCAAGCAGAGCAAGGGGGCACGATTACTGAAAATGCAGCGTAGTGGCAACTTTGACCCTACAGGCAGGACTAGATATTTTACTGTAGTTTTATTTAGAGGAATCAAAGTGGAATGTTTAGGCAGTCCAGTAAGAATGTAAACATTTCCCTTTTTTTTTTACTCCAATTGAGGTGGAGGGGAGAGAGAAAGAAAAATGCAGCAATTATCGCAAAACCAGCCTGTGTCCTTGCAAGCTGCAGAAGGGCGGGCTCTGGGAAAGAGAAATTCAACCCTAGTTCGGTGGAAAGGCCTGGCATCTTTCACCACCATTTCATAATACAAAAGCATAAGGTTCATGGACCATAAACGTTTAACCGCGAAATCTCATCTACATTGTTCTAAGTGCCACTGAAGGGAAAATCGCGGGGCGTACCTTTAGCACAGGATACAGCGCCTCTCACCGCGAAAGTCAGGGGATGAGAGGCGTAGGGGAACCGGGTGGTTAGGGACAGACCCGCAAGTGCAGGCCGCGCACAGAGCACAGAGCCCCGGAGGCTGCGGCAACGCGCTCCGCGGGCCGCCCCCGCCGCGTGCCGACCGGATACCGCGCCAGCCTCACGGTGCAGAGGCGGGGCGGGCCGCGGAGGACCGGCTGGGCGGCCGGGGCGGGGCTGGGTGCTTGCGGCATGATGGGAACTGTAGTTCTGCGAACAAGCCCCGCTCCCTCAGAGGACACCGGGAACTACATTTCCCGAAGAGGGAACGGCCCCGTCAGGCTGCGCGTTACGCGGTGGGCCGACGCAGTCCGCAGCCGGGTCTAGAAGCGGAGAGCGTTTGGGGACAGGCCGGAAAGTGGGGGGTCTTTTCCATCCCTCTTCTTGGTTCCCAGGCGGTGCCAGCTGTCTTCCCTTGTTCCATGTCCGTGCGCCCTATGCCTGGCACCTCGTGTTAGTTTTTCCTGGTCCCCGCAGGTATCGAGGTGGCGGCCGCTGCCCCGCGCGGGAGTTAGGGGCGCGCCCCTCCTGGGCCCTGCCAACCCCGGAGCGCGGCCCGGCCGGTGCCTCTATGGACCAGGCCCGGAAGCCCAACGTGTGCCACCGCCTGAGTCGCCGGGCGCTGGGCTTCTTCTCGCGCGACTCAGGCGTGGTGCAGAGGACGAACCTGGGCATCCTGCGGGCGCTGGTGTGCCAGGTGACCGCCTGCTGGCCGGGCGCGGGACGAAGGGCTGCGGGAGCCTGGTGGGCAAGCCTTCTGGGGTGCACGTTTTACGCAGCAGAGCCCCCTTTTAAGAAGGTGGTTATGTGATGGCGAGGGGCATCGATGCCCCGAACCTGGGGGATTCGTAAATAGGTATTAATAGGACCGCCGAATGCTTTTAGTTTTTTAAGCTCTTTATGTCTCCCAGTAATCTTTATAAAAGTTGTTCACCCAACTTAAACCAAAACGTGAAAGTGAGTCAGAATGAGGAAGAACTGAACATAATATTTTTATATAACACGTAAAATTCTTTGAAAACCCTAAATTTATCCATCATTAAATTGGTGCACAGGCTTATGAGTTATTTCCTAAACCGAAATTCTTGTGTCTTTCAGGAAAGTACTAAGTTTAAGAATGTTTGGACTACTCATTCCAAGTCACCTATAGCCTATGAGAGAGGAAGAATATATTTTGATAATTATCGGTGCTGTGTTAGCAGGTATCTTTGGGGGGAATTTTTTTTTTTTCCTATCAACCACCTCACTGTTGACCTTAACTCTAGTTTCTATAGAACCGCAAGCCTACATTAGAGCTTACTGAAACAGGAGAATGGAAAAATGTATCCAAAATAGGTGGTAAGATGCATGTAATTTGAAAATCTTGTTAAATCTAAAGTTCCAGGTTTCATCTTTGTAAATACCATTTAAAATGAAACCGCTTTGTAGTGCAGACGAAATGATAAATAGCTCTCAGAGTACCCTGTAGTCAGAGTCAGGAGAGTCAGGTACCTAATAATTGGACGCTGCTTTGAGAAGAATGTCTGTGTTTTGTTGTGGCAGTACTTGCCTTTTTTGTGTAAGAGGAAATTTTCAAATTTGCTCAGGTAGAGAATATTATAGTCAGCCCCCATATACCCATTACCTAGATTCAAAAACTATCATTAGCCACATTTGCTTTATCCATCCCATCCTCTCCCTATTCCTTTTCCTCTTCCTCTTTGCTAAGAATTTTAAGACATATTCTAAACATCATGCTATACTTAAGTTTGCTTCTCTAAAATGTATGGGCATTTTTTAATGACTTTATTACAATATAATTCACATATACAATTCACCTCCTATAAATATACAGTTCAATTATTTTTTTAATTCACTGAAGTTCATATTTAATGAATATGAATTTGAGGAACCAATGGTGGTTCATATAGGCAAACATCACTACAGTTCATTTTAGAACATTTTTGTTACCTTATAAGGAAATCCTATATTTTTAGGTACTTCCCAAATTCTTCCATCACCCTCAATCCTAAGCAACTGCTAGTCTACTTTATGTCTTTATAGATACACCTATTTCATATATATTGAATCACATAGTATGTGTTCTTTTGTGACTGACTTCTTAGTAGATTACCCGTTTATTATAAAGGAACTTGGGCTGCATAGGGCAAGGTATGAGGGAAGGGCCTCAGAGCTTCCATGCTCCCTGAATCTCCCCCCATGTTCCCTAACCCAGAAGCTCCTATCCTTTTCTCATGTATACAGGAGTGGGCAAAATTAGGTTTACAGTTGTGAGTACCTGAAACAGTTTATTCTTGTATTATTTATTAACTCTTGTATTATTTTCCATATGAGCAACTATAAACCTACTTTAGCCCACTCCTGGACATTTCATGCTATACATTTCCCTCTAAGCATTGTTTTCGCTGCATCCAGCAAATGTCGATATATTATATATTTTAATTTGGTTCAAAATATTTTTAAATTTCTCTTGAGATTGCATTGACTAGTGTTAATTAGTATTGTGTCATTTAATGTTCAGATATTTTGGGATTTTTCAGCTACCTTTCTGTTACTGAATTCTAATTTAATTTCACTGAGGTGTGAGAGCATACTTTGCATTATTTCTAGTCTTTTAAATCTTTTTTTTTTATTTTTCTGAAGCTAGAAACGGGGAGGCAGTCAGACAGACTCCTGCATGTGCCTGACCGGGATCCACCCGGCATGCCCACCAGGGGGCGATGCTCTGCCCATCTGAGGTGTTGCTCTGTTACAACCAGAGCCATTCTAGCGCCTGAGGCAGAGGCCACAGAGCCATCCTTAGCGCCCGGGCCAACTTTGCTCCAATGGAGCCTTGGCTGCGGGAGGAGAAGAGAGAGACAGAGAGGAAGGAGAGGGGGAGGGGTGGAGAAGCAGATGGGCACTTCTTCTGTGTGCCCTGGCCGGGAATTGAACCCGGGACTCCTGCACACCAGGCTGATGCTCTACCACTGAGCCAACCGGCCAGGGCTAAATCTTTTTTTTTTTTTAAGAGGGAGTGAGAAACAGGCAGGCAGGAAGCCAGAGAGATGAGAAGCATTAACTTGTAGTTGTGTCACTTAATTGTTCCTTGATTTTTTTCGCATATGTACCTTGACCAGAGGCTCAAGCTGAGCCAGTAACCCCTTGCTCAAGCCAGAGAATTTGGGCTTAAGCCAGCAACCTTGGGCTTCAAGCCACTGAGCTTTGGGCTCAAGCCAGTGACCATGGGATCATGTCGATGATCACACACTCAAGCTGGATGAGCCAATGCTCAAACCAGTGACCTTCGGTTTTGAAACTGGGACCTCAGTGTCCCAGGTCAACACTCTATCCACTGTGCCACCACAGGTCAGGCTGAGATTACTTTCATTCCTATGAAATTCTGTTTGATTTAAACTTTTGAATCAGTAAGAGAACATCATAAGTAAATAAAATTGTTACCCTCAAAATTGTGTCTAAATAATAATTTAATTTTAAAGTTCATCAATTAAGAAAATGAAAACATTTATGAGCACATTTCAGCAGTAATCAGAGAAGTATAAATTAAAGGTAAGAGACTATTTTTCACATAAAAAATGTAGTGTTCAATATCAGCAGAAGTATAAATTTGTTCAACTTTTCAGAAAGGCATTTTGGGAGAAAAAAACCCTTAAAAGAGGTTTCCTTTTTTTTTTAATTCATTTTAGAGAGAGGATTATATATATATGGAGAGAGAAAGAAGGGAGGGCAAGAGCAGGAAGCATTAATTCCCATATGTGCCTTGACCAGGCAAGCCCGGGGTTTCAAACCTGTGACCTCAGTGTTCCAGGTCAACGCTTATCCACTGCCCCACCACAGATCAGGTGGAATGTTTCCTTTTTTATTCGCTAATTTTCACTCTAAAATAATAGGACTCTTTACTAATTTATTTTCATTTAAAAAGTATTCAAGTAACAAATATGAACACCGTGGAATTCAACTGACATATGCATAGTAAATGTTCATAATCTTGTTCTAGAAAATAATCGGTAGGTAGGTATACATATATAAAGAAAAACTAAAGGGAAATGAACCAAAAAATAGTGGTTATTATTATTATTATTATTATTTTACAGAGACAGAGTCAGAGAGAGGGATAGATAGGGACAGACAGACAGGAACAGAGAGAGATGAGAAGCATCAATCATCAGTTTTTCGTTGCGACACCTTAGTTGTTCATTGATTGCTTTCTCATATGTGCCTTGACTGTGGGCCTTCAGCAGACCGAGTGACCCCTTGCTCAAGCCAGCGATCTTGGGTCCACGCTGGTGAGCTTTTTGCTCAAACCAGATGAGCCCACGCTCAAACTGGCGACCTCGGGGTCTCGAACCTGGGTCTTTCCACATCCCAGTTCAATACTCTATCCACTGCGCCACCATCTGGTCAGGCTATTTTTGGTATTTTTATAGTATAAGTCTATTTAAATTTTATTATATATGTGGTTTTAAATTTTTTATTTTTTGATTTAAGAGAGAGAAAGAAAGGGAGAGAAACATTGATTTGTTGTTTCACTTATTTATGCATTTATTCATTCATTCTTATATATGCTTTGTGTGGGGATCGAACCTGCAACTCTGGCACATTGGCGATGCTCCAACCAACAAAGCTACCTGGCCTGGGCCTAAATTTTATTATAGTTTTAATTTTTTTTTCTATGACTATTATGAATTTTATGATCAGAAAAATGTTAATATGTAATTAAGAAGAAGAAAGTAAGCTAATAAATTGTATTTTGGTAGTCTGAATCTCTGAATAGGAAAAAAAGACATTACTCAAACCCGAGCAAACACTGTCTCAGTTATCAAGATGAATAGTAATTAATCAGTTATATTTCTTTTTTCCTAGTGTTGCATTAGAGCCAAGAAAACTTTATGAAATGCCAAAATGTTCCAAATCAGAAAAAATAGAGGATGCTTTATTATGGGAATGCCCAGTGGTAAGATTTGTTTTTAGACATTTGTTTCTTTTTTTTTTTTTTTTTTTATAAATTTTTATTAATGTTAATGGGATGACATTAATAATTCAGGGTACATATATTCAAAGAAAACATGTCTAGGTTATCTTGTCATTAAATTATGTTGCATACCCCTCACTCAGAGTCAGATTGTCCTCCGTCACCCTCTATCTAGTTTTCTCTGTGCCCCTCCCCCTCCCCCTAACTCTCTCCCTCCCTCCCTCCTGCGTCCTCCCTCCCCCCACCCCTGGTAACCACCACTCTCTTGTCCATGTCTCTTAATCTCGTTTTTATGTTCCACCAATGTATGGAATCATGTAGTTCTTGTTTTTTTCTGATTTACTTATTTCACTCCGTATAATGTTATCAAGATCCCACCATTTTGCTGTAAATGATCTGATGTCATCATTTCTTATGGCTAAGTAGTATTCCATAGTGTATATGTGCCACATCTTTTTTTTTTTTTTACAGAGGCAGAGATAGACAGGGACAGACAGACAGGAACGGAGAGAGATGAGAAGCATCAATCATCAGTTTCTCGTTGCGCGTTGCAACTTCTTAGTTGTTCATTGATTGCTTTCTCACATGTGCCTTGACCGCAGGCCTTCAGCAGACCGAGTAACCCCCTGCTGGAGCCAGGGGCCTTGGGTCCAAGCTGGTGAGCTCTTTGCTCAAGCCAGATGAGCCCGCGCTCAAGCTGGCAACCTCGGGTCTCGAACCTGGGTCCTTCCGCATCCCAGTCCGATGCTCTATCCACTGCGCCACCACCTGGTCAGGCTGCCACATCTTCTTTATCCAGTCTTCTATTGAAGAGCTTTTTGGTTGTTTCCATGTCTTGGCCACTGTGAACAGTGCTGCAATGAACATGGGGCTACATGTGTCTTTACGTATCAATGTTTCTGAGGTTTTGGGGTATATACCCAGTAGAGGGATTGCTGGGTCATAAGGTAGTTCTATTTGCAGTTTTTTGAGGAACCACCATACTTTCCTCCATAATGGTTGTACTACTTTACAGTCCCACCAACAGTGGATGAGAGTTCCCTTTTCTCCGCAGCCTCTCCAACATTTGCTATTACCCGTCTTGTTGATAATAGCTAATCTAACAGGGGTGAGGTGGTATCTCATTGTAGTTTTGATTTGCATTTCTCTAATAACTAATGAAGCTGAGCATCTTTTCATATATCTGTTGGCCATTTGTATTTCTTCCTGGGAGAAGTGTCTGTTCATGTCCTCTTCCCATTTTTTTATTGGATTGTTTGTTTGTTTGTTGTTGAGTTTTATGAGTTCTTTGTAAATTTTGGATATTAGGCCCTTATCTGAGCTGTTGTTTGAAAATATCAAAAAATATGGAACGCTTCACGAATTTGCGTGTCATCCTTGCACAGGGGCCATGCTAATCTTCTCTGTATCGTTCCAATTTTAGTATATGTGCTGCCGAAGCGAGCACTAGACATTTGTTTCTAAAGCGTTTTTAGTCTACACTGATTGGTTTTAATATATTGTATAAAGGAATAAAACTTAAATATCATAGTGATTCCAGAATCTTGAATCAAAAGAGTTTATCTTTTGATTATTATTTTTCCTCATGAAATAATGATATTATAAATATATTTTTTAAATGTAATATCATTTGTAAAACTTGAAAATTAGAAAAAGTTATGAGTTGATTAAAAGTTCCATAAGAAATAAAAACTAGTTTGTAGATATTCTTAGGGGTTAAGAAGTCATTCTACTTAACAATATTGAAACAAAATATTTTGTTACATGTTATGAGCAATAGTTATATTACATGGCTATTTGAAAGAGGATTCTTTCTTTTTCTTTTCTTTTTTTTTTTGTGGCAGAGACAGAAGAGAGTCAGAGAGAGGGACAGATAGTAACAGACAGACAGGAAGAGGGAGAGATGAGAAACATCAATTCTTCATTGTGGTTCCTAGTTGTTCATTGATTGATTTCCCATATGTGCCTTGACCGGGGGGCTACAGCAGACCGAGTGAGCCAGGAACCTTGGGCTCAAGCTGGTGCGCCTTGCTCAAACCAGATGAGCCCATGCTCAAGCTGGCGACCTCGGGGTCTCGAACCTGGGTCCTCCACATCCCAGTCTGACACTCTATCGCAGGGGTCCCCAAACTTTTTACACAGGGGGCCAGTTCACTGTACCTCAGACCATTGGAGGGCCAGACTATAAAAAAAACTATGAACAAATCCCTGTGCACACTGTACATATCTTATTTTAAAGTAAAAAAACAAAACGGGAACAAATACAATATATAAAATAAAGAACAAGTAAATTTAAATCAACAAACTGACCAGTATTTCAATGGGAACTATGCTCCTTTCACCACCAATGAAAGAGGTGCCCCTTCTGGAAGTGCGGCGGGGCAGGATAAATGGCCTCAGGGCGCTGCGTGCAGCCTGCTGGCCATAGTTTGGGGACCCCTGCTCTATCCACTGCACCACCGCGTGGTCAGGCTGAAAGAGGATTCTTAAGAGTTTGCTTCAGTAATCTTGTTAGGAGAATCATAAGATAAGAATTAAAAAATAATAAGATAGGCTCATTCCATTAGATCAGTGTATCTCTAGTGTATATTTTTCAGGACACAGTTTTCATTAGATGTTAATATATCTTATACTTGCTAAAGGAGCTTGGGGAAATTAGGCTATAGACACCTAAGTTTGGGATATTCTGATTTTGAAAGGTTAAACAAATTTGTAGAATTACTTATCAGAGCTTTTAATAGTAATAATGCCTAAAATACTACTAAAGTGCATGGTGATTGTCAAACTGTTTTCCCAAACTCTTAATCATAGAACTTTCTTTTTTTGAGGAACATTTCTAAATATTAGTCTTCCATGGAATCAGTGTAATAAGATATGCACTTATGAAATACCACAACAGATTAATCAGGTATTTGAATCTGGTTTGTTGTTTTTTAGGAAAAACAGAAGTCACAATATGTGACTAAAAATAATGTTTAAAGGATAAGAAGGCTATATTTTTCATAGGCTATCTAAATCATTTTAGCCTGACCAGGCAGCAGCACAGTGGATGAAGCGTCAGACTGGGACACTGAGGACCCAAGTTAAAAACTCCTAGGTCCCAGTTTGAGCACTGGGTCACGGGCTTGAGTGTGGGATCATAGACATGACCACATGGGTCGCTGGCTTGAAGCCCAAGGTTGCTGGCTTGAAGTCCAGTGTTGCTGGCTTGAGCCCAAGGTCGCTGCCTTGAGCAAGTGATCACTCACTCTGCAGTAGCCCCCCCAGACACGGCACATATGAGAAAGCAATCAGTGAACAACTAAGGAGCTGCAATGAAGAATTGATGCTTCTCATCTCTCTCCCTTCCTGTCTGTCCCTCTCTCTCTCTCTCTCTCTCTCTCTCTCTCTCTGTCACAAAAAAAAGTAAATAAATAAAATCATTAAAAAGAAAACCCTGTTGTTTTTACATAAAGTTCTAGTTTTCTGTAGCTATTGCTTTATTTTTCCTTGTACACTTATTTTCTGTTCACATAAGGCTCCATTTTGAAAATAAGAAAGCTTTAAATCTAAGTTTTCTTCCCCAAATCCTTATTGAAAGCTAAAAATAACTGTTGCGCCCCAACATTGAAAGCTTCTGCATCCATTTTAATTGGTGTTGGGAGGAAGATGACCAATTTCTTAACTGAGAAAAGTTTTGAAGACACTAGTACAAAGCACCAAAGAGAGCATTCCTGTAAAAATAGAGTTTCAGGTAACCTAGTTCCTAGTCTCACTTCTCGTTAGATACTTTGTACTCATTTGAAGTGAAGCAAGATTTTCCATTAAGAAAAACTATGAAGCATATTACACTGTTTTTTAACATACTGACAAGAACCTGATCAGGATGTGCAGTGGATAGAGTGTCAGCCTGGGATACTGAGGGCCCAGGTTCAAAACACCGAGGTTGCCGGCTTGAGCACAGGCTCACCATCGTGAGTGTGAGATCACTGGCTTGAGCCCAAAGGTCACCTGCTTGAAGCCCAAGGTCGCTGGCTTGAGCAAGGGCTCACTGGCAAGGCACATATGAAAAAGAAGCAATGAACAACTAAGATGCCGCAATGAAGAACTGATGCTTCTCATCTCTCTCCCTTCCTGTCTGTCTCTCTCTCAGACCAAATTTTAAAAAAACATTTTTAAATTGAAAAAGAAAACATACTGATGTGAAACTTTTTAAATTAGCACCCTTCTTTTCTGAGACAGTGTGTGGAAGGAATATAACTTGGTTTAGAAAAATAGTTCAAACTTATGTATGCTGCTTCATACTCTTTTTTTAAATATATTAATACAAGGTATAAATAGTACATTTTTAAAAACTTAAAAATCTCTGTGAGATGATACTTATATAACATACTATATAATAAAAAATTGATTTAAAAAAAACATTTCATTTCTCAACATTTGAAAGAGAAGGCAAATCTTTAGGAGCAAGTATAAAATAACTATGCCTTCATTTTTCCTCTTCACTTATAGCCTTTATAGCCTAAGCAAATACTAGATTAATTTTAACTTCCCTATTTTTAACTTTCCTCTTAGAACTTTGTTTTTATTCCACAAATCAAAGTAGAACCGTTTGGTTGCTTTCTCTTCCTGCCTTAGACTTCCACCTTGTGGTAATTGTTCAGTAGCAGGTACACCCAGGCAGCTATTCTCTTCCTTTTAGGGGTGCAGTTCATTGGTGACATAGGTTGTCTTTAAAACCAGGTCCATCTTCTGTTCTTGTCTGGCTGACTGAATTCTGGATTTTAGCTTTTCATATGGAGTTAGAATAGAGCCACAGTGAATAATGGGATAATTTGCTGTTTTGACTTATATCAAAAGCAAAACAAATCTTAGAATAAAGAAACATCTATTCTAGTGATAACTCTTAATTGCTATGCTATTCTATGTAGCAGCAGCATTAGTGATACTACTGTTACGATGATTGGTTAACATTTGTTGAATACTTAATGATAAATAATAAGTGAAAAGTTATTTCATGTACTGTTAAATGCTTTATCTGAATAAATTCAATAAGTTAATGATGGATATTATTACCTACAGTCTTACCATTCCTTGTTTTAATTCTCTATTTGTACATTTGAGCATTTACTATTTCTTTTTTTTTTTTTTTTTTGGTTTACTGAATTGACTATTTCTTTAAGTCTTTAGCTGTTTTCTTTGGACATTGAATACTGCAGATCGTTCATGCCAAGTAATTTCATTTTTACATCTCGTTTTTTAGGGGGAAATGCTGCCCAACCCATCAGATTATAAATCCTCACTCATAGCACTGACTGCTCATAACTGGCTACTTCGAATATCAGCAACTACGGGAAAAGTCCTTGAGAAAATATATCTTGCTTCGTATTGTAAATTCAGGTACTATATGTGACTTTATTTCCAAGATTTTATTATAAAAATTTGATACTTGTGGCCCAGGAAATTCAAAGCTTTTTTTTTTTTTTAAGTTTTCCATTGTATTCCTAGATCTTGACTTCCAAACCTATTCTCCTTTTCACTCCTCATGACTGCATTTGAAGATCTGAGGGTAGAGACCAGACCCTTTCTAATTTCCTTTGTATCATAAGTAACCTATAGTAGCTGGTAGATAAACTGAAAAATAATATTTGTGTTTTCCATCTACAAGTAATATTCTATATGTAGAATATACTTTATGGTAGATTTTCCTGAAGACTAATCTGTTTCAGTTAATTTACCTGCCTCCAGTAATCAAAGAACTGTTATTTTTAACTACTAGTTTTATCAATTAAATGTAAAGCTTTGGAGTGAGTATGTGCATTTCAAATGTGAAAATAGCATTTTTATGCTTATTATAACTTTCATTTTAAAGCAAGAATTGTTATTTTGTTTTCTAAGTTTTGAATACTATTACAACAAACAATTTTTATTCATAAAAGTTTGGAAGGATTAAAATTATATATTTTTATAGGAATATATTTATATAAGGATTGACAGGGAATTCTTTTAGCTATTTATTTGTTTTTAAAATAAATTGCTTTTATAATTTAAGTAACTAAAACACTTTGCTTATAATATACCTATTATATATCGATTTTAAATACAAGGAAACCTGTCCCCATTTCCAAATGAATAAACTTTGCTTCATTTTGTTAAAAGATATTTGAGCTGGGACACTCCTCAAGAAGTCATTGCAGTCAAATCAGCTCAGAACAAAGCCTCAGCTTTGGCCCAGCAGGTAGACATCTTTAAACATTCAATAAAATGAAGAATTTTTTTATAGGAATTTGTCTGGAGACTTTTCATGAAAGAACTAATGACCTTTGTTTTCTGAAAAACACTATAAAATTGTTTGGCACAAATTTAAGAAATTTCTTTTAAGCCATTCTAGGATAGTACCGATTATTTTATATTCCATAGTAGAAAGAAAGTGACTGAAGTTTGCTCTTCAAAGTAAGGAGCAGTCCTCTTCAAGCAGAGAAATTACTCAAGCTTTTATTGTTGATATTTTTTTCATTTCATATAACTATGTCACATGCTTTCAGATCATATGACCATGCTAACTATGTGTCTTTCAATCAGGCTCTTTATTGTTAGAAATCCAATTTACAATATAAATTATTATAATATATTAAAACATACATTAATTTATGGTATTAAAATATAACATGCTCATTATATTAAAAAGTATTGTTATGTTATACCAACAAAATATATGTTAATTTATATTATAATGTTATATGATATGTAATATATATTGTTATACAGTATATGAAATTTTTGTTGTACAGTATATAAAATTATTTTGTTGCTAAGAAATGTTTAGTGTTATGTTTACTTCTATAAATTTTTGTGTGTCTTTGCATATATGTGACGGCACATTTTGAACATGTATGCCTTCCTGTTTAAATAAGTGTACAGTGTAGATAGATGGATGTTCTCAATCCACGGAAACATCTATATAACTGCATCCTAGGACAGATGGATGTTTTTCAGTTTATGAAAACAGTGTTTTTGAAACACACGTGAGAGCTGCCTGTAAGTTTAGTCTTTCCTTTTAGGCAGGCATTCAGCAGCCAGTTTTGCTGTACCTTGCAGTGTTCCATGTTCTACCTTTTTCACTCATAGGGATTCTGGAGATCAACAAAAAGGTAAGAACTTGTTTTTTATTTAATTGCAACATTAATTTTGACAATAAGGTGTAATGTCATTATTTAATTTTTTGTTTATTAGGTGTTTTGATTGGAAATGTTCTCATGATTCTAAAAAGCTTGCTGACCTAGTTTATTTCATTTCAAAATATATGAGAACATTTGACATGGGAAGAGAGCTTAATCATCCCTTCATCTTTCTGCATGTTTTTATGCCTCTCATGTGGATAGTGTTAAATAGCTGTGGGCATTCACAAACCACTATTTTATAAAATTATGAAATGATTAAGGTATTTTTTCAGGAGATTATTCCAAAGTTTGTGAAAATGATTATTAAATAAAGCTAGAAAAAAAAATAAAGCTAGAAAGCTACAACAAAATGTCTCATTTTAATTGCAATGTATATATCTAAAACTTATGATATATAAACAAGCCTTATAATTAAACTTCCAACTCATTCAGTTTTGGGTTTATTGTTATTGCCATTCTTCTGATTTGTGGGGTGGTTATATGGGAGGAAAGAAAGGATAAATTTCCTTTTAATAAAAGAATCAATAGTCTTTTTTTCTTTTTATGAACTATAGAAATAATCCCTGAAAATATAATATTAGTCTCTTTTCTTTTTTAAAAAAATTATCACTTATTCTGAGTCAATAGTTATTTGTTGATCTATTCTACTAGTCTGTAATTAAGCACCTAAAATAATATAGAGGACAGATCTTGAGGGTCCACTAATATTCATTAGCAAACATGATGAATATATTTTTTTAAAGTCTATATTGTATAAGCATAATATACTGAACTGCATAAGGGCTAAAGAATAATATTAGTTATTTATTAATTGTTTGTTTTGTACCAAGCAGTTTGAGCATTTTACATTAAAACAAAATTATTCAACTAGGAAGTTAAGCAGGTAGTAAGTGGAGGAGCTGGAACTTTAACCTAGATTTGATTCCAAAGTACAAGCCAAATTTTAAAATAGAGTGGCTACTTTTTTATAGCACTATATGAAACTACGTTTGTATTACAAAAGTTCTTCCTTCAAAGTGAAGAAGGAGGTTCAGTGAATAAAAAGTCATGAGCTAGTCAAGATCAAAGGAAACTATAATTTACCTTGTAAGAGATGACCCAAGCACATAATTACATTATGTGCTCATGAATGTAATTATTCTCTTTGTGCTTCCAGATTAAGTAATGGTATATGCTTATTACAGTCTACAGAGTCATAGGTTGTGTCTATTTATTCACACATGTCCAGATTATCATTTGAGGAATTTGGTTTTGATTTTGTTACGTGGACTTGAAGTGTATCTTTCACCTAATTCCATGCATAATAAGGCTACCCAGGAATATATTTTAAGCTATTTATTGGGGTAGTAAATCTTTACTAAGTTTGTCTTGAGTAGAAATAGAAACAGATTATTAATTTCTAGTTATTTTTTCATTGCTGTGAATATTTGTCTATGTTGGCTTTTGTTAACTATTAAACTAGGCATAAGATCAAGTTCTTCCTTCAGAGTTCTGTGGACAATTATGGCAGGACCCAGTGCACACAAAGAGAACAGTGAACCAAAGCCTTACTCAAGATTAGCCAAGTTAATGGCTCAGTAGGTGTTTGGTCTGTAACTTTTTATGTTTTTATATGACTAGAGGTTAAACATTATTAAAGATTTAAAGAACAAGGTAATTATAAAAATCTGGAGCTGGCTGTTTCTTATTAAAATTACTTTTTTAGATCCAATCTTTCTTCCTCTAATAAGCTAAAAAAAAGTCTCTTTATAAATAACATGTTAGCATAAAGAATAGGTTTCTGACCGGATATGCATGGTAGAGTAAATATTCATTTAGGAATGCAGTTTGATATTAAAAGCTATTGACAAAACTGAAGCAAATGGATGAAGAAATGAATGCTGCAGCATCTCCCATTAGAACTTCAGTCTGTGACTCCGGAGGCTTACCACTCATCTCTGATAACACCTTATTTCAAGTTTCTAAATTATAATTACTATATGAGGCTAGGCAGCAGTGTTAAAGTGACAGCTTGTATAGTAAGCAAATGCACAGACCACTGTGAACACTCAGAGGATTGGCCTTCTGGTCTTTTCTCAGGTAATATCTACCTTTCCCCTCAGATTTTCGGGAACGTTACAGATGCTACCTTATCTCATGGAATACTGATTGTGATGTACAGCTCAGGACTGGTCAGACTCTATAGCTTCCAAGCCATCACCGAACAGGTAGAGACAACTAGAATTTGCCATATTAATAGTTAACTTGAGGTTTGGCCTAAGGTATGATGTTTTTAATGAGATGCTTTTAGAGTAAGACGTGTATAAATGTCTACTCTATGAAACCATCAAATGCAGAAAGACAGATTAACTTTTAGTAGAGGGGTGGGAAGAGAACCAGAAAGGCCCTTGAATCAATAAAGACATTTTCTGTCATACACATGTGAATTTGATTTTTTTCTCTCTGCAGAAAACAAATAAGTAGCTGCTAAAGACACCATTTTTGTTTTGTTTTGTTTTTAGTTCATGCAACAGAAACTTGACTTAGGGTGTGCATGCAGATGGGGTGGGACTACTGGAACTGTAGGAGAGGCTCCTTTTGGCATTCCTTGTAATATTAAAATCACAGGTATGGCTACTATATAGTATTTTTCACCTTAAAAATAAGTGATTATGTAAATTATTAATTGTAAACATCCAAATGTTTTTCTTATAAGTTAATTACGAACTCAATTTATATTATTACTCTTATACAGCATACTCCTTGCTTTTGAATTGGTGTCAACAAAAATCTATCATTTATTCATTGAACAGAGGGCTTGGAGATGCTGGGCCTTTCTTGGCCAGAGATCAGTGACCTTTGGCAAGTTATTTATCCTCTCTAGTCTGGATTTTCTTATCTACAAAATGATGAGTTGCAGCAAATGATACTATCTTTGCTCCCTTATCACTTACTATTTTACAAGTCTATAAAATTTGCACACACCTCTAAAAAAGTTATTTCCCAAGGAAAATATAATTACCATTTATGTCAACATAGAATTTAGTCACAGAGAGAACCTCTAGCATACTTAGTGGATGACGAAGCTCAAAAAAGAAAATTATACACAGTTATACAAATATAATTGTTCTATATTTAACTAGCTTATCAAATTTAGCAGTTTAATAAAAAATAAATTAAATATTAGGCCTGACCTGTGGTTGTACAGTGGATAAGGCAATGACCTGGAACCCTGCGGTTGCCGGTGTGGAGGCCCTGGGCTTGTCTGGTCAGGGCACGTATGGGAGTTGAGGGTTGTTGCTCCCCCGCCCAACCTTTCTCCTCCCCCTCTCTGAAATGAATAAATAAATGAATCTTTTAAAAAATATATTACTCAAATTCAGCAGAGTATTTTATAGTAAATAAACAATGTCTGACCAAAGTTCATCTTAGTAATACAAGGATGGTTTAATGTTTGCAGACATATTAAAATCACATGAGTAAATTTAAAAATACATTTTATAATCCTGATATCTGGTTATCTTTATTCTTAGTTTATTAAGAGTCATTTCTTATTATATTGAGGATGTGTATTTCCAACTAATAAACTTCAAATTTTTAGGTGATATACAAAAGGGTTTTCTAAGATAGGCAGAATAAGACTAGAATTTTATTCTATCATTATTTAACATCATATCAACAGATCAAGAAATAGAAATAAATTTAATTGTTTGAAAGATTTTTTTTTAGTAATAAATGAAAAACTATAAAAATTACTGAGAGTTTGATATAACCAATTAAGTTAGCCAAGTTTTTAAATAAGTTGGACCAGCTGAATTAGGCAATTTTGTGATAGCTCCGCCCTGCAATACTTCCTGTATTCAGTGCAGACACTCCAGCGGGAATCTATTAAGCAGTTTAAAACTAAAGGCTGTAATGGTTGCTAAAAATGTTATTTTGAAAAGAATTTCCCAAAATGGTAGCATTGTTCTTGTTGAAATGAAGATGTTAGTAAAACAAGGAATAGGGTTATAAGGACAAACTCATAGAACCTGAAGGATTGTGTTTAGCTTAGGTAGCTCCCTATTTATAGACAGTGGGCTGAATTTGGGATTAGGATCTTGGTCTGCTACTAGTAACAGTGAAACCTGGCTTACTAACTGGTGGTGTCATTGTAGGCAAATTGCCTAATTGCTTTGGGCCTCACTTTTCTCAACTTTAAAATAATAATGTTTGAAAACATAATCTATGAAGTCAATTGTCATTGTAAAACATTATAAATCAGTAATTTTCAGACATTTGGCTAAGAAAAGTAGCAGGCTTTATTAGAATTTTTTTTTTAAGCAAGAGAGAGACAGGAAGGGAGAGAGATGTGAAGCATCAACTTGTAGTTGCATCACTTTAGTTGTTCATTGATTGTTTCTCATCCGTGCCTTGACCAGGATGCTCCAGCCAAACCAGTGACCCCTTGCTCAAGCCAGTGACCTTGGGGTTTCGAATCTGGGACCTCAAAAATTTAAATATATATATACCCATTGAGCAATACCATTTCTAAGAATTTATCCCAGATATATTCGCATGTGTACAAAATAACAATTGTAACTACCCCGTTTTAAAATTATAGAAAATTTACATCTTATTATATTCTTATTTTATAAACAATGCAACAATCATTTTGAACACTTTTATGTTAAAACTTCCATTTGAAGTATCATTGTTTGATCTTTCACAGACTCAAAGCATTATAATTAATAATTATTATTTTATCTTTAGCCTCTCTTTTCACAGTCTAACCAGTAGGAGCCCCTTTTGCTGACTCTGTTACTCTTTTAACACTACCTAGATGTCCTTGTAGATATATCCTTTATAATCACAATTGGATGGTTTACACCTATCCTAGAATTTTCTCACCACAAGACTACTCTCTGAGAACTTCTAGGACATTTTTTTGAAAATTGAGAATAGTATTAGAGATCAAAATTTGGGCTCTAGGGGTTCATACCCCCAAGGTTAGCAAGGACCCATCCTAGGGTTCTTTTTCCCTATATATAGCACTAAGTACTATATTGTGCTTATGAAGAAGCCTAATAAATCCCACATTTCTATAATAACATGACTCGAGGAAATTGTTTCTTTAAGATAAACCCCTTTACTGACATTGGTGGCCTCATAAACCAAAGATTAAATTCTCAATTAAAGGAGTAAACAAGGAAGCCATAGATTAGTCACCTGCCCATACAGACCATGTGGTGGTTCACAAGGCTGCCTAAAAGGAATTCTGAGCTAAAGCTGCTGTACCTTCCACTTACATATTTCTCTAAGAGTAAACTGTTTCACTCTACCTAAAATTGTCACCAGAGGAGAAGACTACAAAACTCCAACAGATATGGGCATACCTTGGAGATATTGTGGGTTCAATTCTAGACCATCACAACTGAAGCAAGTACAGGCATACCACAGAGATACTGTGAGTTCAGCTGCACACCACCATATCAAAGCAAGTACCGCAATAAAGCAAGTCAGAATATTTCTGCTGGTGGAGGGTCTTGCATTCAGTTTGTAAAAAACAGCACCTGTGAAGCACAATAAAGCAACTCGCAGTAAAACAAGGTTTGCCTTTATTTCCTATACAGTGTCAATCTCTAAAAGGGGAAAATGACGGCTGGATTTACATAAACTATCTTAAAGTTAACTTGTCTAATGTTAATATAGTAGTACTGGCTAGCCTTTAGTAAAGCTTCAGTTGTGACAGGACTTATCCTAACTTGTAACATTCTTTATGACTAATATCACTTCTACACTGGAAATCCTAAGCAAGACTGCTCTTGTAAATTTGCTATGTACAACCTGTTAGTTTAAGTTATGGAAGATGTCTTCCTCACATTGGAAGGAATTGTACCTGATTACCTTGTAGGATTATTATGAGAGTAAGAAATAGTATTAACCCAGTCTGTATACAACAGATGCTTAGTAAATGGCAGCTGCGTTAATGGTTGTGCTTTTGTCATTTTGCCGTCACTCAGCTACAAGTCACATATACCCTGAAAACAGCTGTCTAGAAAGTTGACTCATAGCCTAACATCTGTTTCCTACCAGCTTTCTTTTTTCTTAGCAATAAGCCTCTTTCCTAATTGTGTTTTATTTCCTTAAACATAGTAATTGTTCATTAATGGAACTCATAGATGATGCATGCAAAGTGAGGCTGAACTCAGTTCATGACTGTGTGCCAAGGGTACTGTTCCAGAACAGAGAAAGCTAACAAACTCCTTTTGTCCATCTCCACAGACGCGCCAGCTCTGCTCTTTGAGGTCTCCTCCCTGGAGAATGCCTTTCAGATTGGAGGCCACCCTTGGCACTACATCATCACACCTAATAAGAAGAAACAGAAAGGAGTTTTCCATATTTGTGCCCTTAAAGACAATTCCTTGGTAAATCATGAGTGATCAGACCTTTTATTAGCATCAGAAATTCTTTCTTCTCTATTTCTCTAATCTTACATTCCTAAAGAATTGCTTTTTTGTTTGTATTAATTTGTGAATAATGTATATAGTACAGAAGAGTACAAAGAATAAAGCAAAGGCTTGTATGTACTACCTAGAATTTAAAAACATTAACATTTGAACATTCTTAGGGCTCCAGAGATTACTTAGTTTTTTTATCCTTATCTATCTCCCAGCAAGAGGTCCCATGCAGAAGGTCTCTGAAGCCTCATGGTGGGAACTGTTGATGCAATATGTTCAGGCTGCCTCAGAAAGTGCTGATGGAGTGTGTTGTTGGTTCTGCTTTTTTATGGTTCTTGTTGCTATTTGCTTTCCAGAACAGAACCAGATATAACTCTGATGTTCACAATGTAAGCATGAAATACTTTGAACTTTCAAGGCTAGTCTTAAGTTTTCTATGGCAAAATAGGAAGAAATGGAACATGATAAGACAATAGAAATTTCTATCCATTAAACCAGTGTTTCTTCGTTTAAAAAGTGATTTAGGCATTGATTTGTCATTTAATAAACGTTGTTTAGGGCCTACTATATGTCAGACATGGCCAGGACACACTTCCTTCCCTCAAGTTGCTTATACTCTCAAAAGAAAGCAAACATATAGTGAATTAGATGCTGTCTGTTAAGTACAGTAAGTGCAAAAGAGCAAGTGCACAGAGGAGAGGCTTCCATCTTTGTTTTGTATTGCTGACTTAGTTTTGTTTCTTTCTGGAACCACTTGCTCTATCACCTTGTAGTTGCTTCTCGCACATGCCTTGACCGGGCAAGCCCAGAATTTTGAACCAGTGACCTCAGCTATAGCAAATGAACTTACTTTTTTGAGGCAAACTCAGCTTATTCCACACCCATTTTTTTCAAGATCTTGCTCAGTCTCAGTTTAATTCTGGCTGCTACTCATGTTTATGCACATACATACTATATAGATTAATACTTATGTGTTTTTGTGATTTTTCTGTCTCTTCCATCTAATCATTTTCTGTTCATCCTTCAAGGCTCAGTTTAAGCTTTTTCTTCCTGAAATTCTGCTCACCTGGGTTAGATGTTTAATAATATCCTGTGCATGGCTCAATCACTATGTTTTCTACACTGCCTTATTATTCTCTGTTTACTTTATGCCTCCCCTTTTAATTATGAGCTTCTTGATGGCAAGGATTATGTTAAATTTATGTCAGGTTCAAATGCCTAGTGTGATACCTAAAGCATAGCATGCTGTCAATATATGTTAATAGAATAAATACACTAATACTGCAAAATCTTTTATGAGTATCAAATAGGAAATATGGTATCTATCATTTTAAATTGGAGAACTTAAAGAATTTAAATGACTTGGATAAAATAGTGAAGTTAATGTATTCATACTCATATTAGTTCCCAGTGCTCCTGTGTATAAGGTAAAGCATTTATGTATATATGTGATCACACCATGGAGGTATCTTTATCTTTATTTTAATGTCTAACTATATTAATGTGAAATAAATCTCTCCACTTACTTAAGGGCTAAGCAGTATTAGACCATGTCGTCAGCATTAGAGTTATATCTGACTTGTCCAAGGAGATCATATGATCTGTATCTGAGATTCTAGGTTTGGTTGCATGTTTGTTCTCATCCTACCTACTCTTCTGAGGGAGTCTGTTAGGGATGGAGGAGGGAGAAAGGAGTTGAAGGGAACTGCATGAGCATAGTTGTGGCAGCTATATAATGAAAAGTTCATAGACTTTGGAGTCAGACCTGCTGTTTAGCAGGTACAAAACCTTGAACATGTGATTTATATTCTTTGTTTTCTCATCCATAAAATGGAGATAACGATATAGGCTTTGAATGTTATTAAGATCGACTGTAAAACATCTAATGCAGTGCCAGACACAAATTAGTCGTGCTTGAGATAGGGTAACGAAGTTAATATTTGTGAAATATAATACATGATACAGAGTAAATCTACGATTTCTGAATTTATGTGTTCTGAATTTCTCAAGTTTGAATGTCTTAATTCAGCCTTTACACACATCCCAGGTCAACTAGCTAATATTTTCTCTTCCCTATACCTTTGACTTACTGATCTGTCACTGCTGTTAGATTTGAAAATATATATTTTTTCTTAAATATTTATTTTCAATGTTTTTTCCCAACTTCAGGCAAAAAATGGGATCCAAGAAATGGAGTGTTGTTCTCTAGAATCTGACTGGATCTATTTTCATCCTGATGCTTCAGGTAGAATAATACATGTTGGCCCACAACAGGTCAAGTGAGTAATTTCACTAGTTACTTTAAAATTAAAAGTAGCTTTTGATAGTATTGGCATCTTTATTTTTTGCCAGCTAAGTATTGAGCCATTTATGGAAATAATTAGCAGTTTGTAGGGTGCTTTCTCAGAGACTAGCATCTAGAAAGCCTGACTTGATTCCTTTCAGTTTGTCACTACCATTTGTACGTGTGTATTACATTTGAATAAGCTCTTTGATGGGTGATACATAAGTGAAAGAAGATGATGGATTGGCCCGCCCTCATCAGGTCTTAGTTCTCCAAGGTTAATGAGGATGGACATGATTTGTCTTTGTTCTAAATGACAGCCTACCACAGGAGAAGTAGGCTGAAAAAAAACCCAAACCCTTGTTTTGCTTTGTTCACCCACATCTTCCAGTTGTCCTATCCTTTCTTGAAACACTCTTCATTCGCTTCTCTGACACCACAGTTCTCCTCGGCGCTCTCCTCTGCCTGTGGTCTTCCAGGCTCTTCTTCTGTTCGGACTTCAGCTAGGTGTCCTTGGGACTTGGACCCTTTCTTCTTACTTTTTTTGTCCCCCTCCAGAATTTTATATTCCTTTGGCTTCATAGATCACGTATACAAAACTCCAAAATATTTATCCTAGCCTAAACCTCTCCTCTAAGATCACATTAGAAATCTGAAATCATTCATGGCACTTTTAACCTTCTTGTGTTTTATCAAAGTTCATATATTTAAACATTCTTATGTGCATATTCTGTCTCTCACACACACGCACGCACACCATATATTCTATCAGTGATGTTTATTTTGCTACTAAATATTATTTTGGATCTGCCTCTTTTTGCTCTTGGCCACTGTCACCATCTTAGTCAAACCATTTTCATCACTAGCCTGGACTATAGTAATTTAATAGCTTTCTTACAGGACTCCAAAAATCTACTTTGCACTCTTTAAGTGTGTGCTCTTTTTTTTTTTAATCTCAGCAGCTAAGTGATTTTTAGAAATGTTAACAAATACAGAAACCTAACCACGTGAATTCTGCTTTAACCTTTTTATGACTTCCTGTTGCTCTTGGCATGGTCTAGAAAACCTTCCTCCAACTCAGTTTACTTCAGCCATGCTCTCTTTTCAGAAAGCTTGAGGACTGTCCCCACTGTTTGGAGTTGATTTCCCTTAGCTAGTCTCCTATCTAATTTCTATTCATATTTAATGCCTCAGCGTAAATGTCCCTTTTTCAGTCTCCTTTCCTGACACCCTTGTTAGATTAACTCTCTCATCATATTTTCATTGCACCTACTATGTAATCTTCCTTTGTAAACTTACAGCAATTTTAATTATTTGTGTGAATATCTGTTTAGATATCTAGCTTTGGAATCATGAGCTCCATAAATACAGGAAAGAGTCATTTTTTCTGGCTCCGGTAATCCCAGCACTGAACACAGTACATATAGCACAGACTGAGGTGCTCAGTGAGTGTTGAATAGGAAGGGCAGTGTCTGCCTTCGGTATTCCTTATGCTTCGTGTTAATTAGTCTCCTCTGGATTATGTATAAGAAAGATGACTGGAATTAATGAAATAAGATTGTAAACTTTCACAAAAAGTCTTAAAAACTGTGGTTCAGCTTTAGCAAATCTTACTTTTAATGTTTGTTACCACCCATCTTTTATTACATTAGTTTGAATTTAAGAAAATAAAGTCCACAAAAAATGTGTGCCCTTTGCTAGGTTTTAAGAGATAGCCACTTTAATATAATTAGCACTAGTTAAGATAACTAATTAGGTAATTTTAAATTAATCTGATTTTTCTGTCTCTGGGAAATGCTAAGGCCTCTGGCTCCTACAGTAGCTGCTTCTCCCTGCTGTTCTCTTTGCTGGCATTTAAGACTTTAAGCTTTGAGAACATTGTGCTTTTGATGCTTGTAAGTGCTGTGAACAGATTTGTGTGGGTGGTGACATAATTATTTTATTTTATTTTATTTTATTTTGATCCAGGGAGACCATTTGCACTCAGAAAACCCAAATCTTTAGATATAATCCTAAGAAAAAAAGTATTAAGTCAGTTGCCGTTTTTAAACTTTATTCTATCATGAAACTCTTAGTTTAGACTTAGTTGCTAATCCAGGCTGTCTTATACTTAACTCCAAATGTTGTTCATCGATACCTCATTCTATCTTTAGAAGTAAAAATGCAAATATCTACAGGCGTACCTCAGATATATTGTGTGTTCAGTTTCAGACGACAGCAATAAAGCTACTATTGAAATAAAATGAGTCTTGATCTTTTTGCTGGAGAAGGGTCTTGCCTTCCACTTATAAAAAAATACAACATCTATGAAGCACAATAAAGCAAAAATCAATAAAACGAGGTTTGCCTGTACTATAATGCCATTGTTAAAGCTGGAACATTAAAGACCTGTTGCAGGATGGCAGATAGGAGGATCTTTAAAGGTAACTTTCATTAAGCCAGTTTGGAAGATGGCTTAAGCCTCAGCACCCTACTACACTACCTACCTGAATTTGAAAGAGTTTGTGGACACCTAAGTGATTAGACATTAGTATTTGAGACTAATCAGGAGAGGAGAACTAACTCAAGTATTGATGCTATAATTTTCATTTGTTGAGTTTCATTTCAGTAGTTCAACTTTGGCATTTTGATGGTGTGCTGAAGTCTTGGGTTCTTAGAATCCTTTTTCCCTTTTCAGGGTTTTAAAGCTAAATGAAGTAGAAAACAATAGTGCCCAGCATCAGATCTCTGAAGATTTTGTCATTTTGGCCAATAGAGAGAACAAAGTAAGTCAGGAATATTTTCAAATCTTTTGTATACCACTGTCTTTCTATATAAGAGTATAATTTGCCTTTTCTAGTGGCTGAAAAGAACAGCATAATCCTATATAAAAGTCTGTTCATTTTGTCTACATGGGTAGCTGGTCTTAGCCCCATGTACATATGAGATTTGAAGAAAGTTGATTATACTGAGTTTATTTCTTGCTTATTTCTATTTCCTTTCCAGGTTTCTCTTTAAGTTTTTATTGGTAAATTACTGAACTTTGGATTTAACTAATTGTGCAAACTTAGAGTAAATTGGGATATAAATCTTTAAAAATCACATACTGTGTGATTTTTACCACTCCAGATGGGTTTTTTCCTTTTGCATACAAATTCAGAATATGAAGAAAATTATGCAGAAAGAAATTTCCCAAAGCAGATCCATTCTATTCGCTGCTGTATAAAGCAGACCTCAAAAGGGAGAGTGAAGTAACAAATCTGTAACCTTCGTATTTATTTTTGCCTATTTTAGCATTTTATCCATTAAGAACTTTACTGTAAGAAGTATTTTTTGTAATTGGAGGATCAGAAGTCTGATTCAAGATTTAACAAAACCCTGGCTGGTTTGCTCAGGGGTAGAGCATAGGCTAGGTTGTCCCAGGTTTGATTCCCAGTCAGGGCACACAGGAGAAGCAACCCTCTGTTTCTCTACCCCTCCCCATCTTCCACCTCCTTCTCTCTCTCCCCTTCCTGCAGCCATGGCTTGATTGGGTTGAGCACATTGACTGCGGCCATTGAGGATGGCTCCATGGAGGCTCTGCCTCAGGTGCTAAATATAGCTCAGATGGGCAGAGCATCGGCCCCAGATGAGGCTTGCTGAGTGGATCCTGGTCAGGGTGCATGCACAAGTCTGTCTCTCTATCTTTCTTCCCTCTCACTTGGAAAAAGAAGAAAAAAATAATAATAATTTAACAATTAAAAAAAAAAAGGATTGTGGATGCTGAAAGGTTGTTTAGTTTAACTAAATTTGTTAATATAATTTTGCTATTGACTGCATATAATAGGACTTGTCATATATATTTTTTTTTCTCTCCACATGATAGAATGAAAATTTACCCACTGTTACTGCTTCTGGACGGGTGGTAAAAAAAAAATATACCCTTCTGGATGACGACCCAGAACATGAGGTATTACTTTTGCCAGAGATAACAAAGCAAACTAGTGTGTACTTGCCCTATGGTTTTTAAATTATGCTTCTGAGACCCTGGGGTAGAGGTTCAGGGTAAGCTCCATGCAGGCTTAGTTGGTAGGGTTGTGCATACCATTTCAACCAATGCATCCTCCTTATCCTCTCTTTTCAGATTGGAATTATTCATTCCATCATTCTTCCTGCAAAAATTTTATTTGCAGGAAGATTCACAGGACTGAGATAATTTGAAAACACCATTAGCTTATTGTTTTGTTTTGTTTGGTTAATGTGTACACTTTCTAGGGAAATCTCTTAATAGAAAACTCTTGAGTTATATCCTGATGACTTTATGGGTTTTGCCTTGTTTTTTACCTACTAGTCAGGGTAATATTTGTTAATGTTCATGGGCCAGGGGAGAAGGGTATGAAGGTGTAGTAAATTGGTTCAGCTTCGGGCCTCAACTTGACATTACTAGTCACTGAGCTAATACATTTTTATCCTTTTCTTTTAAAAGAGTCATTGAAAAGACTTTTGAAATCAACCGACAGTTTTCATTCTTTGAATATATAACCATTGCATAAATACTAAAACAATTGAGACCATAAAACTATAATGTATCTGTAACTATTTCTAGGTAGAAATATTACCATAGCCTTCTAAGGATAGTTTCTGAAATTTTTAAGAAATGGGTTGGAGGTGGCTCAGTATGTGGCCACTGTCAAAAAAGAAAAAATATTTATTTATTCTTCTGAACCACAGAAATATGTTGAGAACAAAGCAAAAGTTTCCTGGCTGTATATAAAGCTATATTCAAGAAAGACTAAAATCACCAAAAGGTTACAAGAATAAAGGAGAAGGTAGTAACAAAGAGAGAGATACTCTACATCATAAGATGAGAAGACAAAATCTTTTAGCCTACCAAAGAAAAGCTGAAAGAGGTTGTGACTAAAATCCATAAAATTACTGACACTCACTCAAGCAGGCACCATTTGAAGTTTGACAAGGTTTAGATTAAGGCAAAAAGGTAAATGAAAAGGAACCATGAGTCATAAATCTATGTAAATTTTTATGTTATAGGTGGTAAAGGCAGAAAATGTAAAGGAATTAAAAAGCAATTGACCAGATGTAAGTGAAGGATTTGTATGTGGTGGGATTAAGAGAAATTTGCTGTGCCTGTCAGGATGAGTCTGTCTGTGGTCTGTCCCTGGATGGCTGGGCACAGATCCGCTGCCCTTTGAGGCCACCGGAGTCCGAGGTTATCTTCCCTGAGACATAGTTCTGGTGTTAGGCTTTTCTCCCTTAAGTCTTTACCATCATTAATCTAACTAACATCTCTTGCCTCACTCTTGTTTTGTGGGTTGGATTTCAGTTCTTAATCTTCCCGCTCAAGTATAAGCAGCAATTTTTTGCTTCCTTTAGGAACCAAGAAGGGTTAAAAAAAAAAAAAGATTATGAATGGAGTCATAAATAGTATACTTCATTTCTTGAAATGACTTGTTTTTGTCATAAGAACCTTACAAGCACAGAGAGCAAGTTCAGGTTTCCTAACTGAGCTATATGTTTAATTGTATCTGGGAACCAGTGAACACACATGTCAGAGACAGAAGTTTAATACCTCTTTTGAATTCAGGGAAGCCTTGGTTTGCTGTCATAATAGAGAATTTCAGCTCTAGTTTGGCTGAGATCTACAAAAACTTGGTTCTGCTTGTACAAATCTGTAGGATACTGGTTAGGTCTTAAAAACCTTTTGACTGGTGTTTGACTAGGCATATAGATAGAGACACATTTTTCCCTCTGTTCCTATTCATTCATTCTTTTTTCTACGTGTTTTTATAAGTAAAAGAATAAACTACAAATGTAGAGATAATCCTAAGTGAATAACTGGATTTGTCCCTCTTTTCCTCTGCCTTATTCATCTATTCCCCAAGACTTTCAAAATTGTGGACTATGAAGATGAATTGGATTTACTTTCTGTGGTAGCTGTTACTCAAATAGATGCTGAAGGGAAAGCTCACCTGGATTTCCACTGTAATGAATATGGAACTTTACTTAAAAGCATTCCACTAGTGGAGTCATGGGACGTGGTGAGTAGAGTTCATGGAATACAAAGTTGTAAAAGTTCTCTGTAGGTGGCATTTACTGAGTCAGATGTTATTATGTTTGTGTCAGTCCAAGATCACCTAGACCAATGACCACATGAAAGAGGTTATTAGACTACATGCAGGACAGAATACTGTAAGACTTTCTCCCCTAAGATCTAGAGCAGTGGTAGTCAACCTGGTCCCTACCGCCCACTAGTGGGAGTTCCAGCTTTCATGGTGGGTGGTAGCAGAGCAACCAAAGTATAAATAAAAAGATAAATTTAACTATAGCTATAGTAAGTCGTTTTATAAAGATTTATTCTGCCAAACTTACCGAAAATCTGACATAAAGTACTTGGTAAGTAATTATTATTATATGCTTTAACTTGCTGTAACTCTGCTTTATAAATTTTATAAAGTAAAGTTACTTCTCTACTTTATAAATCACTATTACTGTGGAACCGGTGGGTGGTTAGAAAATTTTACTACTAACAGAGATACAAAAGTGGACGGTATGTATAAAAAGGTTGACTACCCCTGATCTAGAGTATGTCACCTTACCAATGGCCTTAAAGATAAAGCTTTATGATATTTTCTGGAGATATGCTGTTTCCTTACCATTGTCTTTGGGTTTTCTTTCATTTTAAAAGTTTGCTAATATTTAAAAAAATAAAAATATACTGTATTAAATCCCCACAATTAATTAATAGAAACCATACCTAAGCATGTGGAGTTTCCAGGCACTCTTAGAAGCATTTGTCTACTCTTCTGAATATCATAGAATATAAGAATTATAAGAAATAGTAGACATTATTTTATCCAATTCTTATTTTATCAGTGGTGAACCTGAGAGATTTAGCAGCTTGCCCAGAGTTACACAGTAAAACAGCTGCAGTGCTGGCAATAGAATCTGTGTGTTTGGACTCCCAGGTTCAGGGCTCTTTTCATTCTTAACATTTTGTGTCATGCTTTTGTCATAACTAATCTGCATATCTACAAATAATGAAAATAAACCGTTTCTGGCAACTATTTTGCCTCCAAGTGTATAGATCCCTAACTAGCATTGGTGCTATGACATTTTAGTGACACAGGAGTAAATGTAATAAAAAGAGGAGATTCCAGCCCTGGCCAGTTTGCTGAGTGATAGAGCATCAGCCCAGCATATGGATATCCTGGGTTTGATTCCCAGTCAGGACACAGAGGAGAAGCCACCATTGCCTCTCTATCCCTCCCCCTCCCATCTCCCTCTCCCAGAGCCATGCCTTGATTGGTTTGAGCACATAGGCCCAGGTGCTGAGGATGGTCTATGGAGCCTCCACCTCAGGTGCTAAAAATAACTTGGTTGTGAGCATGGCCCCAGATGAGCAGAGCATAAGCCCAAGACGGGTGTTACCAGGTGGATCCTGATCAAGGTGTATGTGGAAGTCTGTCTCTCTATCTCCCCTCCTCTCATTTGGAATAGAAGAAAAAAGAAAGAGAGAGAGAGATTACATTTGACTATGTTTTCTTTGCAGACATATAGCCATGAAGTTTATTTTGACAGAGACTTGGTACTACACATAGAACAGAAACCCAGCAGGGTCTTCAGCTGCTATGTTTACCAGATGGTATGTGACCCTGGGGAAGAAGAAGAAACCACAAACAGAAGTTGAGAAAAAGAGTGAGATAATTTTAAATTTTGAGATATAACATATGAGACTTTTAGCCAAACACCCCAACAACTGTGTCCAGTCCTCCCTTTTATTACCTGCATAACAAGTTCTCCAGTATTTTCCAGAAAAGATCTTGTGTCCACTTCAGGTGACTCTGACTTCTTTTTAAAAACTCTTGCCATACAAGATGGTGAGACCTTTTTATGTCAAGGATTTTTAGAATGCTTTCCCAAGAGGTCTAGCATTTTAGATCTTTTAGCTAGGTGGCAACATAAATATAAAATATTTAGAACAGTTTAATTTCAGTCATTAGGGAGAAGGTCATTGATGGGGAGGTGTTCAACATGGCTCTTAGAAGATGTAAAAAAATTTGATTGGTAAGAGTAGAAGGGAAAGATAAAAAGAAAGATACAAAAATATAGAAAGAAATCCTGTGTCCTCTAGACCAAACTGTGCTTAAGGATAAGAAATGAGATACGTAATGTGAAATACTTTTGACCCAAAAATGTGTCATCACTGTTTTCTTTTTAATCTTATATATGTATCTTTGTTCTGTATTTGTAAAAATTATTTTTTCTTCCATGGATTTGTTCTCTTGGTTTGATGTTCCCATTGATTATTTGCGTTTCTATTATAGACTAATGTAAAAGATTACAAGCAAACTTTAAGTAAATATTTTCCCAATGTGTAGCCTGTTTAGCTCTTAATTATTAAAAATGCTATACTTATTTTACCATTCTTCTTATTTGTTGTGTATTCCAATTGTGTGTAGTCATATTTTCATACCTAGGCAGTAAGATAAAGGTATCCCGGGTCCCATCAATTCTGCTCCTTGTAGAAGAGAAGGTAGTTCCAGGAGAACCTTGGCAACTAACTACTTAGCTAGAAAAGACTTGGCTTTATCTTAGTTGTGAAATGAGTAGTGTTTCTACTTTGTTAGAATTGATTCTTGAATTCAGATAATCATTCTTCAGAGTGTTAAATAAAAGCAATATAAAGGAGAAAATATTTCTTTGTGCTTTCTGTTTGAGAAATCCAATTGCCTGCAATGCACATATTCAGCACATTTTTCTGATTTAGTTTCAAAAGAATAGTAAAAATAGAGGGAGAGAAAACAGCAGTAAAAATCATAGCTGATTCCAGTATAAGGTTAAAATAAGGAATGAGCCTGGCCTAGTGGCTCAGTAGATAGAGTGCTGGCCTGCTGTATGAATGTCCCGGGTTTCATTCCTAGTCAGGGCACACAGGAGAAGCGACCATCTGCTTCTCTCCCCCTTCTTTTTTCCTCTTCTCCACCTCTTTCCCTCCCACAGTCAGTGGCCCGATTGGTTCAAGCATGGCCCCAGCCATTGAGGATAGCTCCATTGGAGTGCATCAGCCTCAGGTGGTATAAATAGTTCAGTACTCGAGCATCAGCCCCAGATGGATGGATCTCTGTCAGGGTGCATGTGGGAGTCTGCCTCACTATGTCCCCTCCTCTCACCTAAAATAATAATAATTTAATTTTAAAAAGTAAGGAATTTTAGCTTGGATGATTTACATAAAAATCCTTCAATTTTGGCTTGATCCCATGTTAAGAATGATGTGAATTGGTTTGCAGATAAATTTCAAGCTTATTGTTATCAACAGGGCTGAGGAGAGAGAGGTATTAGATGTTCTAAAAGTCAAGAAATAAGTAGCAGGAGTTCATAAATTTAAAAGAAATAAAGGGAACAAACCTAAAATTATCTTTTTTGCCACAGAAAAGAAAATTGGTAACATTTTAGAATAAGGAAAAACATTTATATTTGGGCTAAAAATATAATCTTTCTGAATCTGATCCTATTTTTTATAACCATTTGGTAAAGTAGGGGTGATTACCTCATGAGCAAGACAATAAAACTATCTTTATGTATTAAATTTGAATACTTTTTTATCCACTAATTGAAAAATCCATTCTCGTTTTATGCATATTTAATAGTGCTACTATCATCCAAACAGAGAATCAATAAAGATATATTGGCCTTAAACAAAACACTAGAGCACCTGGATATGATAGACATCTACAGGACATTTCATCCCAAAGTGACAGAGTATACATTTTTCTCCAGTGTACATGGATCATTCTCAAGAACTGACCATATGTTGGGCCACAAAAACAACATCAGCAAATTCAGAAAAATCGAAGTTGTACCAAGCATATTTTCTGATCATAAAGCCTTGAAACTAGAATTCAACTGTAAAAAAGAGGAAAAAAACCCACAAAAATGTGGAAACTAAACAACATACTTTTAAAAAATGAGTGGGTCAAAGAAGAAATAAGTGCAGAGATCAAAAGATATATACAGACAAATGAAAATGACAGTACAACATATCAGAACCTATGGGATGCAGCAAAAGCAGTGATAAGAGGGAAGTTCATATCACTTCAGGCCTATATGAACAAACAAAAGAGAGCCCAAGTGAACCACTTAACTTCAGACCTTAAGGAACTGGAAAAAGAAGAACAAAGACAACCCAAAACCAGCCAAAGAAAGGAGATAATAAAAATCAGAGCAGAAATAAATGAAATAGAGAACAGAAAAACTATAGAAAAAGTTAATAGAACAAGGAGCTGGTTCTTTGAAAAGATCAACAAAATTGACAAACCCTTGGCAAGACTTACCAAGGAAAAAAGAGAAAGAACTCATATAAACAAAATCAAAAATGAAAGAGGAGAAATCACCATGGACATCATAGATATACAAAGAATTATTATAGAATTAGAATACTATGAAAAACTTTATGCCACTAAATTCAACAATCTGGAAGAAATGGATAAATTCCTAGAACAATACAACCTTCCTAGACTGAGTCAAGAAGAAGCAGAAAGCCTAAACAGACCAATTAGTAGGGAAGAAATAGAAAAAAACTATCAAAAACCTCTCCAAAAATAAAAGTCCAGGCCCAGACAGTTATACTAGCGAATTATATCAAACATTCAAAGAAGACTTGGTTCCTATTCTACTCAAAGTCTTACAAAAAAATTAAAGAAGAAGCAATACTTCCAAACACATTTTATGAGGCCAACATAACCCTCATACCAAAACCAGGCAAGTATGGCACAAAAAAAGAAAACTACAGATCAATATCTCTAATGAATACAGATGCTAAAATACTAAACAAAATACTAGCAAATTGAATACAACAACATATTAAAAAAATAATACATCATGATCAAGTGGGATTCATCCCAGAATCTTAAGGATGGTTCAACATACGTAAAACAGTTAACATAATACACCATATCAACAAAACAAAGAACAAAAACCACATGATCTTATCAATAGATGCAGAAAAGGCATTCGATAAAATACAACACAATTTTATGTTTAAGACTCTCAACAAAATGGGTATAGAAGGAAAATATCTCAACATGATAAAGGCCATATATGATAAACCATCAGCTAACATCATATTAAATGGCACAAAACTGAAGGTTTTCCCCCTTAAATCAGGAACAAGACAGGGTTGTCCACTCCACTCTTATTTAATGTGGTGCTAGAGGTTCTAGCCAGAGCAATCAGACAAGACAAAGAAATAAAAGGCATCCATATCGGAAAAGAAGAAGTAAAGCTATCACTTTTTTGCAGATGATATGACCCTATACATCGAAAACCCCAAAGAATCTACAAAAAGACTACTAGAAACAATAAGCCAATACAGTAAGGTCACAGGGTACAAAATTAACATACAAAATTCCATAGCCTTTCTATATGCCAACAATGAAACATTTGAAAACGAACTCAAAAAAATAATCCCCTTCACAATTGCAACAAAAAAAATAAAATAACTAGGAATAAACATAACAAAGAATGTAAAGGACTTATATAATGAAAACTACAAACCATTGTTAGGGGAAATCGAAAAAGATACAATGAGATGGAAGAATATTCCTTGTTCTTGGATAGGAAAAATAAATATAATCAAGATGGCCATATTACCCAAAGCAATATACAAATTTAATGCAATTCCCATCAAAATTCCAATGACATTTTTTAAAGAAATGGAACAAAATCAGATTTATATGGAACTATAAAAAACCCCGAATAGCCAAAGCAATCCTAAAGAAAAAGAACGAAGCTGGGGGCATTACAATACCTGACTTCAAACTATATTATAGAGCCACGACAATCAAAACAGCATGGTATTGGCAGAAAAATAGACACTCAGACCAATGGAACAGAATAGAAAGTCCAGAAATAAAACCACATATATATGATCAAATAATTTTTGATAAAGGGGCCAACAACACACAATGGAGAAAAGAAAGCCTCTTCAACAAATGGTGCTGAGAAAACTGGAAAGCCACATGCAAAAGAATGAAACTCGACTACAGTTTGTCCCCTTGTACTAAAATTAATTCAAAATGGATTAAAGACCTAAATATAAGACCTGAAACAATGAAGTACCTAGAAGAAGACATAGGTTCTAAACTCATGGACCTTGGTTTTAAAGAGCATTTTATGAATTTGACTTCAAAGGCAAGGGAAGTGAAGGCAAAAATAAATGAATGGGAGTACATCAGACTAAGAAGTTTTTGCTCAGCAAGAGAAACTGACAACAAAATAAACAGCCAACAAAATGGGAAATGATATTTTCCAACAACAGCTCAGATAAGGGCCTAATATCCAAAATATACAAAGAACTCATAAAACTCAACAACAAACAAACAAACAATCCAATAAAAAAATGGGAAGAGGACATGAACAGACACTTCTCTCAGAAAGAAATACAAATGGCCAACAGATATAGGAAAAGATGTTCATCTTCATTAGTTATTAGAGAAATGCAAATCAAAACTGCAATGAGATACCACCTCACACCTGTTAGATTAGCTATTATTAACAAGACAGGTAATAGCAAATGTTGGAGAAGCTGTGGAGAAAAAGGAACCCTCATTCACTGTTGGTGGGAATGTAAAGTAGTACAACCATTATGGAAGAAAGTATGGTGGTTCCTCAAAAAACTGCAAATAGAACTACCTTATGACCCAGCAATCCCTCTACTGGGTATATACCCCAAAAACTCAGAAACATTGATAAGTAAAGACACATGCAGCCCCATGTTTATTGCAGCATTGTTCACAGTGGCCAGGACATGGAAACAACCAAAAAGCCCTTCAACAGAAGACTGGATAAAGAAGATGTGGCACATATACACTATGGAATGCTACTCGGCCATAAGAAATGATGATATCAGATCATTTACAACAAAATGGTGGGATCTTGATAACATTATACAAAGTGAAATAAGTAAATCAGAAAAAACAAGAACTACATGATTCCATACATTGGTGGGACATAAAAACGAACTAAGAGACATTGATAAGAGTGTGGTGGTTATGGGGTGGGGGAGGAGGAAGATAGGAAGGGGAGGGGCACAAAGAAAACTAGATAGAAGGTGACAGAGGACAATCTGACTTTGGGTGATGGGTATGCAACATAATTGATTGACAAGATAACCTGCACATGTATCTTTGAACATATGTACCCTGATTTATTGATGTCACCCTAGTAAAAGTAATAAAAATAAATAAATTCTTTAAAAAAAATAGTGCTACTTAATATTTGAAGCTTTCAGAGCATTTTAGAGACATGCTGTGATTACAAAGCAGTTGAATAGTTTCATTGTGCTAGATATAGCCCCAAACTTCCAATTAGAACCAGGTTTTGCCTAGTTAATTTAAATCTTGAAAAAGAGAGAATAAATTAAAAATACCAGAGAAAAGAAAGAAAGCAGTGTTGTGCTGTGTTGGTTTCAAAGCAGATGAAGGTAAAGCCTACTCTGTTTCCAAGAGTGTTTCAGAAAAGGATGTCCTAAGACTTAAATTCTTGTCAGATTTTTTTCAGAGAGGTTTACTGAGTTTCTCCTCCTTTAAGTTATTGCCTTTTATGAAATGCTAGAAAGGAACTTTCTACTCATAAAGGCATCTGAGAACCAAGATTCCTATCTGCTTTTTCCATGGGGGGTGGGGGGCATACCTTTAGTCTAGGTCTGAGCTGACCACTAAGAAACTCCTAATGTCTCACCACTGCCTCATTTAAACCAGACCAGGATCCAAATGCCATATGGGCCAGGCAGGAAATGTACATAGTGTGAAAAACAGTGGGGAATTGTGGGCCATGTGACAAACCGGAGGGCTATGCCCCAGTTGAAAGGACAAGGACAAGTTGCTACTATTTAGTTTCGGGCAATATCAACATTATGTGGGAATGTGGGCTGCATACTGGTTAACAGTCTGGTTGATAAAAACATGGCAAAAGATACAGAAGATAGCAAAGAATATGGGAAATTTACAGATGACACATAAATCAGGAGATAATATAGCACCCTTCCCAGGAAAGTATAGGCTTCCCAGCTCCCCATGGTGGGTAGCACCCAGCTGCTCATTCTGCCACCTGCCAGGCATGAGACTGTCATTCTCCTGGCAGTGAAGGGAAGTTACTGTTACTAGTCTCCTACCCCACCTTAACCCTCCTCTCTTTACCTGACTGTGTTGGAGACTTTCACTGTGTGCCCACCTACTTAACAGGTGCCAGCGCCAGGCAGAAATCATTATGGGGTAACATTTTAGAGCGTTTAATGCAAGCCTGGGTAAAGCAGGGTGGCTTCTTTCAGCACATCCTTGTATTAAGCTGATAAGAGGTAATATTTCCGCATTTCACACCTTGACCTAAGGTTCTGTATTTTCACAGTATCAATGCAGCAAGATTATTGTTCTTTGATAGTCTAAAACATTTCTCACAATATTGGTGGAAAACAAAAGAAATCCTATGCTGGTTACTATTTGAACTACCTAGTGAGGAGATGATATTGTTCTATTTAAACAAATTAAGGTACTCCACATTCTTCCACCAATTGAATGTTTTGTGTTGTACATTTTTTAAATGGTAAGTTGTATTTATTGAGTGCTTTCTATCTACCAGTCATTATGATACATGCAAAATGAATTTTTTCAACATTCAAAATAAACTAGCTGAGGTATGAACTACATTATACAAGTGAGGAAAGTGAGGATTGCAGAAGTTAGTTTGCCCAGGGTCCCACACAAATAAGTTCAGGGAAGGGAAACATCCAGATTTGGCTGACAAAAACTTAAGCCAAATTTCCTCTGAAGCTCTCAAAAGGCAAAAGATGTTATTTTATCCTATATATAACATATTCACAATTATAATGTTAGGTACATAGGAAAATACTAGTTAAGTATTTTAAATTTTAGATGACTATACAAATTTGGGCAAAGTTTGGCTTATATAGAGAGATATAGTTGGCCTATTTACACATACAGTGACATGGGAGATAATTCTTCACTCAATGGTTAAAGTCATCTTTTAAAAAGATACAAAAAGTTGTACTTCTATCCTGTTTGTTGTGTTAACAAACCACCAGTATTAGTAATTACTTTTTTTTTGACAGAGACAGAGAGAGAGAGGGACAGATAGGGACAGACAAAACAGGAAGGGAGAGAGATGAGAAGCATCAATTCTTCATTGCAGCTCCTTAGTTGTTCAGTGATTGCTTTCTCATATGTGCCTTGACTAGGGCGAGGGGGACTACAGCAGAGCAAGTAATCCCTTGCTCAAGCCAGCAACCATGGGGTCATGTCTATGATCCCATGCTCAAGCCAGCGACCCCTCACTCAAGCTGGTGAGCCCATGCTCAAGCCAGATGAGCCTGTGCTCAAGCCGACAACCTCAGGGTTGCGAACCTGGGTCGTCTGCATCCCAGTCCGATGCTCTATCCACTGCACCACTGCCTAGTCAGGCAGTAATTACTCTTAATGGAACTTGGCTTCCTTTTTAATACTGTTTATGTATTTTTTTTTTATCTTTCTTAGCATACTTACATATATCATCTACCTTTAGACTTTCAGGAGCTAATTCCCTTATTCCTCCTTCTAATATTCAGTTTGAAAACAAGTAGCAGTTTGATTCTAAGTTTATTCACAACTGTGAATCTGGGAACTTCCCTGAGCGGGGTGAGCATGAGACCTATGAGGGGCATTGCAGGGATCCCATTCCCAGTAGGAGCTGTGAAACATGCTGCAGCCACTGGCCTCATGCAGAGCTGAAGGAGTAAGTTCATCCACTACTAAGAGGAAATGTGAGGGAAATACGAAGGTACTGACAACATACCAGTCCAGTTATCTATTCCATAATTCTTAAGGATGTCCCCCCAAAGTTCAGAGGGATGTAATTTTCACATGCTCCTACAATGAGTGAACACACTACATGATCCAATGAAATTAATACTATTCAATAGTTATTTTATACATTGACTATAATAGGTGACAGCAAAATAGTGATGATGTTATAAGCTTGTATGACTTATTGAGCAGTTATTAACTTTTTTCGTCTTAGGCTTTATATCAGAATTTATTGATAAAATTCTATATGAAGTCCTAAAAATATACTCTTAGCAAACTATATAGAAAACTTCTTTAATTTGTTAAAGGGTATCTATGAAAAAACTTCAGGAAACATCATACTTAATGATAAAATGTTAAAATCTTTTCCTCTAAAATTGGGAACATATTGGAGGTGTTAGCCAATATAATAAGGAAAAAAAGGATTAAAGATAGAAGACATAATAAAAATGAATTATTTAAATTCTTAGAAAATAAAATCTACAGATTAATAATCAAATTATTAAGTGAGTTTAACCAGGACTTAACCATATGCATGGGGTTAGAGGCTAAAGAGCTAAGTTCAAACCACAGAAAGATAGAACTACAGGTTTTCAGTCTAAGAAAATGAAGGCTTTGCAAACCTAATTAAAAACCCTAAGTCAACTCAACTACTGATTTGATTGAGGTGATCTGTCCTTCAATCGATCTGCTTAACTGAGGAAAGGGGGACCCAT
Source organism: Saccopteryx leptura (assembly GCF_036850995.1). Lineage (NCBI taxonomy): Eukaryota > Metazoa > Chordata > Mammalia > Chiroptera > Emballonuridae > Saccopteryx > Saccopteryx leptura. Next base: position 57,615,065 of record NC_089509.1, read on the forward strand.
CATTAGCGGACAATAACAGCTGGAGCCTTCTTTTACATACATGGTCTGTCATATAATAAAAAAATTAGACATATAAAGAAGCAGAAAAAATAATCAGTGACCAAGAGACAATACTAATAATTGAAACATCTTTTCATTGAGAAGGTTTTTAATTGAAGATTCAGCTTATTTAAAAGTTTCTAAATTACCTGGTTTCTCTTCTTGTGTCAATTTTGGAGAATTGGGTCTTGCTAGAAAACTGTCCCTTTCACTAATTTTTTAAAGTTATAATAAATTTGTTTATAATATCCTTTTGTGACCTTTTAATATCTAAGGATTCTTTGAAATTTGTTAAGACTTGCTTTATAGTCCAGTATTTGGTCAATATAGCTAAATTTTCCACTTGTACTTGAAAAGTTCTGCTTTTCTCCCCAATTTGCCTGTTCATTTCTGATGCTCTCTTATGGTTTATTTATCTTAGCGATGGTTTCCTTTATTTTCTGGGTGTGTTTTTTAATTAAACTGTAAAATATAACGTGCATATTAGAAAAAGCATAATTCAAAAAATAGCTACAAAACAACCAACCACATAACCCATCCTCCAGGTCAAGATATAGAATATTATCAGCACCCTAGAAGCCATATGTCTATGTTTTTTCTGATTACAATTCTATCCCTCCCTCATAGTGTAACCATTATTCTAGCTTATAGTAATTTTTCGGGTTTTCTTTATGAATGTGCTACCTCTGTGCCTCTCTAAAGAGAAGAGTGTTTTTTGCCTCTTTTTGAACTTTAAGTCTATAATTACATTTCATATATTGTTTTGTGCTTTTTCATTCAACATTAGGTAAATACGATTCATTTGTTTTTGTCTGTAGCTCTACCTTGTTCCTTTTGTCACATTTTAGTTGATTTTTATTATTGTATGATATTCAATTTTATCAAAATTTATTTATCCATTCTACAGTTGATGGGCATTTGGGTTGCTTTCAGTTTGAAGTCAGTTATTAACAATACTGTCATGAATGTTTTTGTAAAACATCCAGATGCACATATGCATATATTTCTCTAAGGTGTGTGTGTGTATCTTGGATTTAAATCACCGGGTCAGGTAGTATGTATACATTAAACTCTATTAGATGCCATGTGATTTTTCAGAAATATATACCAATTTACCACCCACCAGCAGTTTTTGAGAGTTCTTGTTGCCTCATTGTCTCTCTAACACTTAATAATGTCAGACTTTTAATTTTTTTTCCAATCTGATAGGTGGTTTTAAGTTGTACTTCTCTAATGACTAGAGCAGGGGTCCCCAAACTATGGCCCATGGGCCACATGTGGCCCCCTGAGGCCATTTATCCGGCCCCTGCCACACTTCCGGAAGGGGTACCTCTTCATTGGTGGTCAGTGAGAGGAGCATAGTTCCCATTGAAATACTGGTCAGTTTGTTGATTTAAATTTACTTGTTCTTTATTTTAAATATTGTATTGGTTCCCATTTTGTTTTTTTACTTTAAAATAAGATATGTGCAGTGTGCATAGGGATTTGTTCATAGTTTTTTTTATAGTCCGGCCCTCCAATGGTCTGAGGGACAGTGAACTGGCCCCCTGTGTAAAAAGTTTGGGGACCCCTGGACTAGACGTAGAGTTCCTCTTTGTCTCTATATTAGTCATTTGGAGATCACCTTTTGTGTAGTACCTGTTAAAGTCTCTTACCCATCTTTCTATTTAGCTGGTTGTTCCATCAGACTGTCATAGTAATGCTTACCAGGCTTTGCTGATTATATGCATTGCAAATATCTTCTCCTATCCTTTTCCTTTTTTATTCTAATAATACCTAATAATAATGGAGTCTTTTGAGGAACAGAAGTTCTTTAATTTTAATTTTAATCTTTACAATTGTTATAATTTGCACCTTCTTTAATAAATTCTTAACTGTCCTGGAACCATGAAGATATTCTACTACTTTTTTTCTAAGAGCATTATACTTTTGCCTTTACTTTCTGGGTCTTTATTCTACCTGAAACTGACTTTTGTGTTCCTTGTTTATTAAACTTTTTTTCCATTGCTTTTCTATATTTTCATTGTTTATGCACACTCTAACTGATGGTGGCTTGCCTTACCTTCTTGTGCATGAGCTTGATGATCTTTGATTGTGAGTTCATTGCTTGATCTTAAATCTGTGAGAGTCCCATAGCCCCAAACTGGAAAAGCTCTCCTGCAGAGAGGATGTGATTCTGCTTCTGCTTGTAGACAAGGATGCCACCATCCCAGGACCACTAAATGTTCTTGGCTTGTTCATCTTTCCCAACCATGGGTTAGCCAAAGCCTCGGTATCCTGATAACAGTGTTGCTACGTAGTATCATCATGTCTCTCAGTACAACTCTGATTTTGTTTTGGTCCTGGAGGGGCAGGGTCTTCAGAGACCTCCCCTATCTCTTAAGAAACCAACAATGCCTCAAAAAAAATGAGTCCTAGCTAAGGTATATTTGTTCCTTAGCAGAAGGATACCTATTTGTACTCAATCAATCAATAATGTATTTGGAATTCCTTAATAATATATTTTGCGTATTGCTCCAGGTCACTATATATAGAGCCTCTTGTTCTTTTATAAGGGTGAATAATGATCTATTGTATGAAATTTTTTTAACCAGTTCCCCAATAATAGACCTTTAAATTATATCTAATCATTTGTTTTTACAATGTTGCAGTATCATTTTACACCTATATAAATATATCTGTATTATAAATTCCTAGAGATAAAATTACTGGTTCACATTCCCCTCGCCCCATTAGAGAGAGGTTTATCAATTTATACTCTCACCGAAAATGTTGGAGCTTGCCTATATTCTCAAATTCTCACCAAATGCATTATAAAACTGAGAGTTTTCTATCTGATAGATGAAAATGAGATTTCACAATTTTAATTTGCTTTTTTTTTTTACTGTGAATGAGATTCAGTACATTTTCATATAGACCTAATAGAAATTTATTTTTCCTTTTCTATGAACTTATGATTCTACTCTTTGCCTTTATTGCTACTGGGTTTTCCAGGTAATTCTTACACATCCTAAAGTTTGCAGGTCTTGTTGCTTTACTGCCATATTTCTGTTCAAAGAATATTCTTTAATAAATACTGAAATATACATAGAACATTTGCTTTATGCAGTTAAAAAAACAGACCACAATACCTTTTTTGTGTGTGTATTTTTCTGAAGTTGGAAACAGGGAGGCAGTCAGACAGACTCCCGCATGCATCCGACCAGGATCCACCCGGCATGCCCACCAGGGAGCAATGCTCTGCCCATCTGGGGCGTCACTCTGTTGCAACCAGAGCCATTTTAGCGCCTGAGGCAGAGGCCATAGAGCCATCCTCAGTGCCCGGGCCAACTTTGCTCCAATGGAGCCTTGGCTGCAGGAGGGGAAGAGAGAGACAGAGAGGAAGGAGAGGGGGAGAGGTGGAGAAACAGATGGGCGCTTCTCCTGTGTGCCCTGGCCGGGAATCAAACCCGGGACTCTTGCACACCAGGCCGATGCTCTACCACTGAGCCAACTGGCCAGGGCTGACCACAATACCTTTTAACAAAGCATAGATGCAGTATTGCAATTTAGATATTTCACTGAACTCATTTCAAAGGAGAGTTTTATTGAATTTAGAGAAAAAGTAGAACTTTAAAATATACATGGAATATTAGCAAAACTGATCAAATGTTGGCCCATAAAGCAAGTCTCAAGTGTTCCAAATATTACTTTTACAAATGAAATAATATCTTATTTTTCTTACCCTTTCAAGAACCAAGCTTTACAAAGATTTATTACTACCAAGCTTTTAATCTAGTTAATGAATTTGTGAATCATTGATTTGAAATGAATTTAAGATGCAAGTCTGAAGTCCTATAAGAGATTAGATATCATGGAATTAAAGGTACATAACTAAAATGGGTAACACATTCTATTATCTCCTTTGCATTTAAAGTTAATAGCACTTACTAGTGGTATTTTTATGGTAGAAAATTAGCTTCAGCATTCATAAACTTAAATGTAGTTAAACCTTAAGACTATAAATACTAATTATTAACTTATGACATTATTAACTGAAATGAATAGTACTGCTCACAAAAATTAGGGGATCAGGGAACGTGCAGATACTCCAGTACTTTCAGCCTTTTGTACAGTGCATTTTCACCAATGAAATAAAAGTTGGTTTTGCATCTGATTTGCACAATTGAACAACTTTCTTTGACTTGTCATTTGCTTTTCTTATGTTCTTGTTTAATAAAAAAAAAAAAAATTCATTTTGAAATATCTCCTAATTTTTGTGAGTAGTATATATTCCCTTACAAGCAAACAAAGGAAAGGACTCTCATGTCTTCCAGGTTTTCCAGTTTAAGACACTACAGTATCTACTGCAGAATATCTACAGGTAAACTTAGTTCACACTCACATTGTTTCAAAGACTTTTTATGTCTTTGAGAACCTGATAACTTACATGTATTTGACCAGCAGAGTATCTTATGCTTTCTATGCTTGAGCTACTGATTGCATTATATATGATTAAACCACACAGGATTTGACAGTTCTCCTTTTGAATACATCCAAACTAACTAACTTTAACACTATGATTAGAAAATCTGAGAGTTAATCTCAAGTTACTAAATTTACAATATATATACTCTTTATCACTTGTCCTTGGAAAACCTAATAGACATTTTAACATTTGGGCCACAGGTAAATACCATTTTTTTTAGTGAAAGGAAAGAAGGCAGAGACAGGCTCCCGCCTACGCCCCGACTGGGATCCACCCAGCAAGCCTATTGGGGGATGCTCTGCCCATCTGGGGCCCTTGCTCTGTTGCAACAAGAGCCATTTTTTAGCACCTGAGGCAGAGGCCATGGAGCCATCGTCACTGCCCAGGGCCAATTCCCTCCAATCGAACCATGGCCGCAGGAGGGGAAGAGAAGAGACAGAGAAAGAGAGAAGCGAAAGGAAGAGGGGTGGAGAAGCAGATGGGCACTTCTCCTGTGTGCCCTGACTGGGGAATCAAAGCTGGAACATCCACACGCTGAGCTGACACTCTACTACTTTTTAAAAGATTAAATTATTTTAGGATGGAGGAATTGTAAAGAGATATTGTGATCTGTCCAACAGATAAATGCAGCTCAAATATACAAGACTTTTTGAGTACGTTTGATTCTAGCATTTTAATAGAATCATCAGTCTGTTCAAAGATTCACTGTTTATGTACAAAAGACCCCAGTGATAGCAATCATATAAGGAAAGTAACCTTTTATTCTTTGGAGCTGGATTTAAGTAATTAAGAAGAAATTCTGAACAACTAAAATAGTCACTCTAATGCTTATGGAGAACCAGCACTTAAAAGGCTGCCACTCCAAATTTAAGGATGATGGCAAATATTCTTGCCCCTAAAACCATACAACCCTATAGTCAATGTAAAGCATTATAAGTTTAATCTTGGAAAACTATTTAAGGCATAGATGTATTCTCATTTTCAATGTGGATGTCAAACCAGAGAACTAAATCTGGACTTTCACATCAGTATACATTTTCATAAAAGACCTTATAAGTTGAACCTGAGTGAGTCATGCAAATTAAAAAGTCATTAGTTCTTAATTACCCCAAATAGATTATTCCCAGACAGACAAATTTGGTCAAGATCTGAGTCAGCGAAAACATGAGAAAGAAATACAACTCATTTCATAGTTGGCACGTAGTATCTTTGTCAGAACGTGTTGTGATAGTGGAATCTATAACAAGCCAAATCAAGTCCTCAATTTAGTGGCTTTTATGACCTGTACATAAGCAAAGAAAGCTTTTATGATGTCACAGAAGGGAAGCCAGGAGGTTACTAGAACCTTGTTTTAGCACTTTAGACTTAAGTACTCACCTTAACACACCTTAAATGCACATTTATTACCTAGATATAGGAACAAAGGCTTAGTGGAGTTTCTGTTTGTTGTAACTTGGAACACAGCTGTACCTGGATTTGGCCTGGTTAATTGCAATGGTCTGGGATGCACTGCACTGATTGCTCTAGTTGCTGACTCCTAGAGTTAATCTGCCTACAGTTTAGAGAAGACACTGAGGGAACTGACTTAACCCATGATGGCCATAGGTAGATGTCCAGCCAGCAGACAGGACATGATACCCAAAAGCTATGGTCGCAAACAGCAGTTAAAAAAGACCAAGTCAGCAACAGGAAGATGCAACCTGGGGTAACTTAAATCTGCTCCAGGCTACCACATATAGCTGTCCATATACACTGCACAACCTTAGATGGTGTCATGTACATAGATGGTATGTCTCAATATGTAGACCAAACACAGACACTGGAAATGCAGGAAAAATAAATAAATGGTTGTCCAATCGGTATAGGGATACAGAACAGAGGTCTACCAATAGTTAGGAACTCAGAGGCAGGACTCTAGCCTAAGAAGATGGACCATAGCCTGACCTGTGGTGGCGCAGTGGACATGGAGCCAACCTGGAGTGCTAGGGCCACTGTTTCAAAGCCCTGGGCTTGCTGGGTCAAGGCACATATGAGAAGCAACTATGAGTTGATGCTTCCTGCTCCTCCACCTCTTCTCTTTTTCTCCTCTCTCTAAAGTCAATAGATATAATCTTAACAACAGCAAGAACCATTAAAAAAATTCTATCTTTAACAACAACAAAAAAAAAAAATTTAAAGTTTGTCCCCTTGGGGTGTCATCAGGGGTGATTCAGCAAGTGAGTCTGACCACCTTCCCTTGAATTTCACCTCCTCTGGATTCTTGCTGCTGCCACAGGAACTGCACTTCAGTGGTCCACTGCTCTGCCATTAAAGCAAATGTGGACAAAAATGCCGTATTTTGATTTTTTAAATAGAGTAGAAAATAAGCTGGAATTTTTACCAAAAAAGGAAATATTTAAGAAAACATAGAAAGGAACTATATCTCTACCTAGAAAATATTTATGAATGTGTGTCAGGGTTTAATCAGAAAAAAAGAACCACTATGAGTGGTATAGAGGGACTGGTGTAGAGATTAGACTATACACAGTTGTGGGAACTAGTTGTAGGACCTAGTTGTGGGAACAGTTTATGTAAGATTGAAGCCCTTTGGCTAGTGCGAGGCCTGAAGTCAGCAGGGCAACAGTTAAGAAGGGAAGATGCACATAAAGTAAGAGAGGGTGGGTTCAAACTGGGAACCTACAGGATAAGCTAAAACCAATAAGGTACAGTCATCCCTCACCATATCACCATTCACTTTTTGCAGTCTCACTGTATTGCAGATTTTAAAATAGTATATATCTAATTTTGTATTGCAAATTTTTTGCTATATTGCAGGAATTTTGTGGTATATAGGTATTTTTATATTTATTATTTTAATTTGTGGTAAAATAAGCATTTTCTAGCCTAAAATTTGAAAAAATAATAAAAAATATAAATTAAAACATGTTAAAAGAATATTAAATCAAAATAAAATACATAGTGTACAGCAGATGAGTAGACAAAAACTTGCACGTATGGAAAATGCAGCTACAGCCGCTTCTGCTTGAGCTAGTTTGCCACGTGAGATTGTACATGGCACACTATTGGCTGATGGATGGGAGGCGACCAACTAGAGCACTGTTTTCTGTATATATGAATAATAAAATAAATATAAAGTCGCTGTGTAATAACCCCCTGTAAAAAAAATGGGTATAATTTTGATTTATTCACACTGAATTGCTATTGTTGTATTGGCTGTTGTCATTTTTTTATTTGACAATCTATAGAAATAGAGGTTGGTGTCCCTGAATAAATAGTTAGGTATTGGATCAGGGGTCCCCAAACTTTTTACACAGGGGGCCAGTTCACTGTCCCTCAGATCATTGGAGGGCCACCTTATACAGTGCTCCTCTCACTGACCACCAAGGAAAGAAATACCCCTTCTGGAAGTGCGGTGAGGGGCTGAATAAATGGCCTCAGGGGACTGCATGCGGCCCGTGGGCTGTAGTTTGGGGATGCCTGTAATTGGATATTTTAAAAATTCTTCTGACACCGGTTGAAAATTGCAGCTCTAGTCTTTTTTCACATAGAGGGACTACCTGGTGCCCTGCAACATGGGAGATGAACCAATTATATCTTTGGACATGACACTGGCCGCTGTGACTGTTTTGGGACTCCAACCCTGGGTTCCATTCTGAGGGATTGACCTTTTCTCCAGGTATTTGGCAGGCATCTGGAGATTAACAATGTTAACTTTACTCTTCAGGTGAAGCCTGCGTTCCTTCCATCCCCACCTCTAGGATGTAAGCTTTATGTGGGTACTAGCCTTTGTTTTGTTGACTATTGTATATCAAGGGTCAAAAAGAATGCCTGGCACATAGTAGTCTCAATATGTTGAAATAATTTCTTCAGTATAGGGAATGGCTTGATCTTTTATAAATCACACAACATAATCCTAATTTTTAAATTCTAGGACAACTTTACTCTTTTGTCCCTCAAATTCCAACCTTATGTCATTCCCTGAGGAATGATATTGGTTAGTCAGAAATCTTGACAATGATTGGGCTGAGTTTTCTAGTCATAGAGCTTTCGTTTTCTTTTTTTAAATTTTTATTTATTGATTGATTTGAGAGAGAAAATTTGTTGTTTCACTTATTTATGCATTGGTTGATTCTTATATGTGCCCTGACTAGGGAATCAAACCTACAAACTCGGTGTATTAGGACAACACTCTATACAACTGAGCTACCTGAGGTGGGCAGGGCTAGGGATAGAGCATTCAAAGAAGTTAAAATCTTAGTAAAAGGTTAGTTCTTGAGGAAATCCCACTGGTTTGAGATACAGAGTCTTGGAAAAACACAGACCCTTGTCACTCACACTGGCTAAGCATCTGTAAAAATCATAGTTGACCAGGATATAGCAGGCTGTAGTCTTTAGATGGCAATTGTCTGAAGCTAGTCTCCTTGAAGTGGTGATTTTTAGATGACATCAGAGTAATGGCAGTGTGAGAGATACTCCTGATCTCTTCCCTTGAAATTTCAACAAATTGAACAACTGTAATGCAGTGAAGGAACCCCAGCTAGGCTCACAGGCGTGCCTGAAAGATCCATGCACTGAATGGACTAAAGGTGTGATGGGGTGAAAAGAGGGGTGGAAGATAAAACACATTTGTGGTGGGCTTTGGAGAGAAGAGAAGACAAACCTGGAGTGACTGGGTTTTTTTTTCTCTTTTGGACTACAGGGAGGAGGGAAGCTCAGGCTCCCTAGATTTTGTCTCAGGGGTATGGAGAAGGAAACTCTGGGGAGCCAGATGTGGGGTTTGTCTCTGCCACTGTCCATACTGTGAGTTGAGAAAGGCAGAATTTTGGAGGCTGGGGGTCCACACTTTAGCTTTCTCTGTCTTTGCTGAGTGCAGGCTGCAGGAAGACCATGGGAACACTAGGCATGAACCTTGCTCTGGCTACTTTGGTTTCTTTCCCCTTTTGTCCCTCTGTCTCATTGCTCCTTCCAGCAGAAAAAGATCCAGAAAAAGATGAACAAAGGCAACCTAAAGTCAGCAGAAGAAAGGAAATAGTAAAAATTAGAGCAGAACTAAATGAAACAGAACAAAAAAATACAACAAAAATCTGATTCTTTAAAAAGACCAATAAAATTGAGAAAACCCTGGCTAGATTCACTGAAGAAAAAGAGAAAGCATCCAAATAAACAAACTCTGAAATGAAAGAGGAGAAATTACCACAGACATCGTAGATATACAAAGGATCATAGTAGAATACTATGAAACACTATATGCCAACAAATTCAACAACCTATAAGAAATGGATAAATTCCTAAAACTATACAATCTTCTTAGACTGAGTCATAAAGAAGTGGAAAACCTAAATAGACCTATAAGCAGGGAAGAAATAGAAACAACTATCAGAAACTTCTTCAAAACAAAAGTCTAGGACCAAATGGCTACACTAGTGAATTCTACCAAACATTCAAAAATTTAGTACCTATTCTTCTCAAAGTCTTCCAAAATATAGGAAAAAAAAATACTCCCCAACATATTTTATGAGGCCAACACAACCCTCATACCAAAACCTGGCAAGAACAACACAAGAAAAGAAAACTACACACCAATATCCCAAATACATTTGCAAAAATTCTAAATAAAATACTAGCAAGTCAAATACAGCAACATCTTAAAAAAATAATACATCATGATCAAGTGGAATTCATTCCAGGAGCACAAAGATGGTTCAACATATAAAAATCAATCAATATAATATACCACATTAACAAGGCAAAGAACAAAAATATGATCCTATCAATAGATGCAGAAAAGGCACTCAATAAGATACAATATCCCTTTCTCTGTTTAAAACACTCAATAAAATCAGAATAGAAGGAAAGTACCTCAACATAATAAAGGCCATGTATGACAAACCATCAGCTAATATTCTAAATGGTGAAAAAAAATGAAGGCTTTTCCTCTAAAATCAGGAACAAGATAAGATTGCCCACTCTCTCTACTCTTATTCAACATAGTTCTGAAAGTTTTAGCCAGAGCCATCAGGTAAGAAAAAGAAATAAAGGGAATCCATATCAGGAAAGAAGAAGTAAAGGTATCCCTTTTAACAGATGACATGATCATGTATACGGAAAACCCCAAAGACTCCACCAAAAAACTATTAGAAACAATAAACCAATACAGTAAAGTCACAGGATACAAAATTAATATACAAAAAAATCTATTGCTTTCCTATATGCCAACGATTTTTCAAACTTTGGAAAATGAACTCAAAAATCGATTTCTTTTACAATTGCAATAAAAAAAACAAACAAAAACCCTGCGAATAAACTTAACAGGATGTGAAGAACCTATATGCTGAAAATTACAAAACATTATTGAAAAATATTGAAAAAGACACAATGAAATAGAAAAATATTCCACATTTATGAATTGGAAGTGTCAACATAGTTAAAATGTCCATACTGCCCAAAGCAATATACAAATTTAATGTAATCCCCATCAATTTCCCAATGTCATTTTTTAAAGAAATAGAACAAAAGTTACCAGGTTTGTATGAAACTATAAAAAAAACCCTGAATAGCCAAAGCAATCCTGAGGAAAAAGAATGAAGCCTGAGTTATCACACTATCTGACTTCAAATTATACTATCAAGCCACAATAATCAAAACAGCATGATATTGGCAGAAAAACAGATATGCAGACCAATGGAACAGAATCAAGAGGCCAGAAATAAAACCACATATATGTATATTGACAAATCTTTTACAAAGGAGCCAAAAACACACAATGGAGAAAAGAAAGCCTCTTCAATAAATGGTGCTGGGAAAATTGAAAAGCCACATACAAAAGAAAGAAACTAGACTACAGTTTGTCTCCCTGCACAAAAATTAATTAAAAATGGATCGAAGACCTAAATATAAGATAAGAAACAACAACTTACATTGAAGAAAACAGGTACTAAGCTCATAGACCAGGGGTTGGGAAACTTTTTGGCTGAGAGAGCCATGAACACCACATATTTTAAAATGTAATTCTGTAAGAGCCATACAACGACTCGTGTACATTATGTATTATCCAATAAAAATTTGCTGTTGTCCCAGAGGACAGCTGTGATTGGCTCCAGCCACCCACAACCATGAACATGAGCGGTAGGAAATAAATGGATTGTAATACCTGAGAATGTTTTATATTTTTAATGTTATTATTTTTTTATTAAAGATTTGTCTGCGAGCCAGATGTAGCCATCAAAAGAGCCACATCTGGCTTGCGAGCCATAGGTAGCTGACCCCTGTCATAGACCTTGGCCATAGAGAACAATTTATAAATTTGACCCCAAAGGCAAGGTAAGTAAAGGCAAAAATAAATGAATAAAATTATATCAAACTAAAAAGCTTCTGCCCAGCAAAAGAAACTGACAACAAAACAAGTAGGCAGGCAACTAAATGGGAGATGATATTTGCGAAGAACAGCTCCGATAAGGGGTTAATATTCAAATATATAAAGAATTCACAAACCTCAGCAATGAAGAAGCAAATAAATCAATTAAAAAATGGGGAGAGGACCTGAGCAGACACTTCTCCCAAGAGGACATACAAATGACCAACAGATATATGAAAAGATGCTCATCTTCACAAGCTATTAGAGAAATGCAAATCAGAACTACAATGAGATACCACCTCACACCTGTTAGATTGGCTATTATCAACAAGACAGGTAATAACAAGTGTTGGAGAGGCTGTGGAGAAAAAGGAACCCTCATTCACTGCTGGTGGGAATGCAAATTAGTACAATCACTATGGAAGAAAGTATGGTGGTTTCTCAAAAATTTAAGAATAGAATTACTGCCTGACCAGGCGGTGGCGCAGGGGATAGAGCGTCAGACTGGGATGCGGAAGGACCCAGGTTCGAGACCCTGAGCTCACCAGCTTGAGCGCGGGCTCATCTGGTGTGAGCAAAGCTCAGCAGCTTCAACCCAAGGTCGCTGGTTACTCAGTCTGCTTAAAGCCTACGGTCAAGGCACATATGAGAAAACAATTAATGAACAACTAAGGTGTTGCAATGAAAAAGCAGATGATTGATGCTTCTCATTTCTCTCCATTCCTGTCTCCCTCTCTATCCCTCTCTCTGACTCTCTCTGTCTCTGGAAGAAAAAAAAAAGAATAGAATTACTATATGACACAGCAATCCCTCTACTGGGTATTTATCCCCAAAACTCAGAAACATTGATATGTAAAGACACATGCACCCCCATGTTCATTGCAGCATTGTTCACAGTGGCCAAGACATAGAAACAACCAAAAAGCCCTTCAATAGGTGATTGGATAAAGAAGATGTGGCACATATACACTATGGAATACTACTCAGCCATAAGAAATGATGACATCAGATCATTTACAACAACAGGGATAGACCTTGATAACATTATACTGAGTGAAATTAGTAAATCAGAAAAAACTAAGAACTATATGATTCCATACATAGGTGGGACATAAAAATAAGACTCAGCAACATGGACAAAAGTGTGGGGGTTAAAGGGTGAGGGGGAGGAAAGCTCAATTTTGTTAGCTCATGCCCATTTTATGCAGAGCTTAGACCCTTTTAAAATGATCTATGCTTCTCAAATTCTGGGGGTTCCCAGGCAGTGTCTCACAGGTACTTGTACACATTTCTCCTGCCACTTCTTGGGCACTGCAGTCTTCCACTGGGCTACCGCTGCAGCTCACAGCCATCCCTGCGCCAAATCTACCTGCAGAACTAAGCTATTCATTTAGGCTGCTAACTGGCCCGGGGAGACAGCGCTTACTTTTTATTATACACTCCATGCATGCAGGAAGGTTTTTAATTAGTCACTATATTGCAATGAAGTGACCTTTTATACATTTATATTTGCCCTCTATCAATCTGAATATGCATAAGATGCACTTGAACTGATCAAACTATGACCAACAATTCTAACTCAGAAATGCTCAACTCATTATATATTAAGCTATCACCTGGAACAGAGTGATTTAAAAGAAAATAATCTGCCCCTTGTTATGCAGATGCTTGATTTTGAAATCTTAACCTATGTAGGTATCCCACATTTCCACCAGTGTAATCCTAACAGAATCCAAACCGTGAGAAACTGGAATGTTATTTCTTTGTTTTTAGCATAGCTGAGGTGAGCACGATGCATATTTAAAACAGTGAATATGATCTGAGATTAAAGGACTCCTTTCTCTCTCTGCACTATTTTTATCACTCCACTTTTTCCCCTCAACATTATAATTTTTTTTTTTGCTATATCAAATTAACAGTTATTTAGGGGAAAAATACCTTATTCATTTCACAGTTATTTTCTTAACTATTTTACTATGGACCTCAAAACTACGTCTAATCAGAGTGGTGAGAAACATGATCATACTTGCGAAAGACTCATGATTCAATTTTAGTTGCCCTTTCTGGTTTATAACTATTTATACAGGCAGGATTAAGTCATCAGAAGACATCACCAAATTGCTATCTGTAGCAGTGTGTGCAAAAGAAGGTCAGAAGAAAAGAGACCCTGTTCAAGGAAAGCATCCTAGGAATTTGTCTGAAAAACAATGAAGTTTGAGGAATGCACTAACATTCTGTCCCTAGACTGAGTTTCCAGCCTGCTGACCTACCCTACAAGTATGTCCTGGACTTAAACTGCAACATCCATCTGAATTTTCAGCCTCCAGACAGCCGTGCTCGCTTCAGACTGGACAACCTCACAATCCAAACTGGAATGAGCCAATTTATGAACCTAACCTGTTGCTACTATTTCTCCTGACTAGTAAGGATGTTGTACAGTGAAGTGGTTTTTTTGTATACTGACAAAGACTTAGTTTGTCTAAAGTCTGACATCAGAGGGAAATTATTCTGTCGGCAACCAAAGAACTTTCAGTCTGGTCCTGTACAGGTTTTTCTTCCAATTACAGCCCAATATTTTACATATGTGTTCCTCTCCCTGTAGAATTTACTTGTGCCACTAAATGTAAAAATATGTATAGACAGAATTTTACCACTGCTGAGATTCTTTAATTGTTTACTATATCATACAGTGTCTAATATATCACATTCTTAAAGCCATCCATCCGTTTATCTTCTTACATTTCAAAAATCTGGACATAAAGCCAACATATACTTATATTTAGTTTTTAAGGTGAAATTTAAATAAGTACAATAATATATAAAATCTGTATCTCCATTTAAAAAAAGATAGGAGAGCCCTGGCCGGTTGGCTCAGCGGTAGAGCGTCGGCCTGGCGTGCGGGGGACCCAGGTTCAATTCCCGGCCAGGGCACATAGGAGAAGCGCCCATCTGCTTCTCCACCCCCACCCCCTCCTTCCTCTCTGTCTCTCTCTTCCCCTCCCGCAGCCAAGGCTCCATTGGAGCGGGGATGGCCCGGGCGCTGGGGATGGCTCCTTGGCCTCTGCCCCAGGCGCTAGAGTGGCTCTGGTCGTGGCAGAGCGACGCCCCAGAGGGGCAGAGCATCACCCCCTGGTGGGCAGAGCATCGCCCCCGGTGGGCGTGCCGGGTGGACCCCAGTCGGGCACATGCGGGAGTCTGTCTGACTGTCTCTCCCCGTTTCCAGCTTCAAAAAAAAAAAATAATAAATAAATAAATAAATAAATAAATAAAATTAAAAAAAGATAGGAGAAAGCATGGCCGTTAGGGGACACAATAATCAATTCAGGAGGTGAGAGAAATGAGGCTGGGGCAACTAGAAAGGATTTGATCAGAATGGCCTTGCCAAGAGAAATGAAGGCAAAAATTAATGAATGGGACTACATCAGACTAAGAAGTTTTTGCTCAGCAAGAGAAACTGATAACAAAATAAACAGAAAGCCAACTAAATGGGAAATGATTTTTTCAAACAACAGCTCAGATAAGGGCCTAATATCCAAAATATACAAAGAACTCATAAAACTCAACAACAAACAAACAAACAATCCAATAAAAAAATGGGAAGAGGATATGAATAGACACTTCTCCCAGAAAGAAATACAAATGGCCAACAGATATATGAAAAGATGCTCATCTTCTTTAGCTATTAGAGAAATGCAAATCAAAACGGCAATGAGATACCACCTCACACCTGTTCGATTAGCTGTTATTAGCAAGTCAGGTAATAGCAAATGTTGGAGAGGCTGTGGAGAAAAAGGAACCCTCATACACTGTTGGTGGGAATGTAAAGTAGTACAACCATTATGGAAGAAAGTATGGTGGTTCCTCAAAAAACTGAAAATAGAACTACCTTATGACCCAGCAATCCCTCTACTGGGTATATATCCCAAAAACTCAGAAACATTGATACGTAAAGACACATGCAGCCCCATGTTCATTGCAGCATTGTTCACAGTGGCCAGGACATGGAAACAACCAAAAAGCCCATCAATAGATGACTGGATAAAGAAGATGTGGCACATATACACTATGGAATACTACTCAGCCATAAGAAATGATGACATCGGAACATTTACAGCAAAATGGTGGGATCTTGATAACATGATACAAAGCGAAATAAGTAAATCAGAAAAAAACAGGAACTGTATTATTCCATATGTAGGTGGGACATAATAGTGAAACTAAGAGACATTGATAAGAGTGTGGTGGTTACGGGGGGGAGGGGGGAAAGGGAGAGGGATAGAGGGTGGGGAGGGGCACAAAGAAAACAAGATAGAAGGTGACGGAGGACAATCTGACTTTGGGTGGTGGGTATGCAACATAATTGAACGACAAGATAACCTGGACTTGTTATCTTTGAATATATGTATCCTGATTTATTGATGTCACCCCATTAAAAAAATAAAATTATTAAAAAAAAAAAAAAAGAATGGCCTTGCATGCCATGCCAAGAGAGATTTATTTCTTTCTTTCTTTCTTTCTTTCTTTCTTTCTTTCTTTCTTTCTTTCTTTCTTTCTTTCTAGAGAGAGAGGGGGGGGGGAGACAGATAGGAAGGGAGAGCGCTGAGAAGCATCAACTTATAGCTGCAGCACCTTAGTTGTTCATTACTTGCTTGTTCACATGTGCCTTGACCAGGGCACTGCAGCTCAGCCAGTAACCCCTTGCCCAAGCCAGTGACCTTGGGCTCAAGCCAACAACATTGGGCTTCAAGCGAGGGATGTTTGGGCTCAAGCCAGCAACCATGGGGTCATATCTGTAATCCCACACTCAAGCCAGCAACCCTGTGCTCAGGCTGGTGAGTCTGCACTTAAGCCAGCGACCTTGGGGTTTTTATCTGGGTCCTCATCTTCCCAGGCCAACACTTTACCCACTGCACCACTACCTGGACAGGCTTACCAAGGGAGGTTTCATTAAGCCTGGTGCCACTCAAAGACTTTTAATTAGGTAAATGTACTCAGCTTTGTATTTTGGGATTATCTTAAACATTTTTTTTCAATTACAGTTGACATACAATATTATATTAGTTTCAGGTGTACAACATGAGGACTAGACATTTCTATAACTTATGAAATGATCATCTTGAAAATTCTAGGATTAGATTTTGATCTAGTATAGGGACATGCATTGCCTGGAGGAGGTAGAAGCAAGAAAACAAACTGGATGGTTGTTTGCTAATGTAGACTTGATATGAGGGCTGCTAGAACCAAAGCAGCAGCGCTAAAGCAGACAGAAAGGAATGACTTCTAGGGGGTGGAATAAACCCATCAACTGGATGTAGGAGCTAACAAGGGGAGAGAACCTCAAAAACAAGAGGTGCTCTCCCCAGTGATTTCTGAAGAAAATGGAAAGTAGACTCTCATATTGTACAAAACTGATGTTCTGTGGAAGAGTAATTTAAGGTAAAATGGATAATAGCAATCAGTACTGCTAAAAGGTAACAGTATGAGAAAGGTTGATAGGCCCTGGCCGGTTGGCTCAGTGGTAGAGCGTCAGCCTGGCGTGCGGGAGTCCCGGGTTCGATTCCTGGCCAGGGCACACAGGAAAAGCGCCCATCTGCTTCTCCACCCCTCCCTCTCTCCTTCCTCTCTGTCTCTCTCTTCCCCTCCTGCAGCCAAGGCTCCATTGGAACAAAGTTGGCCTGGGTGCTGGGGATGGCTCTATAGACTCTGCCTCAGGCACTAGAATGGCTCTGGTTGCAACAGAGCAACGCCCCAGATGGGCAGAGCATCGCCCCTTGGCAGGCATGCCGGGTGGATCCCGGTCAGGTGCATGTGGGAGTCTGTCTGACTGCCTCCCCGTTTCCAACCTCAGAAAAATACAAAACAAACCAAGAGAAAGGTTGATAGGAGGAATGTGCCTAGTAGGGAATCATTTTTCCTGTTTTCTTATTGCAGTAAGATTGCAATCAGAAGAAAAGCAATTTGATAACCCCAAGGATAAAATACAGGAACAGAAAGAGTTCCCTTGCTCAAACAAACGTACTCAAATAGAGGTAAGGATTAACACAAATGATTCCCCAGGTCTCACAACACTAAAACATTGTCAGACATTGAGGAATCTCAGTCTTCTCATGCTCAGTGAAGAACTAACATTTATTATTTTCAATTAAACCTTTCCAAAGCACCATGTTAAGAATTTATTAGGAAAGAAATATTACACAAAATAAGAAAATGGTCAAAGCAAAGAAGTAATCATAAAAGAAGATATAAAAATGGCTAGTAATACATGAAAAATGTATACTAAATTGAAAGTTATAAAATAATATCATGTTATGCTTATCAGATCAGCAGACATTTTTTTAAATATAGAAAAGTAAGGCTCTGGCTAGTTTGCTCAATGGTAGAGCATCAACTGGACGTGTGGATGTTCCTGGTTCAATTCCCTGTCAGGACACACAGAAGAGGCAACAATCTGCTTGCCTCTCTTCCCTCACCACTCCCCCCTCCACAGCCATGGCTGGATTGGTTCCAGCAAGTTGCCCTCCACCCCATGCTAAGGATGACTCCCTGGCCTCAGTTGCTAAAAATAGCTCAGTTGCCAAGCAACGGAGAGACACCCCAGATGTCACCGGGTAAGGGGCTTGCAAGGTGGATCCCTGTCCAGATGGATTCCCATCAGGGTGGGGTGCATGCAGGAGTCTGTCTCTCTGCCTCCCCTGCTCTCAATTAAAAAAATTAAAAAGTAATACCTTTTATTGGCAATGGTGTGAAGGTACATGATCATACAGTTCTGGTCAATTGCCCCAATCTTCTGGGAGGTAATTTAGCAATTTGTTTTAACATTTTAACACAGTAGTTTCATTTTTAGGCATTTGCTCTGAAGAACTAAAAATGTGTAAAATTATTTATATATAAAGACTTTTATGATGACAACTTCTACTCGTGAAACTCTAAACAGCATAAATGTCAATGTCAACAAATAGGAAATTTGTTAAATAAATCATGGCAGTTCAGCCAAGTGTTTGCCAGTAAGGACTCTGGAGCCAGACAACTTGATTTCGAATCCCAAATTCTTTCCTTCCATAGTCAAATTGCCTACCTTCTGTGTGGTTCAGTTTCCCCATCTATAAAGTGGGGTTGTTATGAGAATAAATTAATAAATGCATGGAGAGTTCACAGAACTACTCCTGGCACATCCCAGGTGATCCATAGGTATTCATAATTTTCGTGGTTAAGATGACCAGTCAATATCACTATTTAGCATGAAAAAAACTTGTACTACTCCATAGTGGTAGAAGGTGAAGGAAGGTTAATTTTCCATCCAAGAACTTGATGGTGGTAGATGGTAGTCTGAGTGTTGGGGGTCTTGTACAAAATGTGGGTGCTGGGGAAGAGAAGAGCCAAAATAGTGGAAGAAGGTATAAAAGTGGGGGACACCAGGATACTCATAACAAACAGGATCTGTTAGAGACTCTTGCCTGGCCTAAGTATACTTATAGAACACCTCGACCATGTCATCACTAAATAAAGATTAAACAATCAAGAGACAGGCTTTTTATTCTCAAGGAAGTACAATGCTCTGGACAACTTAGCATTTAACAATAGCTCTGGATTTAAAAGATATAAGGTTTCCTAGGTTGGTTTTTCCAAGGGCTATATCAAGTTCTTCAATTGTTGTTTTTTACATTCCTATCATGATAGGATGGTGACTATACTTTGTTAAGATCTGAATTTGATTTAGTTGATAGTCTTCCTCTGAGTTTCTGGGTTCAATTGTACAAAGTATACATTTAAAGGCAGAAATAAGCCTTAGAGGTCATTTGGCTTGGGGATTCTCAGTCTTGGGGTGTATGCGTTCCTTTAACAAACTATATTTCAATAAAAGAGGCAAAAACAGACTAAAAAGGCCAATAGACCTCTCCTCCAAATATTGTTTTAAAGTGCACAAAATGAGCCTGACCACTGGTGTTGCAGTGGAGAGAGCATTGACCTGGGACCTGAGGACCCAGGTTTGAAACCCCAAAGTCACTGGCTTGAGTGTGGGCTCATCTGGCTTAAGCACGGGGTTGCCAGCTTGAGCATGGGATCATAGACATAACCCCATGGTCACTGGCTTGAGCAAAGAGTCACTGGCTCAAGCTAAGCTTCCTGATCAAGGCACATATGAGAAAGTAATACTGGGGAACAAATTTTTTTTTCATTTTCTGTTGCATGAGGTTTTAGAACTGTTTCTATATATTTCTGCATTGCTGATTCCAAATCTGAAATCGTTTTTTGGTGCATGCTCTAGTTTTTATGCAATTTTAATTTCTTTTTGTTACAGTTAATGGCATGCATTGGTTTTTAAATTGGAGTTAAAGGGCAATGACTCTTGGATTGAACATAACCACAAGGCAATTAATGTTTTACAGACATCACTTTTACATAATTGTAGTTGTTTATAAATGTAAAAAATTATTATCTGATAAAAACACCCTCTTATTTTGTTTTAAGATTGAATCATGGCTTCTTCGAGTAGGCTTAAATGTAAGAATAGTCCTGACACCTTCTGTTATATATGTGGCTGTTACACACTTCAATGTCAAAGGCGCAATACTTCATCATTTGTGACACGTGCATATATTGCCTATTTTCAAGTTCCCCCTGGCAATCAAGACAAGAATTGGGCTCCTCATATTGTGTGTCATAATTGTGAGGAAATGCTTCATGACTGGACAAAAGGAAAATGCAAAGGAATGCCTTTTGGTATTCCCATGGTTTGGTGTGAACCTAAGGACCACAGCAGTGACTGTTATTTCTGTCTGATCCATACAAAGGGCATCAGCAAGAAAAAACGGCATATGATCACATATCCTAATATTCCTTCAGCAATATGACCTATCCCACACTCTGAGACACTCCCGGTTCCAGTTTTCAATGGTTTTATTTCTTCTAAGGATGAAGAAAGTGAACATGGTGATCAAGTGTATTTTGATAAGATGCATGAGGAAATGGTTGTAAAATCTGAAGGGTCTTCTTCTGATGCTAAGCAGTCATTAACCCCTCAGCAGTTTAGCCAACCTGAATTAAATGACTTAGTAAGAATGACATAAAAATTGTCCTCAACTTTCTAAAGTATGAGGAACTTAACTAGATCATTTGTATGGATCTTAAAATGGTAAATTTCCTGGTAGGACAACAGAGAGGTTTCACGAAGTATCCTTGCTTTCTGTGTTTGTGGGACAGCCGAGCTCGGGAGAAACACTGGACACAGAAGGAATGGCCGAAAGGTGAAGCTCTGGAAGTAGGGATGCAAAATATTGTGAATGAACCTGTAGTTAATTGAGACAGGATCATTTTTCCCCCACTTCACATCAAACTTGGCTTAATGAAGCAGTTTGTTCAGGCTTTGAATAGAGAAAGTGAATGCTTTCAACATATTATTTCTGCTTTTCCTGCCTTGTCTTTCGAGAAGATAAAAGCAGGTGTATTCAATGAACCTCAAATTTGAACCCTCAGCCCTGGCTGGTTGGCTCAGCGGTAGAGCGTCGGCCTGGCGTGCGGGGGACCCGGGTTCGATTCCTGGCCAGGGCACATAGGAGAAGCGCCCATTTGCTTCTCCACCCCCCCCCTCCTTCCTCTCTGTCTCTTTCTTCCCCTCCCGCAGCGAGGCTCCATTGGAGCAAAGATGGCCTGGGCGCTGGGGATGGCTCCTTGGCCTCTGCCCCAGGCGCTAGAGTGGCTCTGGTTATGGCAGAGCGATGCCCGGAGGGGCAGAGCATCGCCCCCTGGTGGGCAGAGCGTCGCCCCTGGTGGGCGTGCCAGGTGGATCCCAGTCGGGCGCATCCGGGAGTTTGTCTGACTGTCTCTCCCCGTTTCCAGCTTCAGAAAAATACAACAACAACAACAAAAAAAATTTGAACCCTCATACATGATAAAGAATTTGCCAGAAAGATGAATAAGGAGGAGAAAGCAGCATGGCAGTCTTTTGTGGCAGTTACAAAGAACTTCCCTGGCAACAAAAAAGCAGAAAACCATGAACTTCTGGTTCAAAGGATGCTGTTGGCTTTCTGCAACATTGGATGTAACATGAGTGTTAAGATTCACTTCCTGAACAGTCACCTTTGATAAGTTTCCCGAAAATCTTGGAGCTGTTAGTGATGAGCAGACTACTGCTGGAGCATCAAATGAGATTGTCCTCAATAAGTACTTAAATGCAAGAGCTACAAACACAAATTTTTGCCTGAATAGAATTTAAATAAGTTTTGTGCAAATTTTATGATTAAAATAAGTGTTTTAATATGTTCTATTTCAAAATTGTAGACAAATTCTGATGCAATCATATCTTTTAGTGTATTAATGTATTTTACTGCATTATATAAATTATTATATTTTCACAAAGATGATTCCCAAGAAGACATTCTACTTCATTATGTTAAAATAAATGTTGAAAGTTTTACAATAAGATGAAAACCTAAAATCTTGAACTGCAAAAAACCTGTAGCTTACAGAGAAAAACTAATGTCAGATTTGAGATCAGCACACTTGAATTAGGTAAGAACATGTGTTTTTGTGGATGCAACAAAAATTTTGTTCCCCAGTGTAATCAATGAGCAACTAAAGTGCCCAACTATGAGTTAATGCTTCTCATCTCTCTCCTTTCCTGTCTCTCTCTGATGCATGCTAAAAAAAAAAAAAAAAAAAAAAATCAAATCAATCAATAAAACTAAATTTTAAAATACATAAAATGAAAAAAAAAGAATTACAAAGGAAACCAATTCCAATTAAAAGAAGTTAGCAGTTTTTAAAAACTGAATTTGTGATATAATGATATACATGCTTCATTATTGATGCATTAAAATCTAGCTACAGGTCTAATAATTGCTGCTCCTCTGAAGAAACACTGAGCATAAATGATAAATTGAGATATCTACAACAACTCTTAATGGGACAAGAAAATTTCAGTGATTTGTACTGGTGAAAAAGTCATACCCACTGGTGAGGTTTGCATTTATGAGATAATTAAAGAAATTGCTTAATTTCAGTTATAAGTTAATGAAAATGAAGGTGCAATTTTTTTCCCAGTTCACATTCTATCCATAGATACGAGGTTAAGAACCCTGATCTTAAGTGTATGAAGTGCTCCTGTCACAGATTAGCAAACTGTAACTCATGTTTTGGTCCCTGTAAATTGTCCTATTACACATACAGCAAGCTAGTAGCAGATTGAAGACCAAGAAGAGTGTATATTCCCTCATTCCAAACTGCTTCCTATTGACTAAAATCTCAAGGATCTAGGCTTAGAAGCAAAATATAAATAACAGAAGCCAAGCGAAATTATTTTGGAACAAAAGTAAAATTTGGACTTATACTAGTAGGTGTTCTGTTTAAAAGGAGCTTTACCTGCTAACAGAAATTATAACCAAGGCTTCCTGAAATCCAGTAAGGTCTGTGTAAGCTGTTTGCAGGTAAAATTTGTTTCACCAAATATGTGGCCAATTAAGAGAGCCTCTCTAGTCTACTTTCAGAGTTCTTTTCTTTTCTTTTCTTTTTTTTTTTTTTTGGACACACATGAGTCTTTCATACTTCAATAAGGTCTCTTTTTCTTTTTTTGAAGGAAGTCAGTATTGATGTATTTCACAAATAAGAATTAGTTGGGAAATATTAGTACCATTTAATCACCACAGGGGTGATTTATATAAGATATACTGACAGAGAAAAAAAAAACAGTAAAAAAAATTATAGCACTTTGCATTTTTAAAATAGCGCCTGCTAAAGAAATTTGTGTGTCAAAATTTGAGACACTGTCATATATTCAGTGCTTCAAAAGTTCATGGACAACAATGAATTAAAAGGCATTTTTTAAAATCTAGATTTTCACTACTTGAAAAATAGTTCATGGCAGCATGGTTACTAAGACTCATCCTAGCTGATAAGGAACGGTTAGTGTTGGCACCGGAGAATCCTACTTGCAAATGGTAGTGAAGGGGTCAGTCCAGAGGACGTATTTTGGTCAGGGCTGTCTTGCCCTCCAGCCTTCTGTGGTTAAATGGTGGTGCACTCACCTAAAAACAGGTTTTGGACCACAAGCTCTGACTTAATCAGGAGGCAGTCTGGATGCAACTTCTCATGGTTTGAAATATAGAAGTCCATTTCTGCTTCATGTGAAAAGAATAGTGTCAAAGAGTGGGATTACCCAGTAAATAGCTCACTAGTCATCTTTTCACTTTACCTCTACAGTTTTTAACAAGAGCATCCTGTGTTTGTGCATATGGGGAAAGCTGGGCTTGAAAGGATATGTTAAAAAGGGAGTAGCATTTGTGACTGTTTACAACAAACTCACAAGTTTGACAATGGTTCTGCAAAGTCAGCCTGCTAAGATGCTGACATATTAGCCTCCCTTCTTACTCACATGCTTCGGGTTCCCGTCTCTGCCTCTTGCCCTCCAGCCCACATAATAGACTTCTGATTGGAAGTTAGTAGACATGAGAATTCAGTGTTGGCACATGGCTGAAAGATGTGGCAAAGGAACAATAGATTATCTAGTAAACAATAAAACAAAGACAAACAAACAAACAAAAACACTACCCACTCACAATGACTTTCCCAAGCCAACAATGTAAGAAATTATTTCAAGAACCAAGTCATCACTTGCTTCTGCTGGCCCAGTATATGTGGATATTGCTCTGAGCATTTGGAAAGGTGGTTAGCCGCCAATATTAGGGTCCAGACTCTTATCATCCTGCTCCACCTATCTCCACACCCGGTGCTCTACTTTCCAGAGCCCTTGAGATAGGACCCAAGGGAAGATGCTTGGGCTTGCATTAAAACCACCTTGCTGCCAGTGGAGGTCTGATAGGATGCAATAGTTGTTACTAAGAAAAAGTACTTTTGCAAAAGGGCAGGTTAGGAGGTAACATAAATACTATTTAGAAAAACTTAAAGCTATCTGCTTAGCAATACCCAAAAGGCTGAGGCCACCCAGGGCACAATTTGGTCCATGGACTACTGAGTAGAAGAGACGGCTAGTGTGAAGAGACAGCCTCCTGCCTGACTCGTGGGAGCACTCATCCACTGTTTTCATCTGGGGCAGTGTGAAAGCCAGGCTGCATTCTTGCATAGCAAAGAGAACAGTAGATCCGGAGAGCAATGAGGAAGGCAATTGGAGCAGGCTTAGTCAGCCATAGGACCAGTACAGGAAAAGAGAAAGGAAGATCCCACAGCAAATAAAGGTGGTTAGTGAGAGGATTCCTTCCACCTCGTACAGAAGGGTGTGCGGCTGCTTTAGCTGAATCAGAATTCTGCCCAGCTACACAAAGGGAGTGCTCAGTTCTGCCAACAAAGAAGTCCCCCAGGTCTCCCCTAGGCCTCTGTGCAACTGGCACAAGGGCCAACAGAATGACCACATGGTGCGTTATCATGAGGCAGTTTTTACTTAGGAAGTTTTGAAAAATGGTGAGGGAGTGTCTGCGGTTCTGTTCTCTGGTTCAGTACCATTCACAGAGGTACACGGTATAGGTGTCGTAGACCATACATGGACTCAAAAACCAGACATAGTCTCCGGCAAGCCAGTGCCTGTCACTTACCATGTTTCTACAGTAGCGGATGATGTCGACCCCGACCCGGTGGCCAACACAGCCTGCGCTGAAGAGAGCGCCCCGGTGCGGATCATCCCGCAGTCCGGGTCAGGCTATTCTGGGCATGCTCCGTGCAGTCCCAGGTGCAGAGCACGAAGGGCTGGAGAAGAAGAAGGCGCCCAGGCCAGCGTCAGCAGCATGGGTGCTCAGGACTCAGCGCCTCCCTCCGTGCCCTGTGGCTCCGGTCTACCTTGCTTGGCTCCTTAGTAAGATGAGATTCATGAGCCAAAATTTTGGAAATCTAGTTCTGAGACGCTCTGACTGTGAACACCATTTAAAAAGGTGCATCAGTGACAGGGAGGACTGTAATTAGAGCACTTATACCTGTTATTACAGAGCTAAACAAAGAAGCACCCAATAAAAGTTCTCTGAAGGTAAATGATGTTGTTGGCTACTCATTAATTATAGTATCACCCAGGTCTTCACATAACACAATGTCCCGCATACATATAAAAGCTGGTTTATATAGAAGAAAGCTTGATTATGAGAATAGTGTTCCAGAGCATTCCTTCCCTTGCTAATTCTCTAATTTTATCTGAGGCTTTCCAATATAAACTTCTAGTCAGTCTGTTAGGCCATGAATGTGTTTTTAAAGGCCTTTCCTCTGTCAATAATTGTTCTAGGTTGTAGTAACTATATATTTTTTCTGTATTTTTTATGCTTTTGGGTCCTATGGACTGGGAAAACTACTACCCCTTTTAGAGTTAACTAATTCCTAGAGTGATGGTTTTCCTGCCAGAATGCCTTTGATATGCAGAACAACCAATTCTGAGTCCATTCCCCTACCTAACTCCTTTTATGAAATATATACAGTCTGAGACATCAGCCCCTGATTGAAACACTATAGGACCAGGTACCAGGAAATGTGGACCACACTGTTACTCAAGAGTCCATTGGAATTATTCAAAATACCCAGTTATAAGTTTGTTCCACTTACTTACCTTGTATCTGCCATTTCTTCTCTCAGAAACTACAATAAAGGCTCCTGCCAGCAGTTCCTCTCTCCCTGCCTTATCATCTCGTGTAGGACCATTCCTGTGTGGCAGTGCATGGCATGCTATGCCTCCTGTTTCCACGGGACTATGAGTACTAAAAAATAACTTCATCCCTTATGGCAAGCATTTTTGTGTCCGTGTGTTATCCTACAACTGCTTTAAAAAAATTCCAGCACATTCTTTAGAACATATCGTATTTCCCCATGTATAAGATGTACCTTTTTCCAAAAAATTTGGGGTCTAAAAACTGAGTGCATCTTATATAGTGTTTGTAGAAGTGTGGCATTTCAAATGCCATAGATGGAACTAAGCACAAGGCAGTATCTGAAGACAATGATCCATCATCAGACACAGATGAGGACAAGCTAATGGATGGGAGTTTTGACAGTGATGAGGAGTTGTATAAATTTTATGATGAATAAAACTTGAGTTCAATAACTTTATGTAATACTTTTTCTTTCAAATGTCAGGCCCCAAAATTAAGGTTTGCCTTATACATGGAAGTGTCTTATACATGGGGAAATATAGTAGGACCTGGAAGAACAGCAGCAAATAATACGGACCAAATTCTCACCTTGAAGGAACATATATTTTAATATAGGATGCTAACCTAACAATAAAAAGCCAAAGTGAGAGGCAACAAACATTTATTTGAGATCACAGAATTGTAATTCAGGGGCACAGATACAGGAGGAAACATGAATTAAGTCCCAATTATAGGGTGAAAGCAAGAGGCTTTTTAATGACAAGAGGAGAGGAAATAATTACACAAAAAGAAGAAAAAAATTTCTACTGGTGTTAATAAACTGAGTTACTCTATAGCTACCTACCACTGATTGCTGATTTCATCTTCAGAAAGAGTGTGCATAATCATCAGTCCTGATGGTCACAATATCTGCTTTCCTGTTAGTTTTACCAACAGTTGTTTGGAAGACAATTTGGTTTGGCCCAGTTTAAAAGTTATTTTGCCCATCTCAAGCATTCCAAAGTTTCAAAGAGCAAGATGTGCAAGCAGTTCTGGTATGGCTGCTCTGGCTCTTTTTAAAAATGGTTCCACCAGGCCCTGGCCGGTTGGCTCAGCGGTAGAGCGTCGGCCTAGCGTGCGGAGGACCCGGGTTCGATTCTCGGCCAGGGCACACAGGAGAAGCGCCCATTTGCTTCTCCACCCCTCCGCCGCGCTTTCCTCTCTGTCTCTCTCTTCCCCTCCCGCAGCCAAGGCTCCATTGGAGCAAAGATGGCCCGGGCGCTGGGGATGGCTCTGTGGCCTCTGCCTCAGGCGCTAGAGTGGCTCTGGTCGCAACATGGCGACGCCCAGGATGGGCAGAGCATCGCCCCCTGGTGGGCAGAGCGTCGCCCCTGGTGGGCGTGCCGGGTGGATCCCGGTCGGGCGCATGCGGGAGTCTGTCTGACTGTCTCTCCCTGTTTCCAGCTTCAGAAAAATGAAAAAAAAAAAAAAAAAAAAAAAAAAAAAAAAAAAAAAAAAAAAAAAAAAAAATGGTTCCACCAGGTCCTGGCCAGTTGGCTCAGTGGTGGAGCATCGGCCTAGCATGCAGGAGTCCTGGGTTCAATTCCTGGCCAGGGCACACAGGAGAAGCGCCCATCTGCTTCTCCACCCCTCCCCCTCTCCTTCCTCTCTGTCTCTCTCTTCCCCTCCTGCAACCAAGGCTCCATTGGAACAAAGTTGGCCCGGGTGCTAAGGATGGCTCTATGGCCTCTGCCTCAGGCTCTAGAATGGCTCTGGTTGCAGCAGAGCATCGCCCCCTGGTGGGCATGCCAGGTGGATCCTGGTTGGGTGCATGCGGGAGTCTGTTTGACTGCCTCCCAGTTTCCAACTTCAGAAAAATACAAAAAGAAAATGGCTCCACCAGTGTCAACTTTTCAAAAGGGTTTATAAGTTTGCATGGGAATAAGGGCTCTAAAATAAATAGAACTGATGAGGGTTGGGGAGAGATGAGAAGTGGTGGTGGTGGGCAGTGGGGGTGAAACACAGGGAAGACATCTAACATGAATTGTCCTGGTGTTACTAATCATTGAAGCACAGGATAAGAAGAAATTATCCCTATCTAAAATACCTTTCTGGTCAGAGTAATGGTGGCATGAGAGATACTCCTGATCTTTCCCCTTGAAATTTCAACAACTTGAACAAGTATAACACAGTGAAGGAACCCCAGTTGGGTCTCAGGCATGCCTGAAAGATCCACACACCAAATCGACTAAAGGAGAGAAGGGTTGAAAAGGGGGGCAGAAGATAAAATGCACTTGAGGTCTACTCTGGAGAAAAACTGGAGAGACGAGGTTCTTTTTCTCCACTGGACAACAGTGAGGAAGGAAGTTTGGACTTTTTGGTTTTTGTCTGATGGGGATATGCAGAGAGAAGCCTGGAGTGACTGGGCCTCCTGCTGGAAGGAGCAGACAGATTGAGGGGCAGAGAGGGAGATACTAAACTAAAGTGGCAGTAGAATGAGGGGTCACAGCCAGTATTCCCATGGTCAACCCGCAGCCCACACTTGGCACAGAGACAGAGAAAACCAAACTGTGGTCACACAACCTCTCAGATCCCACTTTCCTCATCTCATGGGTACAGAAAGTGGCAGAGACAGACCCCAAAGCTAACTTTCCAGAGCCACTCTCTTCCTTGAAGAACAGAGGTGCTCTGCGTCTGGTCTCCTGGTCTGTTGAGATGTGGGAAAGAGCACCTGGAGATCACCATTGGTAAATCTGTAAAGCCATAAAGCTCTCACAACACATCCTACCCATCAATATGACTGTGGCCCTGGCTACATCATTGTGACAGCAATGTCTCAGTGAAGGTCAGCCCAAGAATTTCACAGAGCTAAAACTTGTAATACAGTGACATATACTGAAAGAAAACAGTAACCTCTCAAAACTGAAATTTTTTCCCTCTCTTTCTTCCCTTTCTTTTCATCTTTCTCTTTTGATTTCATTTTCTTTAATTTTTATATTTTTATTCTTATTTTGGGGAGGTATTTTGTTTGTTTTTGTTTTCTTTTTGGTTCTTATTCTGTTTTCTGTGGTTTTTCTATTTTACTTGTCATAATTTTCTTAATTTTTATTGTATTTTTTATTTTCATTTCTCATTTTCTTAGTTTTTGGATTTTGTTGTTTATTTGTTTTTTTTTGTTAGGTTTCTTAACAACACCACCCACAAATGCCATCAAGGAAGAAGAAATCAAAATCCATGGCTACATAAGACAGAGACATGGCTCAGGAAGAAAATGAAAAATCTCAATCACATGGAAACTTGGGAGTTAAATGATAGAGAATTCAAAATTGAAGTTCTGTAAATATTTATTGAGATGCAAGAAGACACCAATAGGCAACTTAATGAGCTCAGTAAACAAATTAATGAACAAAACAAATACCTCACCAAGGAGATTGAAACTTTAAAAACAGAGGTGAAGAAGTCAGTACATGAATTGAAGACTGAGGTAGGAAGTTTAGCTAATAGAACAAGCCAGTAGAGGATAGAATCAGTGATATCAAAGACAGGCAACTAGAAATGCTACAGAGAGAAGAGGAGAGAGATTTATGAATTTAAAAAAATAAGAGAGCTCTACAAGAATTGTCTGACTCCATCAGAACAAGCAATATAAGAATAATGGGTATATAGAAGAAGAAGAGAGGGAGAAGGAAATGGAGAGCTTATTTAAACAAATAATGGATGAGAATTTCTCAAGCCTGTGGAGTTAGATCCTCAAATCCAAAAAGCAAATGGAATGCCAAGTTACCTCAAGCCAAACAGACTTTTTCCAAGGCACAATGTAATAAAATTGTCAAAAATCAGCGAGAAAGAAAGAATCTTCAAGGCAGCTAGGGAAAAATAGAAAATAACATATAAAGTAAGGCCCATTAGGTTATCATTGACCTTCTCAGCAGAAACTCTACAAGCCAGAAGAGAGTGGACCCAAATATTTAAAGTATTGAAAGAAAGGAAATACCAGCCAAGAATACTATATCCATCAAGGTTATCTTTCAACTACAAAGAAGAAATAAATACCTTTGCAGATATACAAAAGCTGAGGGAATTCATCACCAGAACACCCCTACTGCTGGAAATACTCACGGGGGTTATTCAGCCAGAAACAAAGAACAAAACAAATAAAAAAATACAACAAGTATACTCTGTGACAACAATAACATAAAAAGGGAGAGGATAAAGATCTGCAGTAACAAAGAAGGATGGAGTGCAGAAGCATTCATAAAGCAAAGAATTCTTGTGCATATGACAATTTTTCTCTTAATAACCTAATGGTAACCACCCACTATGAAGCCACTACCAAAAAACACAGCTTAAAAAAAGAAGAAACAGTGGAAAGAAGTATGAATATCACCAGACAAAAACAACTGACAGAAATATAAGAGAAGAACCAAACAATACACAGAGCTTTCAGAAAACAAAACATAAAATGGTTATAGGAAATCTTCAAATGTCAATAATTGCCCTAAACTTAAATGGACTGAACTTACCAATAAAGAGGCACAGAGCAATAGAAGGGATCAAAAAGCAAAAACCAATCATATGCTGCCTTTAAGAGACACATCTAAGCTGCAAGAACAAAAGCAGACTCAGAATGAAAGGTTGGAAAATGATTCTCCAAGCAAATAATACCCAAAGAAAAACAGGTGTAGCCATACTCGTATCTGACAATGCTGACTTCAAGACAACAAAGGTAATCAGAGACAAAGATGGACATTTCAAAATAAGAAAGGGAACATTGTATCAAGAAGACATAACACTTCTTAATTTATATGCACCAAATGGGGGAGCACCAAAATATATAAGATATCTACTAAATGATCGAAAAATAGAAGCAGACAAAAACACAATCATACTTGGAGATCTCAATACACCATTAACAGTTTAGATAGACCATCCAAACAGAAAATCAATGAAGAAATATTGACCGTAAATGACTCAGGACCAAATGGACAATAATATACATTTATAGGACATTCCATCCAGAATGTTAGATTATACATTCTTTCCTGTGTTCATGAAACATTCTCCAGGAGAGACCGTATGTTGCACCACAAACCTAACATCAACAAATTTAGGAAGATTGAAATGTACCAAGCATATTTTCTGACCATAAGGCTTTGAAGTTAGAATACAACTGCAAAAAAGAAGTAAAGAAACCCACAAAAATGTGTAAGTTAAACAACATACTTCTTAAAAAATGACTGGGTCAAAGAAGAAATAAAAGCAGAGATCAAAAGCTATATACAGACAAATGAAAATAACAACACAACATATCAAAATTTCTGGGATGCAGTGAAAGCACTAATAAGAGGGAAGTTTATATCATTACAGGCTTATATAAAGAAACAAGAGAAATCCCAAGTAAACAACCTAACATCACACCTTAAAGAACTAGAAAAAGAAGAACAAAGGCAACCCAAAGTCAGCAGAAGAAAGGAAATAGTAAAAATTAATGCAAAACTAAGTGAAATAAAGAACAAAAGTACCATGGAAAAAATTAACACAACAAAGAACTGGTTCTTTAAAAAGATCAATAAAACTGAGAAAATCCTGGCTAGACTCACTAAGAAAAAAAGAGGAAGGACTCATATAAACAAAATCTGAAATGAAAGAGGAGAAATTACCACAGACATCATAGATACACAAAGGATTATAGTAGAATACTATGAAACATTATATGCCAACAAATTCAACAACCTAGAAGAAATGGATAAATTCCCAGAACTATCCAATCCTCCTAGACTGAATCACAAAGAAGTGGAAAACCTAAATAGATCCATAACCAGGGAGAAAATAGAAACAATATCGAAAACCTCTCCAAAAACAAAAGTCCAGGACCAGATTGGCTACACTAGTGAATTCTACCAAATATTCAAAGATGATTTAGTACTTTTGTTTCTCAAAGTCTTCCAAAAAATAGAAAAGCAATACTTGTTAACACATCTTATAAGGCCAACATAACCCTGATACCAAAACCTGGCAAGGACAACACAAAAAAAGAAAACTACAGACCAGTATCTCTAATGAATACAGATGCAAAAATCCTAAACAAAATACTAGCAAATCAAATACAACAAAACATTAAAAAAATAATACATTATGATTGCCTGACCAGTAGGTGGAACAGTGGATAGAGCGTTGGCCTGGGATACAGAGGACCCAGGTTCAAAACCTTGAAGTCACCAGTTTGAACGCGGGCTCATCCAGCTTGAGCACAGGCTCACCAGCTTGAATGCGGCATCACTAGCTTGAGCGTGGGATCATAGACATGACCCCATGGTCACTGGCTTGAGCCCAAAGGTTGAAACACACCCTAGCCCTGGCCGGTTGGCTCAGCGGTAGAGCGTCGGCCTGGCGTGCAGGAGTCCCGGGTTCGATTCCCGGCCAGGGCACACAGGAGAAGCACCCATCTGCTTCTCCACCCCTCCCCCTCTCCTTCCTCTGTCTCTCTCTTCCCCTCCCGCAGCCAAGGCTCCATTGGAGCAAAGATGGCCCGGGCACTGAGGACGGCTCTGTGGCCTCTGCCTCAGGTGCTAGAATGGCTCTGGATGCAACAGAGCAATGCCCCAGAGGGGCAGAGCATCGCCCCCTGGTGGGCATGCCGGGTGGATCCCGGTCGGGTGCATGTGGGAGTCTGCCTGACTGCCTCCGCATTTCCAGCTTTGGAAAAATGAAAAAAAAAAAAAAGAAACACACCCTAGCTTAAGTCACTTATGAATCCAAACATAGTTGTCAAGTCATAATCTAGAACATAAAAACATAACTACGCCACAGAAAGAGGAAAAGGGCATAAATATACTATACTGTAAACCAGTGGTAGTCAACCTAGTCCCTACCGCCCACTAGTGGGCGTTCCAGCTTTCATGGTGGGCGGTAGCGGAGCAACCAAAGTATAAATATAAAGATAGATTTAACTATAGTAAGTTGTTTTATAAAGATTTATTCTGCCAAACTTAGCAAATATCTGACATAAAGTACTTAGTAAGTAATTATTATTATATGCATTAATTTGCTATAACTCTGCTTTATAAATTTTATAAAGTCAAGTTACTTCCCTACTTTATAAATCACCATTACTGTGGAACTGGTGGGCGGTTAGAAAATTTTCCTACTAACAGAGATACAAAAGTGGGCGGTAGGTATAAAAAGGTTGACTACCCCTGCTGTACACTATACTGTAGTAACAGAAAAAAAAAGAGTTGAAAAAAATCCTTACTGTTATTCCTGTGGTTGGTTTGTACACTGGAAGGGGCATTGGAAGGTGGGAGAGAGTGACCTATTGGGAGGAGGAAGCTGGGGAGGCAGGAGAATCTGCAGAAGGTGCTGGAGCTATTGGGTCAGGTGAATCAGGATTGCCTAAGGAACATGCAGGAGACGCTGGAGGCAATTTCACTTGTATTACAGGTGTTTCATCTTGAGAAGCAGCTGATGTAGACGGTACAGGATTTGTTGTAGGCCTCTCCACCTTCTTAAAGAATTGGTCCAGGCTAGTCTGCAAGGTCGACGACTTCTTTTCTTCCAATATTTGCCAAGAGCATTGCAAGGCATCCATAACATATATACACTGAAAACTACAAAGCATTATTGAAAGAAATTGAAAAAGACAAAATGGAATGGAAAAATATTCCATGTTTGTAGATTGGAAGACTCAATATAGTTAAAATGGTCATATTACCCAAAGCAATACACAAATTTAATGCAATCCCCATCAAAACCACAACGTCATTTTCTAAAGAAATAGAACAAACAATCACCAGATTTTTTATGGAATCATAAAATACCACAATTAGCCAACGCAATCCTGAGACAAAAGAATGAAGCTGGAGGCATCACAGTACCTGACTTTAATTTATACTATAGAGCAGTGGTCCCCAACCCCTGGGCCGCAAACCAGTACTGGTCCGTGGGCCATTTGGTACCGGTCTGCAGAGAAAGAATAAATAACTTACATTATTTCCCTTTTATTTATATTTAAGTCTGAGCGATGTTTTATTTTTAAAAATGACCAGATTCCCTCTTTTACATCCATCTAAGACTCACTCTTGATGCTTGTCTCGGTCACGTGATACATTTATCCGTCCCACTCTAAAGGCCGGTCATGAAAATATTTTCTGATGTTAAACCGGTCCGTGGCCCAAAAAAGGTTGGGGACCACTGCTATAGAGTGACAATAATCAAAACAGCATAGTACTGTCAGAAAAATAGACATACAGACCAATGGAACAGAATCAAAAGCCCAGAAATGAAATTACATATATATGGACAAATCATCTATGGCAGGGGTTGGGAACCTATGGCTCACGAGGCAGAAGTGGCTCTTTTGATGGCTGCATCTGGCTTGCAGACAAATCTTTAATAAAAATAATAATAATAACATTAATAATATAAAACATTCTCATGTATTACAATCCGTTCATTTCCTACCGCTCATGTTCATGGTTGCAGGTGGCTGGAGCCAATCACAGCTGTCCTCCAGGACAACACCAAATTTTTATTGGATAATGTGTAACGTACACGGGTCGTTGTATGGCTCTCATGGAATTACATTTTAAAATATGTGACATTCATGGCTCTCTCCACCAAAAAGCTTCCCAACCCCTGATCTATGGCAAAGGGGCCAAAAAAAAAAAAAAAAAGAGAGAGAGAGAGAGAGAGAGAAAGAGAGAAAAGAAAGCCTCTTCAATAAATGGTGCTGGGAAAATCGAAAAGCCACATGCAAAAGAATGAAGCTTGACAACAGTGTGTCCCCTTGCACAATAATTAATTCAAAATGGATCAAAGACCTAAATATAAGATCTGAAACAATAAATTACATAGAAGAAAACATAGGTACTAAACTCATGAACCATGGCCATAAAGAACAATTTATGAATTTGACCTCAAAGGCAAGGGAAGTAAAGGAAAAAATAAATGAATAAAACTATATCAGACTAGCCTGACCAGGCGGTGGCGCAGTGGATAGAGCATTGGACTGGAATGCGGAGGACCCAGGTTTGAGACCCCGAGGTCGCCAGCTTGAGCACGGGCTCATCTGGCTTGAGCAAAAAGCTCACTAGCTTGGACCCAAGATCACTGGCTCAAGCAAGGGGTTACTTGTTCTGCTGAAGGCCTGTGGTCAAGGCACATATGAGAAAGCAATCAATGAACAACTAAGGTGTCAAAACAAAAAACTGATGATTGATGCGTCTCATCTCTCTCCGTTCCTGTCTGTCTGTTCCTATCTATCCCCCTCTCTGACACTATCTCTGTCTCTGTATTAAAAAAAAAAAAAACTATATCAGACTAAGAAGCTTCTGCACAGCCAAAGAAATAACAACAAAACAAAAAGGCAGCCAACTAAATGGGAGATGATATTTTGCAAAGAACAGCTCTGATAAGGGGTTAATATCCAAAATATATAAAGAACTCACAAAGCTCAGCAACAAACAAGCAAACAACCCAATTTAAAAATGGGGAAAGGACCTGAGCAGACACTTCTCCCAAGAGGACATACAAATGGCCAACAGATATATGAAAAGACGCTATTAGAGAAGCTATTAGAGAAATGCAAGTCAAAACTACAATGAGATATCACCTCACACCTGTTAGATTGGCTATTATCAGCAAGACAGGTAATAACAAGTGTTGGAGAGGATATGGAGAAAAAGGAACCCTCATTCACTGCTAGCGGGAATGCAAATTAGTACAACTGTTATGGAAGAAAGCATGGGGGTTCCTCAAAAATTTAAGGATAGAATTACCATATGACCCAGCAATCCCTCTACTGGGTACCTACCCCCAAAACTCAAAAACATTGGTACATATAGACACATGCACCCCCATGTTCATTGCAGCATTATTCACAGTGGCCAAGACATGGAATCAACCAAAGTGTCCCTCAGTAGAGGACTGGATAAAGAAGATGTGGTACATATATACAATGAAATACTAATCAGCCATGAAAAATGATGACATATTGCCATTTACGACAACATGGATAGACACTGAGAACATTATACTGAGTGAAATAAATAAATCAGAGAAAGCTAAGAACTGTATGATTTCACACATGAGGAATATAAAACTGAGACTCATGGACATAGATAAAAGTGAAGTAGTTACCAGGTGGAGGGGAATGTAAGAGGTGGGGGAAAGGGAGTAAAGAGGGACAAATATACGGTGATGGAAAATGATTTGACTTTGGGTGATGGGTACATAACATAATCAATAGTTTGAATGCTATAGAAATGTTTACCTAAAACCTATATATTCAATACTTTTATTGATCAATGTCACCTCCACCAAGTTTGGGCTCATAATGTAGGGGAGGGTTGGTGTCATTGTAATTTTGTCTTGCCTGAAGATTAGGAAGATGTAAGATAATTAGAAAGAGTTATCAATCTCTTTCCTAAGTGCTTTCTGCCTCACCAGGTAGTTATCCCCAAACCTAACTTAAGGAGGATGATGATGGAAGCAATTTTAAAAACTGAACGAAGGTTCAGGTAGATCTTACGAAGTGCTATAGTGCGGAAGGAACAGAAGTAATGCTTTGGTTTGACCTATTCTTAGTCCCCAGCCCCCTCCACCCTGAGTGTAGCAGGGGAAGAGGCTCTGCTGAGTTAGGTGTTTTGCTTGGGCACCTTTGAAAGTGCTCTCCTCATTCTCCATGATCACCCAGGCATCCGCTTTTCCTTGTGTCTGCATCCCAGTCTGTGTGCTGTTTTGCTCCCTAGGGAAAAAGATTTACTTCCTGCCTGCTTCCAAACTGGATTTCCTTGGGCTGTAGCCAGATGCGAATGAAATCTTCGCTTGCTTCAGCCTTGCCCTCTTAGGGGCATGGACCCTGAGAACCTCCTGAGTTTGGGAGGTGGTTGAGGTCACTTCCACAACCAGTCTTCACACAGGCAGTGCTGGGGATCATCTCCTCACCAGTGCCCTCAGGGGAGAAGCATCTCAGCAAAGCTGACACTGGGTTTTCTCCCTGAAGACAAAGCAGTCTAGCCTCACATGAGGAATGTATACTCCTCCACTAACATCAGTTGACTGTGTTCATTTCAAAATTGTAACTCTCGCTTTATTTTGCTAAGGAGTCTTTGACCATTGTCTGAGCTTGGCTTATGTCATGAGTCACAGTGTCACCTTAGTTGTTTCATTTTAGTCATCTGGGATCAGCTGTAAATTGCTTTATTTTAGTCATCCGGGACAGCTTTCTAATCCTCAAGTCTCTCGTCTAGTAGAAGGAAGGATAGGAAGTTGTATGAGCTTATTTCTCTTGCTTGTGATTGTCTCATTTCATATACTCTTTCCTTCATAATGTATCCTCAGAAAGCACTGATAATGGAGTGGGATTCAGGAAACAGCATTAGGCAAGAGTATTTTTCTATTTCTCTCCGTCAGGGTCCTGCAGGAAACAGCTGGTTTACACAAAGGATGTAATGGAAGAGAATTTAATAAAAGGACTAGCTACAGAGGTGCAAACAGACTTAAAAAAAAAAAAAACAACAAAAAAGGGTGAAGACCCTGCACAAGTGAGAGCAGGCGGCCAGTGGTCACGTACGCCTGTAGAAGCAAGGGCTCCTGGTGTTACTAGACCCAGGAGAGCTGTAGCTGTGGAAGAGGCGACATTTGAAAGTTGTGGCAAAAGGAATGCAACCAGTGCAAAAATCTTGTTCTGGCAAGGAGGCACAGTGGGACATACAGCTCGACCTCTCTTCCTGCCCTCTGAAAGCCAGTGGGCAAGGAACCTGTCAGGGCACACAGTAAAGCAAAGAAAGGTGGAGAATAGAACAATCAACATTTTTTTAAGTGAGAGGAGGGGAGTTAGTGAGACAGACTCAAACAGACGCCCCAGCCAGGACCCACCCGCCACCCTCCCCCCATCTGGGGCTAATGTTTGAATCAACTGAGCTATCGTCAGTGCCCCTGTGGGAGGGGAAGAGAGAGAGAAGAGGAAGGGGGAAAGAAGCAGATGGTTGCTTCTGATATGTGCCCTGATAGGGGATCGAACCAGGGACATCTGCATGCCAGGCCAACGCTCTATCCACTGAGCATACCCCCCCCCAGGGCCACAGTTAACATTTAAAAGTTTAAAAAATGGGCCCTGGCAGGTTGGCTCAGTGGTAGAGCGTCGGCCTGGCGTGCAGAAGTCCTGGGTTCGATTCCCGGCCAGGGCACACAGGAGAAGCACCCATCTGCTTCTCCACCCCTCCCCCTCTCCTTCTTCTCTGTCTCTGTCTTCCCCTCCCGCAGCCGAGGCTCCACTGGAGCAAAGATGGCCCGGGCGCTGGGGATGGCTCCTTGGCCTCTGCCCCAGGCGCTAGAGTGGCTCTGGTCATGGCAAAGCGACGCCCCGGAGGGGCAGAGCATCGCCCCCTGGTGGGCAGAGCGTAGCCCCCTGGTGGGCGTGCCAGGTGGATCCCGGTCGGGTGCATGCGGGAGTCTGTTTGACTGTCTCTCCCCGTTTCCAGCTTCAGAAAATACAAAAAAAAAAAAAAAAAGTTTAAAAAATGGCCCATTTAACCAGAGGCCAATTAAGGTGGTTGAGGCCCTGGGCGCAGAAGAAAATATTGGACTCCTTAAAAAAGGAGAGAGAGATAGAGAAAATAAAAATACATGTTAACCATATTTTTAAATAAATAAAAAATATTATGTACTAATAATGTTAAAATAGCACATATGAAACCAAACTTGGTGTCATTAGAAAAAAGTGTGAAGTTTGGGGTTTTGCAGGGTCCTTCAGAAGTCAGGGCCCAGGGTGTGCACCCAGTGTTCCCTGGTTAAATCCACCTCTGCATTTAACCAACAAAGTAAACAACCATGCACAACTTACTGTACTTTACATTAGAATACTGGATGTCTGTACCAAAAGAACACCACATTACTGCATGGAAGTTTATAGATGCCGCACGGGGCATCTGGATTTTCTTTTCTCACCTTTTCCCACTTTATCTCCTCACTCTGCATTCAATGTCTGTATCAGGAACAATAAAAATCTGTGTCAACATGTACGTGTTTCCAGAACCACAGATTTCTAGGAAGGCTATGTTGTCCAATGCTCCTTCCCCATGTCCCATTCTCCCTCTACACGCGTATCAGGAATTCTTAGTATTGCTGACAGAATATCCTGAGTGAAACTTTGTAATCGACAACTTTGTTTTAAAACGCTGTTAACATTACAATAATATTTAGTGAAAATTTTCCTGTTTCAGTGACAAATTTCATCAAAGTTAGGTCCTAAAAGGACAACTCAAAAGTTGAAATTCTCTCAGTTTAGCTCATAACTTCAAGATGAGTCAACACTATCCATACCATTCGGCTATGCTTTAGTGAAGTGGGGTCTGGGATCCCAGAAATTATTCGCTGCTGCTACAGAGCAAATTAATTCAAGAGCTGGGTGAAGGTGTTGGGTCAAGGGGGTGAAGAAGTTAACTGAGGACAAGGACTAGATACTTGTAGAGAAAAGAATAGGGATAGGGGACATTGTTGTTAAAAATTACTAGCTAAGGGTTCCAAAAGAGAGAGAGAAGCAGCATAAAATTAAACAAACTCTTTGTAGCACTCAGGAACCAAAAATGTCTGAAAAGGCCCTGGCCGGTTGGCTCAGTGGTAGAGCGTCGGCCTAGCGTGCGGAAGTCCCGGGTTCAATTCCCGGCCAGGGCACACGGGAGAAGCGCCCATCTGCTTCTCCACCCCTCCCCCTCTCCTTCCTCTCTGTCTCTCTCTTCCCCTCCCGCAGCCAAAGCTCCATTGGAGCAAAGATGGCCCGGGCGCTGGGGATGGCTCCTTGGCCTCTGCCCCAGGCGCTAGAGTGGCTCTGGTCGCAACAGAGGGACGCCCCAGAGGGGCAGAGTATCGCCCCCTGGTGGGCATGCCGGGTGGATCCCGGTTGGGCACATGCGGGAGTCTGTCTGACTGTCTATCCCCATTTCCAGCTTCAGAAAAAAATACAAAAAAAAAAAAATGTCTGAAAAGATCAAACTGGAAGATTCAGTGAGTTTCTTTTATTCCTCCAGATCTCCTCTTACCTTTCTCCACTCTGCTGTGTGCCCTGGGAAGGCGACCTACTGGATGGACTACATCGACTGCTGCTGGGCAAATAAGTTTGTAAAATATGATTTTCACGTTTCCTTACTTATAGTTTGAGTTGGGGGCTGGGCAGCGCCAGGTATTTGTGGGTCCGTGAAATTGCCAATTACCTTCCTGCTTGGGAAGAGCTGTTGTTTTGCTAATGTTTGCTGGAGCAGAGGTTTTCATGCCAGAAAGTTTTTGGAGAACAGAAGAGGAAGAGGAAAGCCATGTTTGCAGAGTGAGAGAGGAGAGAATGCAGAGTGCTGAGGAAGAAGCCAGTTTGTGCAGAGAGAGGAAAACGTGTGCAGATGGGGAACCAGAGCTGAGGGGCTTTTGCAAGCTCCGCTGAGACAGGTGGGGCCTTTGATTCTAGGAGGGACCGGAGAAGATTTTTCTGTTTGTGGAACCAGATAATGTGTCAGTGGCTTTGGAAGCCCTTAGTGAAAGGGAAGTGTTTTCTCTGTGTGTTGCTCGTCGGCCGGTGCAAGACTTGAATAAAGGAATGGCCCACCATTCTTTGGCTCCACTGTTTCTTTACTGTCTGCCTGAATCTAATGAGAACCTAAGTGTGAATGACCACAACGTGCTGGCCATACAAATGCCCTCTGGCTTCTGATTAAATTAAGTCATTTGACTGGGCAGGAGATTAGAGGGGAGGGGAGTAAGGCTCCCATTCTCTCTCCCTGTGGGGTCCCTGCAGGCTAACTGCATCCCTCAACTCAAGGCCATAGCCCCAAACAGACTTACCTCTCCACAAGGTCCTATCTCTCTGGATTGCAGTAGCCCTCTCCCCTTCAGGCCTGGTCACTGCAAAACGCTGTGGTTTCCCCGCACCCTGCCCACAACTTTGTATATACTAGTTCTGTTCGTTATTAAATTGCCCAATTGAAAT
The DNA here is from genome assembly GCF_036850995.1 of Saccopteryx leptura. Taxonomy (NCBI): domain Eukaryota; kingdom Metazoa; phylum Chordata; class Mammalia; order Chiroptera; family Emballonuridae; genus Saccopteryx; species Saccopteryx leptura. The sequence goes on from NC_089509.1 coordinate 57,656,452, forward strand.
GTGCCATCAGTTTCCTGCCGGAACCCTGACTGATACATTCAGTCCCATTCATCTCCCAGCAAACATTTGCTGAGTAACTATGTATCAAGGAGAATAAAATGATAAATCAGACAGTTAATACCCTCAAGGGGCAATATGGGAAGTGGAGACAGCCACAGGAACAGATGGTTATATCACATCTTGAAAAGTGATGCCAGAGCTGCTCTACCCAAGAAAGATGGCAACTGCAGTATTGGAGAATGACTCAGTACAGCAGTTCCAGTGGCTGCCCCCCACCCCCCGGGGTCTCTCCCTGGGCCACCACCTTCACATTCTTCTCATAGCTCTAGTCCTCTCAGCCCTCCCTCCACTGGAGCCCGAGAGAGAGAAGGAGAGAGAGACAGAGACAGGAACATGGAGCTGCTCCTTTATGTACACTGACGGGGTAATATAACTGGCAACCTCCACGCTCTGGGATGATGCTCCAATCAACCAAGCTACCCAGCCAGGGCTTAATTTTTATTAATTTTTATAAAGACAGAGAGAAAAAGGGAGAGAAAGGTGAGGGAGAAGGACAACATCTGTTGTCCCACTCATTGACTACTTATTCTTATTTGTGAATTATTTACTTGTTTTTGGAAGTGTGCTGAATCTGAGTAAACTATTACTTGGTTACCATCCAAAAAAAAAAAAGAATGATGCAGACAGGCATTGATTGCATGGAGAAGTGGGGGACATAGGTAGATTCAGTGGAGGTTTCTGGGTGGAGATGGGGTTAGGCAAATTTAAAGGCAGGGACGTGGTAGGGAGTGGTCAGGAGCTGGAAGAGAAGTTTACAGCAGAGGAATCAGGGCCAGTCAGGTTGTGGTGAAGGATTCAAGTGGAAGGCTAGGCTGGCCCAGACCACATAAAGCCTTGTACTCTGAGGAAGGGTCCTTCTATTCCATGTGCTTCTTTTCCTCTCTTTCTCTCTCCAAGGGAAAAATAATGACATGGAGGAGGTCTGCATCCTCTTACTCTTAGCTGTTAACCCTGCAATCCTACTAGGGTTTTGCACTCTTACTTTTATGGCCTAAAACCTGTCTTTTCCATTGAAAATCACCCCTATACATTTTCCACACATTCTAAGGTCTTCCAAAATGGCAGTAAGACACTATGGTAAACTAGTTTTTGGAAAAGAGCTACAACAGAAGTCTAGAAGTGAACGTTCCCAAATGCAATCTAGAAGTCCTAACGGCCAGAGCCCTGTTTTCTTTAATAGCAAAGGTAACACAGACACTTGTCCAGTAAAAGTGGGTGATAATAATTTTGGGAAGAGGGCAGGGGTGACCTTCACTTCATCAAGGTGGGGTTTTGGTCCAGGTAGGTTTGAACTGGGAGGTGCTTTTCAGATCCCTTTTATCACATTACATACGCAAGCCCAGGGTTTCTCTCTAAAGCGCAAACTGCAAGAAGTTTCCGTGCCAGGGCCGGGTCAAGCCCAGCCCATCCCAAAGGTTCCTCCTTGGCACATTCTTGGCATCAAAGACGGCCGGTCCTCCAGCACTGGGGTTCAGAACGCTTCGTTAATCAAAATCACATACACAACGCCACCATAAGAGACAAGGGAAGAGTTAAAAGAAAGAGGTGTGTATGGAATCCTCCGAGCTCTCACTCTCAGCAACTAACTGGATCGGATGTCCCAGTCCTCTGCAACCTGGGTGCCGAGCCGGAGGGCGGCCACCTCGCAGCCAGCGCTCTCGGGCGCCACGAGGTCCCCGAGGAGGGGCGGGTTTCTGAGTCCGGGCCACTACCCACCCCCTGGAGGCCCCACAGCCCCGGCAGGCCGTCACGAAGGCCCCTCCCCCGGGCGGAGACTGCTCCACGGAGTCCAGGCCCGCGACCGCCGCCCGGCCAGTCCCGACGCCGCTGCCGCGACGCGGAGCATGGGGCGCTGATGGCCATGGACGGCTACCGGGGCTTCCTGGGGCTGCTGGTGTCGGCGCTGCTGGTCGGCTTCCTGTCGGTCATCTTCACCCTCGTCTGGGTCCTCCACTACCGCGAGGGGCTCGGCTGGGACGGGACTGCCCTCGAGTTCAACTGGCACCCGGTGCTCGTGGTCACTGGCTTCGTCTTCATCCAGGGCATCGGTACTGGGCCCCCAGGGGGCGGCGGGGAGGGAGGCGCGGGCCGGGGCTCCCGCGCAGGAACCGAGCGGGATACAGGGCGCGTGGGGGCCGGGGAGCGTGGTGCGGGGCGCGGCCGGGGCCGGCGGGGGGACGGAGGCGAGTGGGGTTCGGCCGGACGCGGGAGCCCGGAGAGGGGGCGGGGGCGCGCGGAGCCGCGACCGGGCGACGTCGGCGATCGCGGGGGCGGCGGCGGGGGCGCAGCCCCACTTGGTTAACCCTCTGCAGCGAGTGGCCTGGGACGCACTGGAGGCGCCCCGGCCACACCAGAAACGCGAGTGGAGAAGCGCCGTGCGGCCCGGCCCCGCCGCGGCGGCCCCACGCGCCGGGGAAAGCCAGGGGCCTGCGCGGCCAGGGCGCAGAGCCGCTTTTTCGGGGAGGCCTTTCGCTGAACTTGCTCGGGGCCCCAGATGGAGAGAACCAGGCGACCGGGGAGACGGAGGCGCGAGGAGCTGCGTCTCGGTGGAGCCTGCGTGAAGCGGCCGCTCCGTGTTCACTCCTGAGAGAGCGCGCACTCAGCCGCGCCGGGGAGCAGCCAGGGCTCCGAAAGGCGTTTCCGCGGCCCCACGTCTGGTCCTCGTTCAGTCTTAAGCCCAACTTGTTTATGTGGCTACGATGGCACATTTCTTCTTCGGGGCTTCCTCTTGGGCGCTTGCCACGAGCTCGGGGCGGAAGATCCCCTTAGGGGTCCCTGGCTGCGTGGCCTCTGGCCAGGATGTCTCTGAAGATTGCTGCGTTTTGGAGTTGGGCCCGCGCGCGGTGTGCCAGCTCCGGGCCTGCATTCTCTCGGCTGAGGCGGGAGCGGAGGGAGGAAGGGCTTATAATCGATGGGAGTTTATTTACTTTTTTGGACATATAACTGACATATAACATTATATTAGTTTTAGGTATATAACATATTGATTCATTATATATATACATCCAGCTAAATGATCACCACAAGAAGTCTATTTAGTTGTCATCCATTATCACACATAGCTTTAAATTTTTTTCTTGTGTTGAGAACTTTTAAGATCTACTCTCTTAGCAATTTTCAGTAACACAATACTTGATCGTTAATTATAGTCACCATGCTGTACAGTAGTACATCGTAGGGCTTGTTTATTTTGTAACTGAAAGTTTGTATTTCTTTACCTCCTTCACCCGTTTCGCCTGCCTACCCCCTCCCCACCCTCCTCTGGCAACCAAGAATGAATAGCAATTTTTGTTATCGCATAGTGTCTCTCAATGTCCTAAGTTTCCTTCCCTGGAGGAACGTCTAGCTAGTGGTGCAAATGCTATTTATTCGAAACCACTTTCCAAGCACTAAGTCAGGGCCCTGGCAGAGGAAGTATTTAGAAAAAGCTAGAATGTGGTGGATCGGTGTGGGGAGGAGTGAACGGGGTTTGGAAACCTGAACCCACTGGCTGCACCCTCGAGCCTTGCCTCAGAGGAGGCTGACTTCTTCACCAATATTTAACTTTCAACATACAAGCGAACAAAAAAGTGCCCATCTCATTCCTACGGAAAAGATTTTTAGTTTTTGTTTAAAACTCGTGCTGCAGCCTTTGGCAGTGTCGCCCCGTTCTCCCACTCTGAGATGTAGTGACGGACCTTGCTGCTAATGCCTAGCCGCCGTCTGCATGCTTTCCTGCGTGAGGTTGGCATTGGGCTGTGAGTTATTTCATTGCATTATGTCCCTATCATTTCTCATTAAGCTAAAATGAAAAACACATACTCAAGTTCCAAAGTCGCTGTCATCAAAAGCACTCTTTCCTTATGGGGGAGCCCTTAAGTTTGGCCAACACTGTCACCACCTCTGTTTACTCCAAGTAGTAGGAGCAATCTCTTCATCTCTTCCAGCCAACTGTTCAGAGCAGCTCCTAATACCAAGAAACCTTCCAAACTGTTGTGGACTGTCTTTTCATAATTGAGGGTAAGGGAAGCACAGGTGGTACTAATTGTATCCTGACTTAACCAAAGGAGAGACAAAGTCAAAAACAAGTTTTCATTTATTGAGTACTTTCTGTGTGCTCACTAAGTGCATTATTTTACACATATAAGTGTAAACTGAGGCACAGAGCAGTTAAGCACCTAACACTCAGAAGTAGTGTGTTTTTCCATGGCCTTATTTTTAAGGTTGATTTCTCTGCTTTTATGGAAATATGCTTATTTTCTGAAAAATAATTCTTTTTAGAGAAGTAAAAGGCTTCATTTAAAATACATTTTGGAACATTTCATTCATATTGGAGTTCATTACAGTTTTCCTAAAAGGATTTCTAGTTCTTTAAAATTTGGACTTTTCTTAATATGTTTATCCTCACTTGGGGCAAAAAAATGTTTAAGTGTATGTTTTGGAAATTTTCATCTGCTTTTCTAGTAACCTAGTTTTCTTTTAGCTTCATTATTCTATTTGTATTAGTTTTGGAATGTTTGTCCTGTCAACATTACCTATCCTGTTTACTGTTTAGATTCCAGATTTGCAAAGCATTTAAACATTTAGTACATTTAATTGTCATGAACATAAACTTTTTCATACATATAGGCACATGCATAGTACTCTCAAGTTCTTATAAATCTTGGCCTACTTTCACCTCCTTATATACAGGGAGGGGTTAGGAATAGATAGTTGATTTTATAGGCCAGGAGAGAAACACTTAATGTTACAAAGTAGTCGTGTTGTAACAGACTTTTTTTCTATGTGGCATTGCTTGCTTCAGGGAGAAAATGTTTAGGCTATGCTATTTCAGATCTCTAATAATGGATATGATATAATTGAGTTCTGTGATACACAAGTATTTAGAGAGGAGGAAGGAAAAACTAAAGTACATACAAATGATTAAGCCTAAAATGCTTAAACAGTAAACAGTAGTTGAAACGGTGAGAACAAGTGCGAGGCCTTTGAAACACCTTTAAAAAGTGAAGTCTAAAGAAAGCAAGGCTAACGTCGAGTTACAAAATAAATGTCTCTGCTCCCTCTCTAAGTATACTTTGGAAAAATATTTGTATTCTAAAATGAAGTATGACAGACTATAGAATATTGAAAACCAAAATAAAATTTTAAACTAGTAGGAAATCTAGTGAACATGAATGAGGAAGAGTCTCAAAGAGAACTTTAGAAGAGGCTTTGTGCCTCTCTAAAAGGAATGTTTCCCATGAAATAGGTATACTGCCAGGAAATCAGAGAAACAAACCTTGAAAAGAAGGCCACAGAAGACTGAAACAAATGAGCACTCTCAAAGTGGCAGTTGACCTTTTAAAAGGTTCGACAAGGTGGAATGTGTCCTTTTGTAAAAGGTAGAAAATTCAAGTTTATACGTTTAGCAAAAGACATCTCAGCAATTCTACACTCCTCACTTTTCCACTTGTAGAACTCTTTTTACTGTATAAACTGAAGGAAGGGAAATTGAATAGTATAATGATACCAAGTTGGTTTTGTGAGAGAATGTAGCTATTCTTAAGTAACATTTCAAAGACTAACAAAAAGAAGTTAAGAGTAGTTCTTAAAAGGCAGTTGGGATATCCTAATAACGCATCTAAAAGTGACCAAATTTTAAGACAAGTTAAATATATTTGAAAGAGCTCTTGGGTAAAACATAGCAAAGAAGAAAAGGAGAAAGTGTCCCAAATACCTACTCCAAAACCAGCCATGTGGATGCAGTTGATAATAAAATCTTTCAATATTAGGGAAACAAGGGTTTTCACAAAGTATAAAGAGATAATGCAAAGCAATCCAAAACACTTTTTGTTGTTACAAATATGTGCATGAAGATCTCTTTATAACATGACTAATAAAAATGTTTTAGACGTGATTGTTTTGTTCACTGTTGTATCCCCAGCACCTAGAATGACACCTAGAACTGATACATGGCAGGCCAATAAGTAGTTGTTAAAAGAATGAGTGATTATTTCTGTACCATCTTTAAATTGGTAGTAACAAAATGCAACTTTGCAGCCACTCATGTGTAATGATAGTAACATTTAAAATAAAAGCACCCTCTCTTTTTCTCAGTGAGTCTCCTGTTGAGCAAGTTTGGAAGCAATTAGTCAACCTCACAAAATAATGGGCATTATATCACATCACAGACAAATCTTTATTCTAAAGGTCACAGGATGGCCCTGGCTGATTGGCTCAAAGGCATAGCATCCACCAGAGGTGTGGAAGTCTGGGGTTTGATTCTGGTCAAGGCACAAGGAGGAGAAGTGACTGCTTCCCTCTCCCCCTTCTCTCTCTCTCTCTCTCTCTCTCTCCCTCTCTCTCCTCCTCCTCCTCTTCCTCCTCCTCCTCTCATGCAGCCATGTTTCTAGTGGTTTGAGCAGTCTGACCCTAGGCACTGAGGATGGCTCCATGACCTCTTCTCAGGCACTGAAATAGCTCGATTGCCAAGCAACAAGAGCAGCATCTCCAAATGGGCAGAGCATCCCCCTGTAGGGGGCTTGCCAGGTGGATCCTAGTGGGTTGGTGGGGTGCATGCAAGTCTGTCTCTCTGCCTCCCCATCTCCCACCACTCACTTAATAAAAAAATAAATTTTTTTTTTTAAAGTTCGCAAGCTTGTAAATGGTACTGCCCAATTACAATCTGTGCCTCCTCTGCCTACCTAAGGACATCATGTCATCAATTCTCCTTTTCCCTTCTGAGTCATTGTTTCTCCCAAATGAATTATTTTTAACATGTTATAATTTTTATCATTTAAAAAAACAACCCTACTCAGGACCCCACATTTGCCCTTCAGGCACTGCCTCAATCCTCTGCTTGCCTTACCACAGGACTCTTTGTCAGGACCAGTGTTTCCAATTCCTCTCCTGTTTGCCCTTGAACCTGCTCTAGCCAGGCTTTTATTCTACTGCTCCACCAAAATTGCTCTTAGTAGAGTAGCCAATGGCCTCCACATTGCTAATTCCAGTAGTCAGTTCTCAGTCCTCGTCTTGCTTGACCAGAAGGCAGCATTTGGCATAACTGACCGCTTCCTCCTCCTTGGGACACTTTCTTCATTTGACTTCCAGGACACCCAGCTCTCTGGGCTCCTCTCTCCTCACTGGCTACTCCTTTTCGTCTCCTTGGATGGCTCCTCCTCACCTCCCTGATCACTTAAGGTTCGAGTGTTCAAGGTTCCGTCTTCTGACCACTTCTTTCCTGATACATGCATTCTTGTGATGAGCTTATCCAGTCTCGTAGCTTTATACACTATCTATTCATTAGACCTTCTAGGGTTTTTTTTTTTTATTTCAGTCTGGATCTCTCCCCTGAACTCCAGGCCCAAATATTCATCTGTTTACTCAAACTCTTTACTTGGATGTCACATAGACATGTCCAAATCTGAACTCTCAATCTTCCTCATGTCCCCAAAACAACTCCTCCCATAGGCCTTCCCACCTCAGTAGACGATAAGTTCATTCTTCTAGATCAGCAATGTTCAACTGGTGTGCCACAGAGTTTTTAAAACACACAATACCTGACTTTTTAGTCAGTGACACGGACCTCTTTACCCTTAGATTGTCAACTGAGAAAAATGACCACAGCCAACACAACAGTAACCATCTGATGTGAATGCCCTGTCTTGACCCATACGTACATAGATCATATAACAGAATTGCACCTTATTAAGATGCAACATAATAAGGTTGCATCTTATTGGCTAATTCTTGGTACCAGAAATCCTTATATGTAAGTATAGGCACTTGATTTTTTTTAAAAGTCACTTTGAAGCAAAAAGTATTAGTAATTACTATTATTATTTTTTTTGTAAATTAAAATAATACCAATTTTTTTTGTCAAATAGGCAAAAAAAAATTTATTTTTAGTGTGCCAGAGAATTTTAGTAATTAATGTGTGCCATGATACGAAAAAGGTTGAAAATCTAGAATCTAGCTGTTTATGACTAAGCTATGCGGTCATCCTTGATTCCTCTTCTTCCATAATTCTCATCCAATTCATCAGCAAATTATATAGACTCCAAATTCAAAATACAATATTATCTAAATTCTGACCACTGACTTCTTAAATTATTTATTCGTTTATTGCTTATCTTTCCCTACTAGAATGTAAGCTTCCTGAAGGAGGGAGCTTATTTCACTACTATATTCATTGTGTATAGAACAGTACATAACCCATAATATGCATTCAATAAATATATACTAAATTAATTAAAGTTTGGCCAATCTTTTAAACCAAGGGCAGCATATAAAGGGGTATTTGTATATGTCTAGCTAATTAATTGAATTTTTCTCTTTTCTTATACTATTTGGTACCAACCAGTCAAGTTCATAAGGATTTCAGTCATTTCAAAGAGATGCTTCTAGTGCTAAGATGCTAAAATAATTCTTCCAAATCACCCAATCACTTCCTTCTTTTTTGATTCTCCAGAGGTTTTCTTTTTCATGGTATTTATGCTTTGAGGCAGTATGAATGCACAGGCATGTTTCAAAGTTCAGTTTCTCTTCCATAGCCACTGCAGGAATCTTTTCAAGAAGTTTATGTAAAGAGGGTTCTCTGCTTTTACATTTAAACTTGAGGTCCTGATAGACTCTTGGGTGCATAGGGAAATTAGTTATAAAGCTTGGTAACACTGCTCTGACCGTTCTACCAAGGAAGGCAAAATAATACTTTATTTAAAGAGCTAAGGAAAGTGTGATGGGTTCACCATATTTAAGTAGAATTTATAAGTGTCTTAAATTTCCAGTGTATTTAAAACTGAGTAATCTACTCTTATTTTATTTTAGGGTTTACTTAATGCTTACCTGAATCTATTAGGTGGGTCTAAGTGCAGAATACTTTTTACTTATTTGAAAGGGCCCTTTAGTCTTATGTGAGCTAACACTTGGGTCAGCAGTACAGATTGTCTTGAGGTTTTGTTATTGTTGCATTTGAAAAGAGGACCTGCTTATTTGCTGGAGAATGTTGAATGAATTGGCGCACTTTATTAAGATGTATTTATTTAGCACACACTGACCCCTACAATGTGCCAGGCTCTGTGCTAAATGCTGGGATGTGATGGTGAAAAAAAACTAGAGTTAAACTGTTTTCTGTGTTTGGGGATATTTTTCTCCCTCAAAAAAGTCTTCTCCCCACATAAGCTTGGACAGATACTAAATATGCATTACCTGCTATGAGATAAATGTATATATAGTTAGTTTTGTAATGGTATGTGGCTTGAAAGCAGGTGTCAAACCAAAGATTATTGCATCTTAGAGAATATATATTTTCAGATTCCTGAGCTGATTATTCATGTAGGAACTGAGATTTTTTTTGGGGGGGGGAGTGACAGAGAGGGATAGACAGACAGAAAGGGAGAGAGATGATAAATATCAACTCATAATTGAGTCACTTTAGTTGCTCATTGATTGCTTTCTCATATGTGCCTTGACCTGGGTGCTCCAACTTAGTCAGTGACCCCACGCTCAAGCCAGCGACCTTGAGATTTTGAAACTAAGTCCTCAGTTTCCCAGTTCAAGGCTCAGTTCACTGTGCTACCACTTGGTCAAGCTAGTAACTGAGAAATTTTTTTAATAATTGAATTCAGACTCTGACCTGTTTGCTCAGTGGATAGAGCGTTGGCCTGGCATATGGACATCCCAGGATCAATCCCTGGTCAGGGCACAAAAGAGAAGCGACCATCTATTTCTCTCCCCTCTCTATCCCCTTTCTCTCTCTCTTCTTCTCCTGTAACCAGTGGCTTGGTTGGTCCAAGCCTGGCCACGGGAGCTGAGGGTAGATCCTGGTTGAGGCAGTCAGGGTGCATGTGGGAGTCTGTCTCACCATCTTCCCTCCTCTCACTTAAAAAATAATAATAATATATTAGAATTCAAGTTGCTGTATTTTCCTTTTCATTGCCCAATTTCTTTTTTATTTTTTTTTATTTTTAAATTTATCACAATAGCATGTCCCACTATCAATATTTTTTTTGAAAAAGATTTTAAATGTGTTTCTCACATATACAGATGGTCCCCAGCTGGTGGTGATTTAACTTATGATTCTTCACTTGATGACAGTGCTTAAGTGATACACATAATAAATTACACGAGATGTTCAGCACTTTTTCATAAAGTGGGCTTTGTATTAGATGAGTTGGCCCAACTGTAAGCCAACCTAAGTGTTCTGAGCATATTTAAGGTAGGCGAAGCTAAGTTATGATGTTCAGTAGGTTAGCTGAATTAAATGCATTACAGTATTTTCAGCTTATGGCTTTATTAAGATGTAACTCCATTGTAAGTCAGGCATCTGTATGTGTTCATATTTCCCTTCATTTTCTGGGGGAAGTGAGGGTCTTGCCAACTAGGATCTCTAACAGAAAACTCTTGTTTCAGTCACAAGTAGCTGTTTGATAGCATTTCTCCTCCCCATAAGCTTGTGAGACCTTTTTCTTCTTTCCCACTAAACCTCAGGAATGTTGTTGTCTAGGTAAGTGCCAAGCCAAAGAAGCAAGAAATATTTAAATACTGCTCTCCAGGCAGTTTTTAGTGTTGAGACTAGAGTCTTGTTGAAGAATGTGGTTTGATTTGTTAAGCTTGCCCTTTTCTCTTGAAGTCCACCACATTTTGGGTATTTATACATTTTTAAAGCAGGTACACACCTTTTGCAAATGCAGCATTTTGCAATTATCCTTCACTTATCCAGAGAGCGTTTTGAAGCAAATTCAGCTATCCAGAAGAACTTCCTTATTGCCAGATGGATGCTGAAAATTCCGTGCCTCGTTCATCAGAGCCCTTCAGATTTCCACAAGCTGCCTATTTAGTTGTTTAGACTAGTTTGCTATGGGTTTGCAAGCTTACAAAAATGTTTTAACTTTGGAACTGTTACGAATTCTTTCAACCATACAGAAAATAATAAACAGGTCGCTATGTGCTCACCACCTAAATTGAACAAATGTAAAGACTTTGGCCAACATAAAAATTTATAAGCAAGAAATTAAAGCTGGTAGGAATAAAAGATAAAGCAGGATGGAGGAATTACCCTAACCTGAGCAAGAAACTAAGAAGAGAAAGAAAAACTCTAAACTAGACAAAGGGGCTAAAAATGCATAATTGTCTGGCCCTGGCCGGTTTGCTCAGTGGTAGAGCGTCGGCCTGGTGTGCAGGAGTCCCAGGTTTGATTCCCAGCCAGGGCACACAGGAGAAGTGCCCATCTGCTTCTCCACCCCTCCCCTTCTCCTTCCTCTCTGTCTCTCTCTTCCCCTCCCGCAGCCAAGGCTCCACTGGAGCAAAGTTGGCCCAGGCGCTGAGGATGGCTCCATGGCCTCTGCCTCAGGTGCTAGAATGGCTCTGGATGCAACAGAGCGACGCCCCAGATGGGCAGAGCATCGCCCCCTAGTGGGCATGCCGGGTGGATCCCGGTCAGGCGCATGCGGGAGTCTGTCTGACTGCCTCCCCGTTTCCAACTTTAGAAAAATACAAAAATACAAAAAAAAAAAAAATCCATAATTGTCTGAGCCCTTTTGGGTCAGAGACAAACACCCCTCTTCTTGCAGAAGCCTTTAAGAGCTGACTCTCACAGTACTAAGACAATATGTTTCATTGATTACTCCAAATCATAAATAAAAGATTGAATTATATTTGTTCCATCCATGCTACTGCTGGAGAAGGAAAGCTAGGGTGCAACCAATTTGAAAACATTTGAGTAAACTAATGGCTTAAAAATTAAGTTTTGCCCTGGCCGGTTGTCTCAGTGGTAGAATGTCAGCCCGGCATTTGGAAGTCCGGGGTTTGATTCCCGGCCAGAGGACAAGGAGAAGCGCCCATCTGCTTCTCTACCCTTCTCCCTCTACTTTCTCTCTCTCTCTCTCTCTCTCTCTCTCTCTCTCTCTCTCTCTCTCTCTCTCTCTCTCTCTCTTCTCCTCCTGCAGCCAAGGCTCCACTGGAGCAAAAGTTGGCCCCAGGCACTGAGGATGGCTCTGCCTCAGGGTCTAGAATGGTTCTGGTTGCAACCGAGCAATGCTCCAGATGGACAGAGCATCGCCCCCTAGTGGGCATGCCCGGTGGATCCCGGTCAGGTGCATGCAGGAGTCTGTCTCTCTGCCTTCCTGCTTCTCACTTCAGAAAAATACAAAAAAAAAAAAAATCAAGTTTTGATGCTCAACAGGGGCAGATTTCAGTCTTATGGAATATTTGACATATTCTTCTCTGAAGCCAGTAGGATTGAGAAGAGTTAAAAGGTCTTCACTGGGAATACAGTTGTCTTTGAATCTTTGATAACTATTTTTTTTTAGGTAAACCCTTTATTGAGGAACCACATACACGCAGAAAAATTCTTAAATCATAAGTGATGTCTTTTTATAACATGGATACACTCATGTACCCAGATCAGGAAACAATATCCCGGCACAGCAGAATGCCCCCTGGGGGACCCTTATAACTCCTCTCAGACATGATTATTACTCTTGACTTCTAACATCAGAGATTAGTTCTGATTCTGGAAATTTTTGGTGTGATATGATTCAGACCAAGAGAGAAAAGCTATTGTGATTTACTGTTCATTATTTGCTTTTCAAGCAAACCCATCCTGAGTACCTATCAAATTTCCGCATCTAAGATTCCTTCTCCTCAGGGTGAAGCTTGGATGATAGGAGGATGACAATAATATTAATTTTAAAACACTAACTGAAATAGAGCAAGTTTCTTAACCTTTCTGTACCTCAGCTTCCTCCTCTGTACAACTCTAACCATAATCATACCTTCCTCACAGAGTTGAGGTGAGAATTAAAATGGAAACATGTAAAGCACTTAGCACGGTGCCTGCTACCTAGCAAGGGCTCCATTGTGTGTGCATAGATGTGTGTGTGGCGTTTATAAAATCAAAGAGGTTAAATGAGGACACGGGGAGAGGTGTTCTTAGGTCTTCATATAGTGCACATTTTTTCTTTTTTATTGAATTTTTCAGGGTGACGATGGTTAACAAAATTATTCAGGTTTCAGGTGCATAACTGTACAACCTCTGTACACTCCATTGTGCATTCACCACCCCAAGTCAGGTGTCCATCTGTCACCATTTATCTCCCCTCCACCCCTTGGCCAGCAATTACAACACTGTTGTCTGTGCATGAGTTCTCTCTCTCTCTCTCTCTCTCTCTCTCTCTCTCTCTCTCTTGGTGGGAATGGATAGAGTGATTGAGCAAAAAAGAGAAAAAACTATTTGCACAATTTTTATTTTACTACTGCCTGGTCACACAGATTATATTGCTATCAGTTTCCTGGTGGTGATACTGTGTCATAGTTATGTAACATGTTACCCCTGGGAGAAACTGAATAAAGAGTATATGGCATCTCTCTGTATTATTTCTTACAACTGCATTTGAATCTAAAATTATCTCAAAATAAGAGTAAGAAAATACTTATAGAACTACATAGTTGGAGCCCAGGGCTGTCCTAGGCTCTGAGGATACAAGGATAAACAGCAAGGCATAGTTTTCTGCCCGCAGAGAGGATGAAGTAGGGATCAGAAGAGGCCTTGAACTAGCCTTTAAAACTATGCTCTAGAAGCTGTTTCATTAAAACGTTGGAAAAGATTCATTGAATATAGAATTGCTTATCCAAAATTTTCTATGTCATCAAGGAAATATAATCATTTAACATTTATAAGAGACCATATATGCACTAAAATTAATAAGTAACAATCATTCAGAGTTCAGATGAGATCAAAGGAATGCTGTCCTAATGGTGAGGGCTGTCAAGTTTTGGAATGGAACCGAACAGGAAGATTGATAGCTGTGCTAAAAGCTGTAAAGAAGCCGACTTCACATCTGTCTTCATAGGTTTTGATGTGTTTCTGTCTGAAAATGACTAGATAATTCCTTACATTTTTATGATCTTATAAAGTTTCATATATTTAAATTATACATGGCTTTGGTGGGAAGACGCTTTCATTTTTCTTGCTGGAGTTAAGAAATATTCATGATACACAGCTGATATAGTGGAATCCATCTTCCAAGAAAGCATTCTTTAAACTTTTTTAATCTGCTGTACGTTTCCAGGTATCTAAATTTTCTCTGACATGGACTGAAGTGGTGGGTGAGGGTGGGTAGAGGCAGGGTATTGTCTTCAGGGCAAAAATTATTTGCAGGCAGGTTCAAGTGGCCATATAATCCATTGTTTAAACCAGGACACTTAAAAAATATCTGTTATTAAAATATTTTTTGTTGAAGTTTAACCTACATGCAGGAAAGCATGCATATAAATGTGGAGCTTGAAGAACCTAGGTACCTAACCAGCATCCAGACTGGGCAAGCGCATATTAGCGGAGACGTCTTGTGCATTCTCTGTCAGTTGCTGTACCCCTTCCTTAGGAGGGCAGCCACTATCCTGACTTTTCTTATTGCAGAGATGAGTTTTGCCTGTATTTATACTTAAATTGAATCGTGCAGTGTATACTTGTCTATGTCTTATTTCTTGGGGTTGACATTGTAGGTTGATCCATATTGCTGGGTGGAGTTCTACTTATAAATCATTTGCTCTCTTTGCTGTATTAGTTAGTACATGATGTGAATGACTTTATGACAATTTATTCATTCCAGGTTGGGCCACTACAAATAGTACTACTAATAATATTCTAATACATATCTTTTGGTGAACATATTTTTGGGGGTATATGCCCAGGAGTGGAATTGCTGGGATTATAAAATATGCATATGGTTAGCTGAAGTAGATACTGTTAATTTTCCAAAATGTTTATTCTCATGTATGCTCCCATCAGCATAACAGGAGAGTTTTGATTACTTCACATCCTCTTTAATACTCTTTACATTCTGTGTTTAGCCATTTAGTTCTGTAGTAAAGGTATTCTCATTTGATTTAAATTTGCATTTCTCTGTTGAATGATGATGCTTATATATTTTTCTTATGTTTATTAACCACTTGGATATAGTTTGTTGTCTATTTAATCTTTTGGCATATTTTTCTAATCCTTAGTCTACCTTTTTTCTTATCAAACTAAAACATTTATATAATGAAACCACCTGTCATAAGATTAAGAATTTAGTTTTGGATGTGTGAAGTTTGAAATATTTGGGAGGCATCTATATATGGAGATGTCAAGAAGCTGTTAAATGAGGCGGATCCGGAGTTCAGAAAAAAGTTCTGGGCTAGAGATGAAGATTTCCGAGTCCCTGCCAGGGAGGTAGCATCTCCGGGAAAGAGTGAATGAAATCACTGGCAGACAGTGTGGAGTGGAG
Source organism: Saccopteryx leptura (assembly GCF_036850995.1). Taxonomy (NCBI): domain Eukaryota; kingdom Metazoa; phylum Chordata; class Mammalia; order Chiroptera; family Emballonuridae; genus Saccopteryx; species Saccopteryx leptura. The sequence continues at coordinate 57,671,736 of NC_089509.1, forward strand.
GTGAAAAGTCCGAGCACCGCCTGAAGAGCACTAAAGTTTGTTCACGAGTTGGGAGTAAAGAAGATGCCAGCAAAAGAGGCCAGGAAGGAACCACTGAGAGGGGAGAAGAAGCCAGGAGAGGAGGGTTTCATGGAAGGCAGTGATCAGCATGTCAAGCTGTTTATCTTGTGTTGATTCAAAAACAAAACAAAACATTCTGTTCCCTTTTCTCTCTCTCTAGCCATCATTGTATATAGATTGCCATGGACCTGGAAATGCAGCAAGTTCCTGATGAAATCCATCCACGCAGGGTTACACGCCGTTGCAACCATTCTTGCAATTATTTCTCTGGTGGCTGTTTTTGATTTCCACAATACCTTTAACATCCCCAACATGTACAGTCTGCATAGCTGGATTGGACTGACGGCTGTCATACTCTACGTGCAACAGGTCAGTGTCTCAATTCAGATACTGTAGATGTTTTCTATACATAAATAGTTTGTTAGAAATCATCTTCTCATTCCCACTAGACCTTGTTTCACTTGTTTCCAATATAAGTATTTTCCCCTGTGGGGGCTTGGAAACTGCAGCATTCATAGTCTAGGAGTTTGAATGTAAAATTCTGAATATGGGCATATGTGTATAGGGAACTTGTCATCAGATCACATCAAGACTGTTATCACTGGGACTTCACATTTCATATGCTGAGTAAACTAGCATAGAGAAGAGCTATATATAGATTTCCACATTCTGTCACTTCTCTTTTCTAGGTTTAACTTATGAAAGTGAAAAGATGAATTTATATCTCTGTTTCTTTGTTGGATTTTGAAGACTCAGTGTTTATTTTATTTTCCCTTTGTTTTCACTTACTAAAACACATACTTTTGACAACACCGTATTTAAACTCACATCAATGGAGTGTGATCAGAATTGGGCTATTCTAGGTCCCTAAAGTAAAGGTAAATTTTAAAAAGTCTTTATGACGTTAACCACTTTGGTGAAAAGTCTTTGTAAACTATGTTAATTTACTTCCCTTCTTTACTTAGTACAGCATATATTCCACTACCATCATTGTGAACTTAAGTCTTCTGTTGATGGAGAAGTAAGAAATGGGAGTGAGTCCATAAAATAAGAAGGCATATTTAAAAATATGTGAATATATGAATATATGTCCTCCCAAAAAAGGACCTCTTATCAGACATTGATTTGTCGTTTTTCTGCTTAAGGCTTTTTGAATGTTAATTAAAGTTAATATCTATATGGACACTGTTAATTGTTTAAATTCGCATTACCATGCCCAGAGGTAGGGACTGGGGAATAGAGAGGTGCCAGACAGGAGAGAAGCCTGGGGAGAACCCTCATCAAACATGATCATCCTGATAGAGAAGAAACAAGGAAGATATCCCAAGTGGATGGGTGAGCCTAGCTCAGATCTGCTGCCCACGTGGTGATGTTCCTTCAGTGTTCTCAGCCACCGCCACACATCTGAGAGGCAGCTTCCTCCACGGCCACCGGCTGGTGGACCCTCTTCCTTAGAGAGTAGGATGGCAGCAGTAAGAAACGTTGACATGCTGACAATTGCTTTGGGGACACTCCTAACTTACTGCCATCTCTTCAGTATCTTTCTCAGCTGTCTCTTGTGCTTCCAGCGGCTCGCCCTCGGGCATTGCTCCACTTCCTGTGCACCGCCTCAGAATGCAGAATTCTAGAGCCTGAGCTCTGGGTGAAGCATTCTGCTTACCTCACGTAGCCCTTTAAGTGGCATAGCCTGTACAGACGCTGAGGACACACAGGTTACACAGCTGATGGCAGAGCTGGGACTCAGACCCAGGTCTGTCCCAGCCCTGAGCCCTCCCCACAAGCATTTGCTTCTGTTGTTCCTGTGATGTCCCCATGATCACTCAGGGTTTGAGCACTCTCTGTGGAGGGCTGTATTTCTGAGGAACCGAGCGGAAACTACCCAGACTCTTCACAGCTCCTGTGCTTCTGAGTGTACTGGCTAAAATGAACTAAAAATTTCCTTTACTGGGTTAGTGAAATGAAAAGGCATTCTTTAACATCTGGAGAGATGTGCACCTGAATATTAACACTGTTGATCTCTAGGTAGCTGGATTCCAGTTGATTATTTTTCTTTTTACTTTCTGAATCTTCTAAATACACATGTATTTCTAAAATAGTAATGCTGATGATAATAATAATAAGCTTTAAAAGCTAAAAAAGCTTTCTATACCAGATATGCCCTTTTTAATTAGTAAATTTATGCTTTTTAATTCGGATTTTATAATAAATTTATACTTTTCTCTGTATCTTAATATGTCAAATTAAAATATATCTAGCTTTTAGCAACAGGAGAATACTTAGTTTAAAATCTATGGGTCTTAGCGAAAATGGTTCTCAGAAAAATATAAACTTTGGTGGGAAGAAAACTTAAGATACATAAACTAAGTGTTCACTTTAGAAACTAAAAAAGAATAGCAAAAAAACCCAGGAAAAATAAAGACTTCCCTCTCCAAAAAGCTATAAACAGTTATACTAGCATTTACTATTTCTGCCATGACAGATTACCACAAACTTAGTGGCTTAAAACAACACATATTATATTTATTACCTCACAGTTTCTGTATACCAGAAGGCTGGGTTGGCTTGGCTGGTTTCTCTGCTCTGGGTCTCACAAGGCCAAAATCAAGATGTTGGTTGGCCTGGGCTCTTATGGGTAGACTTTGAGTACAGTCGGCTTGCAGGTTGATTCAGGTTATTGGCACAATCCAGTTCCTTGCAGTTGTAGGACTGAGGTACCTGGTTCCTTGTTGGCTGTCAGCTGAGGATTGTCCTCAGTTCCTATAGTCCTCTCTGTGTTCCCCTCCATCTCATCGCCAGCAGTGTTTCACTGACTCCATCTCAATGGCTTGATGCCTCTTTGATATCTTCTTCCTTCTCATCTTTTTTTCCTCCAGCAAGAGAAAGTTCTTTGCTTTTAAAAAGGCTCATGTGAGTAGATTGAGCTACTCAGGTAATCCAGGATTGTCTCCCAATCATAAAATCTATAACCTTAATTACATTTGCAAAGTGTCTTTTACCAGTAGCATAATATATTCACAGTGTCCAAGGATTATGGGCATGGATATATTTTGAGAAGGGGAGGGAGTCTTGATTCAGCCTATCACAATTATAAATAAAAAGTAGAAGAAATAATAAATGCAATTAAAAGCTGGTTCTTTAAAAAACTAAAGTAAACTAGATAAAACCTTGTAAACCTGATTTTAGAGAAATGAAATATGCAGCATTCAGAATGATAAAGAAATATAATCATAGATATAAATAATACTTTAAATTAGGATAAATGATTAAATTTTAATATATAGTAATATACTTTAAAATCTTAAAGAAAGAAAAATGGATTACTTTCTTGCCAAATATGAACTATCAAATTTGACCCAAGAATATCTGAAAAACCTAAACAGACCAATTGCATTAGATGAAATTAGTAAGGTCATTTGAAATATATCACTAAAAAAAGACATTTAGGTCCAGATTGTTTTATACTTTTGACCTCTAAGAAACAAAAATTTTAAACTATTTCAGTACACTGGAAGAAAACAAACATTTTTACTAACATCCAACAGCAACCATCTGCTTAACTAAATACTATGAAATACTGAAGATATTTCTATTAAAAAAATAAATAAAGCACCTGACCAGGCGGTGGCACAGTGGATAGTGTGTTGGACTGGGATACAGAGGACCCAGGTTCAAAACCCTGAGGTCAGTGGCTTGAGCGTGGGCTCACTGGCTTGGGTGCTGGATCGCTTACTTGAGTGTGGGGTCATAGACATGACCTCATGGTCACTGGCTTGAAGCCCAAGGTCTCTGGCTTGAGCCCAAGGTCACTGGCATGACCAAGGAGTCACTTGCTCTGCTGTAGCCCCCCAGTCAAGGCACATATGAGAACACAATCAATGTTCTAAGGTGCAGCAACGAAGAATTGATGCTTCTCGTCTCTCTTCCTGTCTGTCTGTCCCTATCTGTCCTTCTCTCTATCTCTGTCACAAAAAGTAAATAACTAAATATATAAATCATAGATATTTGTTACCATTGTTATTCAACTTTGTTTTAAAGGTTTTAGCTAATGTGCAAGGTAATGAAAAAAAATTTGTATAAATAATAGAAAATCTGTTGAAGTAGTGCACCAAAGTTAGAGGACTTAAACTCCCATATATCAAGATTTATTAAAAAGCTACTATAATTATGGTGTTGATGCTAAGATAGAGAAATAGCCCAGTAAATTGGATTAAAGAGGCCAAAACCAAACATACACATAAATATGGTGACTTGATTTATGACATGTTAAGTGACATTGCAAAGCAATGAGAAAAGAATATACTTGTCAATAAATGATGCTCAGTCAACTGTATAGCCATATAAAAATAATATGAGTCTGACTCCAAGTTGACACTAAAGCATTTCCAAATGGACTGTAGATCTAAATGTAAAGGGGAAAACTGTGAGTTTGGGGGGGAAACCAAAGAATGTCTTAATGATTTGGGGGGGATAGGCAAATATTTTTAAGACAGAAAAAGGATTACTTTTGAATGCAAATTTGATATATTCTTTTAAATTAAATATCCTAACTTGACAAAATTAAGAAAGCAAGAAGACAAGTCTTAAGAGTAGTCTTATTTGTATAAGGAGCCGTCATCAAGCGTGACTGAAGACCAACCTAGGAAACCTCAGACCCTCACAGCAACTGAAGGCAAGAAAGGACATCGGTTGTTGGCATTGCGGGACAAAACCTGAAGGCCCTAGCAGAGGATAAGTAAGGAAGCGCCTGCCTGATGTGTGTCACGGAGACAGCAGTGGGGACACCCAGGGAGACAGCAGTGGGGACCTCCAGGGAGACAGCAGTGGGGACACCCAGGGAGACAGCGGTGGGGACACCCAGGGAGACAGCAGTGGGGACACCCAGGGAGACAGCGGTGGGGACACCCAGGGAGACAGCAGTGGGGACACCCAGGGAGACAGCAGTGGGGACACCCAGGGAGACAGCGGTGGGGACACCCAGGGAGACAGCAGTGGGGACACCCAGGGAGACAGCGGTGGGGACACCCAAGGAGACAGCAGTGGGGACACCCAGGGAGACAGCAGTGGGGACACCCAGGGAGACAGCAGTGGGGACCTCCAGGGAGACAGCAGTGGGGACACCCAGGGAGACAGCAGTGGGGACACCCAAGGAGACAGCGGTGGGGACACCCAGGGAGACAGCAGTGGGGACCCCCAGGGAGACAGCAGTGGGGACACCCAGGCTAGGGGATGGCCGCTCCCCCTCCTGTCATTTCCAGGTGGTGTAGAGCAGAGGTGTCACCTTGATCAGAACACAGATGGCGAGAGTCTACACATAAACTACAACATATCTCGAGCCCTTAACTTGTCCTGTTTCCAACGCGAGTGGTAGTCAGTCCAAATCAGTGTATCACCTTGATTCTGGTGGCCCGTTACAGAGGCCTGGAGGACAGATCTGCTCAGCGGACTGGAATCAGAGATAGCCTACTGGGATGAGGGCCTGGCCCCCAGGCCTGGGGATGACTCCACAGGTGCAGGTCTCAGAGCTTCTGGAGGCAGCTGATGGAACCTAGGTGAGTTTGGATGTTAAAGGAACGTAGAGAACTCCGAAGGAGAGAAACAGGGACTGTGATATATCCAGCAAGTATGGCACTGCCGGCCCCGACTTATCCCAGGCACTTTGGGCAGATTTAGAAAATTTCCAAGCAGATGCTTGTATTGGGGTCCCCTGAGGGAAAATCTTGATCCCTCCATTTGCCTGCATCTATAAGTGGTACTGGAGATAAAACTAACATCATGCACTTTTAGATTGGATATGAGAGGTGAGAAAAACTCAGGGTCTTGGCTTGAGTGAAATGGATAAATAGTCACTGAGATGGGAAGCCGGGGACAGAAACAGATTTTAGGGAAGGAATAAGTATTTTATGGAAGTGGAGAAAACAGGGAGAGGTTAGGAAAGTGTAAAACTAGAGTTATAAGATATAAGAGGCCTGAGTATCAAATGTAAAATGTGGTGATAGCACTGTATTGTATAATTGAAATGTTAAGAGACTAGAACTTGTATTAACAATGACAAATAAGATAAATACATGAGTTGAGGAATGTGTTATTTAACTAAATAAGGGGTTGGGAGCCTTTTTGGCTGAGAGCCAGGAATGCCACATATTTTAAAATGTAATTCCGTGAGAGCCATACAACAACCCGTGTACATTATGCATTATCCAATAAAAATTTGGTGTTGTCCCGGAGGACAGCTGTGATTGGCTCCAGCCACCCACAACCATGAACATGAACAGTAGGAAATGAATGGATTGTAATACATGAGAATGTTTTCTATTTTTTAAGTTATTATTTTTTTTATTAAAGATTTGTCTGTGAGCCAGATGCAGCCATCAAAAGAGCCACATCTGGCTCACGAGCCATAGGTTCCCGACCCCTGAACTAGATGGAGGGAATCCTTTCACATTGTATACCATTGTATACGCATATCAAATCATTATGAAGTACACTTCAAATACCTTATAATTTTAAATGACAGTTATACTTCAATAAAGCTGAAATTTAAAGACTGAAAAAAAAAATAGAAGACTTGTGACCATTTTTTCTGTCTGAAGATCAAATAATATATGTCTAAAAACCCAAGAGATGATTATAAGTAATAAGAGAATTTGGAAGGGTGATTGGATACAAGATAACCATGCCTAATCCAGTAACTTTTGCCAATACAAGAATAACCACTTAGAATATAAAGTATAGGCCCTGGCCTACTGGCTCAGCAGTAAAGCATCGGCCTGGTATGGGGAAGTCTCGGGTTCAGTTCCCAGTCAGGGCAAACAGGAGAACAACCATCTGCTTCTCCACCCCTCCCTCTCCCCCTTCTCTCTCTCTCTCACTCTCTCCTTCTCTCTCTTTTCCCCGCCCACAGTCATGGCTCAAATGAACAAGTTGGGCCCAGATACTGAGGATGGCTCCATAGCCTTGCCTCAGGTGCTAAAATAATTCTATTGCCGAGCAACGGAACAGCAGCTGGAGATGGGTAGAACATCAGCCCCAGATGGGGGTTGCTGGGTGGATCCCAGTCCAGGTGCATGCAGGAGTTTGTCTCTCCACTTCTCTGCCTCTCTCCTGATAAGAAAAAAGAGAGAGAGAGAGAGAGAATACGTTTATAATATGGATTTTTTTTTTAAAAAAAAAGCTATAAAATACTTAGGAATAAAATGAACAATTAGAGTATAAGAACTATGAATAAAATATGTAAAATACTATAAAATTTTATTGAGGCCCTAGCCAGTTGGCTCAGTGGTAGAGTGTCAGCCCAGCATGTAGATATCCCTGGTTCCATCCCCAGTCAGGGCACACAGGAGAAGCAACCATCTTCTTCTTCACCCCTCCCGCTCCTCCCTCTGTCTCTCTCCCTCTCTCTCTCTCCCTTTCTCTCTCCCCCTCTCTCTCTCTTTCCCTCTCTCTCCCTTTCTCTCTCTCCCTCTCTCTCTCTTTCTCTCTCTATCTCTATCTTTCTCTCTCTTTCTCTCCCATCCCACAGCCATGGCTTGATTGGCTCCAGCAAGTTGGCCCCAGGTGCTGAGGATGGCTCCATGGCCTCCACCTCAGGTGCTAAAAATAGCTTGGTTGCAACAGAGCAATGCCCCAGGTGAGCAGAGCATCACCCCATAGGGGCTTGCCATGTTGATCTCGGTTGGGGCGCATGCCATAGTCTGTCTCTCTGCCTTCCCTGCTCTCAACTAAAAAAAAAAAATCATATTGAAAAACAAAACATTGTATGATTAGGAGATTCCATGTTACTAAAAAAGAAAAATTGCCTGATTAGGTGGTGGTGCAGTGGATAGAGCGTTGGAATCGGGATGTGGAGGATCCAGGTTCGACACCCCGAGGTCACCAGCTTGAGCGTGGCCTCATCTGATTTGAGCAAAGCTCACCAGCTTGAGCTCAAGATCGCTGGCTCAAGCAAGGGGTCACTCGATCTGCTGTAACCCCCAGGTCAAGGCACATATGAGAAATCAATCAATGAACAACTAAGGAGCTGCAACGAAGAATTGATGTTTCTCATCTCTCTCTCTTCCTGTCTGTCTGTCCCTCTCTGTCCCTCTCTCTCTCTCTGTCTCTGCCACACACAAAAAAAAAATTAAAAAAAGAAAAATTAACTTAGATATATCTTTCCCTCTTCAACTAATATTTACGCTTAATATGACATTAACTTTTAGCCCACTGGAAGTCTTAAATTTTATGCAGAAGAACAAATATTGCAGGATAACCATGGAAATTTTGAAAAAGAACTGAAGGGAGACCAGCCTTATTAAAAACAAGCTGTTAACACAGGAAAATAAGTACATTCATGAAAGGAACAGAGAGAACAGAAACAGTCCAAGGGTATATGAGAACTTTTTCTATGACATGATGATATATCAATTTAGTGGGGAATGTTTATTTAATAACTGTTACCATCATAACTGACAATCAATTTAGGAGAAATTAAACAGACTCTGTACATCATGCACAAAAAAAGAAAAAAGAATCCAGATAGATTAAGGTCTAAATATAAAACAACCAAGGCCAGTGAAAAGAGATAAATAATTAAGAGGCATATAATTTGTATAATATGAGGTAGGGGGAGGCCATAAGTTTGACCAAAAATTCTATAAGAAAAGAAATATATACTTACTACATACAATTTAAAAAAAATATTAAACATGACAAAAGCTATCAAAGTCAATGAACACTACACAAAGAAATAGGGAAATAACCTCATCAGGTGTTAACGGTTAATGTGTTTAATGTACAAAATTCCTAAAAAATCAAATAAAAAGGCAACCTAATAGAAAAGTGAACAAAAGATTTGAATAAGCAGTTTAAAGAAGGAAAAATTAATCTACACTAAGTAGATAAAATGTCTAACTTTACTAAAAAGTTAGGGAGCAGAAATGTAAAAGTCATTTCTCCCCCTGTGACCGACAGAACAGCAAACAATAACATTTACTGTTGCCATGGATGTGAGATTGAGGGCGCTGTCTTACACTTGCTGGTGAGAAACGGAATTGTCACAAAATTTTAGGGAAGTAGTTTGTTAATATCTATCGATTTAGCAATTGCACATTCGGGTGGGAGCAGGCATAAAACACTGTCACATAAGGAACTCTAAGAATGCTTCAGTGTAGCATTGTTTGTATGATAGGCAGGAGACAGGAAGCACCCTAAATGCCCAAATAAGGGAATGATTGGTTAAATAATTTGTGGTAAAATCCATACTGGTGGCTATTATACAGCTATTACAAAAAATGTAGCTGTATCTACTGCTAAATATGAAATCCCTGTGTACTTCAGTGTAAAAAATTCTTAAGAGTAATGTGTATAGAAAATGCCATTTTGGAGTAAAAAAAGAAAAAACACATATATGTGTAGATGTGTAAAAAAGGGTGAGGGGACATAGCAAACTGCTGTTATGGTGGGACAGTGAGATTGGTTGGAAGGATTATTAATTTTTAAATTTATCTTGTTTGACTTGACCACGTACCTCTTTTGTTTGAAGTAGAAGTAAATCTCATTACATAAAAAGTATACATACATAACTTTTTAAACTAAATTAAGTAAACAGTCCACTCACCACAGCTGTGAACACTCATGTCATCCTTGGTGCCTTCTGGTTGTTTTTTCAGGAACCGAGTGAATGGTTTTCTATTCCTATTGTGAAAAAAAATGACTACATTCCAGCTGTATTTTGTTCTTGTTGTTGCGTAAAAGCTGTTTTTAAGTATTTGCATTGCTTATTCATGCAAGTAACAGAACAAGAGATCAGCCTGGTATGCTCAGAAAGAAATATAATAGGCAAAAAAAAAATTTTTCCCCCAATGGAAAAAAAAACAAGTGTAAGCTTATTTCTTCACTTGTGATAGGAGCTAAGCTCTGTCCTTATTATGATTTACAGAGATTCTGCTTCCATATTTTATTTTATTTTATTTTATTTTATTTTATTTTATTTTATTTTATTTTATTTTATTTTATTTTATTTTATTTGTGGGAGAGACAGACAGACAGACAGGGACAAACAGACAGGAAGGGAGAGAGATGAGAAGTATCAATTCTTCGTTGAGGCA